>NC_134477.1:19094524-19469776 GCF_964194025.1 Convolutriloba macropyga
AATTGCAGGTATAATTTGAAAATAGATTATAGTAACATTTCAAAAATCAAGGTTGGGGGTCAATTTTTCGCTGCATCATATAGAAAAAAATGACCCAAAAATAAAATTTTTCGATAATTTCACTACTTTTGTCTCCTTTCAACACTTTCCAGTTTCACTTGCACCTAACTGATTTTTTGAAGAATTGCAGGTAAAATTTGAAAATAGATTATAGTAACATTTCAAAAACCAAAGTTGGGGGGTCAATTTTTTGCTGCGTCATATAGAAAAAAATGATCCAAAATTAAAATGTTTCGATGATTTCACTACTTTTGTCTCCTTTCAACACTTTCCAGTTCCACTTGCATCTAACTGATTTTTTTGAAGAATTGCAGGTTTAATTTGAAAATAATTTATAGTAAGATTTCAAAAACCGAGGTTGGGGGGTCAATTTTTTGCTGCATCATATAGAGAAAATTGATCCAAAAATAAAAATTTTTCGATAATTTCACTTATTTTGTCTCCTTTCAACACTTTCCAGTCTCATTTGCACCCACCAATTTTTTTGAAAAATTGCAAGTATAATTTGAAAGGAGATAACAGGAAGGTTCCAAAAACCTAGTGTGGGAGGTCGGTTTTTAGACAAATGAAATGCAAATATCATTTTTTATATTATTTTTAAATCATTTTTTCTCTATGACGGAGCAAAAATTCGACCCGCAACCTAGGTTTTTGAGTTCTTGCTGTAATCTACTTTCAAATTACTCTTAAAGATTTGCAAAAAAAATCAGTTGGCTGCAAGTGAAACTGGAAAGTTTTGAAGGGAGACAAAAGTAGTGCAAATATCAAAAAGTTTTTTCTTTAAATCAATTCTTCTATAGTACTGAGCGAAAAATCGAACATCCCAACCCTGGTTGGAGGGGTCGGTTTATCCCTCAATCTTATAGAAAAAGTGATTTAAAATTAAATTTTTTGATAAACCTTAATTATATGGAATTGTGGAATTTTGGAACCCTCTCTGTCTTCATCTTCAAGGAATAGCACTGCATCCCAGGATGTAATTTTTTTTTCGGTCTGGTGAACGCACGAAAGTCTGGACATGAACGCACGATGGTCTGGATTTGAACACAGGGTAGTCTGAACATAACCGCACGATGGTCTGGACAAGAACGCACGAAAGTCTGGACATATACTGTTTCGGTCTGGGATGGTCTGGACATATTTGTCTTCGAACGCACGAAGAACGCACGAAAAATTTTGAACGCACGAAAGTCTGGACATATCCACTTTCCGTCTGGGACGGTCTGGACATAGGCACTTTGAGTCTGGGACGGTCTGGACATAGGCACTTTCCGTCTGGACCTGTCTGGACATATCCACTTTGGGTCTGGGACCTCAACCTGGGAACCCTTTGGGTTAAATTTTAGCATTCAGGACAGTTTCACTTCACAAAGACTATTTGAAATCAAAACTTAAAAATGGCTATATATATATATATATATATATATATATATATATATATATATATAATATATATATATATATATATATATATATTTAATTGCAGTGCCAAAGTTCAATGTGACCAGGGATTTTTTAGTGCATAAAATTGATAATTCTGTAGCATTAGAAACACTGGATGTACACCTCTAGCCAATCCGAGACCGAGAAGACACTATTCTCTTTTATATAGCGCTAATTCCACTAACTGTAGTCAGTCTATTACAGTAGTTGCACGATGTATGTACCTCTTACTCAGGTGTTAACTTCATGATACATCGTTATAATTGAAGTCTATCTTCAGTGTTTTATAGAGTCGGTTAGTCTGAGAGAAATAGATAAATCCACTTCGCGCGTAGAACTAAGTAAACCTATATCTTTACACCTTGAGGATCTAAAAGGAGCCCACATCGGGTCTGCCTTAACTGATGCGACCAGTGAGATAACAAACTCTAACCGTAAATAAAAAATTACTCAAAACACAACCCTTTCTCTCAATAGAGAAACTTATAGCTAACTTTTATATCTATATGGCCACATATACACTTATATTTAAAGAAAAATGAAACCACAATTCCAACAAGACAAAATACAAATTAACGAACTAAAGTAACACCACTAAAATTTAAAAAAAAAATGAGCTGTCACACTGGCCAAAGATCATCTCAATTGGACATGCATTCCAAAAAATTAAAGTTAGGCCTCCTTAAACAACAGAACAAACATGTTCTGAAAGATGTTGAACCTTTTAAAATCGCACAACTTCAAAGCGCGGATGATGAAAACCAATTATTAAAAACAGCGTTACAACTTAAATAACACTTTTTTGGTGTTGACCAACAGCTTTTTTCTCTCTGCCACAAAAGGCTTCACAAGTCTCTCGAATAGCTTTTCTTTCATATCTCACAGAGATTTATGGAAGTCAACTCACAAAAAACACAAATGTCTTGATTTTTGGCCCTCTCGCGGATAGATATACCTCACTTGTTTACGGCACTTTATTTAGTCCTCTATCATACACACTATTTGAATTTCTCAAAGGAGTATACACGGAATTACACATTACTGACCGGAGACGTGCATTTAGAAAATCCTCAATTGAATTTCTAAAACGCTTTGCATCAACACTGAATACCGCTGCTATTAAATCCATAGGGGCCAAGGGCCAGAAAAATGTTACTCAATGATGACAACCAAAAATCTTTAAAACCTGACGGAGATCAGGAACATTCGTTAATAATAAATTGTGTACATGAATTTACGTAAGTATTGACATGAATTTTCGTATTCTCTGTTTCAAGCAACTTTTTAGGTAACAAGGGTAGCAAGATTTTGCTATTAGAAGCATTTTTATTTGATATTAGGTTTGAATTTTAGTGTTGTTCTTTTGAATTAAATGAGTGGAGCCCCAAAATTGACTGATCAAACAGAAGTCAAGCTATCATATAAAATTTTCCTATTAATGTAACTTTTCTGTTAGATTTTTATATGTCTAAGTGCATCCTCTCGTGCGAAATCATTGTCCAAAATACGGTGACGAATTTTCCCCGGGCAAAACACATCATTGATCTGAATCAATAATGGTGAAATCCCAATGGTTGGTTACTGGAATTTTTAATCGACAAAGAACACCCAGGCTGAGGTCCAATTGGTTTTCATCGATAGATCTAAAAAATTTATTTGATATATCGAAAAAATTTCAATAAAAATTTTTTGCACCAATGATTCATGGCAAGCCGAAATTCCGCTAGATAGATTATAGCATAGTGATTAAAGCCGATATTCCCATCGATGGATCATAGCTTTTTCCTTGCAGACGAATTGAGCTTCAATGGATGTTAACGTCTCTTTAGTAGCCAAAATTTTCATCGATGAATCATAGTAATTTCATAGAAGCCGAAATTCCTATCGATGGATCATAGTAATAACATAGAAGCATCTCCTATTGATTGAAAACTTACAAGCATTATGCTAAGCTACACGCAATTCAGTTAAACAATAATTAATAAATTTAGACAAAAAAAGTTTATGGCGTAGTGGAACCATATAGTTGACTCTGTAGCCACCGAGTTCAAGATGGAATAGGAATACAAGAATGGGAGTTTTCAAAAATTGCAAAAGAAGAAAACTAGACTGTGGGAGCAAGAAATTTAAATTCAATGCTGAGATTTAATTTTATTTATCTAAGCAACATCGAGAGACAACCAACCGTTTTCTAAGATCAGAGAAAAAGTGGTAATGATTCATCCATGATCCACTGATGTACTTTCTATGAAACAACGATGGTCTAGCAATGAAAATTTCAACATGGGCTATTCCAAAGAATGTTTGCAAATAAGGTAAGATTATCGATCAAATTTGCTTCCTTTCAGAAAATTAAAGATATTCGCTTACCCCAAGTTCACGATGTCTCTGAGACGAGAATAATTGAGGTTAGCTATTATTTTATATTGGACCTAAAGCGGGTTTTAAAAAATGTGTTTCAGATGTTAACATTAAATGAAAGACTGAGTCAGACAAAAACAACCCTCCGTGTTTTACATGAGATTAGTGTAGGGACCAAGGGCCAGACAATTGTTCGCCAATGATGACAACCAATATCATTCAAATCTGAAGGGGATCGGGAACATTCTGCAAAATTGTCGGATCGGAATGAGGAACTCTGGGTCTGAACGTTCTCAATTCCTGAACTGCATTGAATTTTAGTAGTTCTGGAACCCGCCCGAAGATATCGTATCAATCCAAATTTTCCTATTAATAATTATCAAGAAAAAAATTGGAACGACAACTTAAAACCAAATTAGTGCTATAGAAAAAAACTACGGCTGCAGATGTTTTCTCATAAAATTGAATTATTTGACAGAATAGCAGTTTGCTTCAGAATTAAGTATGCAAGTGAAACTTGATGTAAAACAATTGCAAAAGGAAATAGATTGATTTTTTTCTGTGAGAAGAGTTCAGACCGATGACTTTCCAAAAAAGTGCCTTTAAAAGTGAAAGTAGTCTTTGAGATTCATTTTTCGGTTTGATCTTGAATCTTGCTGTGCTAGCTTAAATAATCCGAGAAAAATGGTAATAGTATGTAATATCATCTAGTACGATTTTGACCGAATCTTACAACAAAAGCATTCGTCTACAAGGTTCTCAGCCTCTTACAGTTTTGTCATAAAAAAGCTTTATATGATACAAGGCAGTCTTAGATCCTAAAAAACTCATAGAAAGCAAAGAATAATTCGCACAAGCGATCCAATGAGTGTGGAGCTCAACTGGAACCAACCTATAGGAGTCTTACAAGACAGTCGTCATTCATCTTTTACGATCGTACGAGATAACATACTTTTTTAAGAAATGTGTGAGATCTTATAAGAAAATCGTCTTTGGCAGGAATCTTGTAAGGTCTTATAAGATAAATGTCCCGTATTGCCCCAAGAATAAACTACAAAAAAATGTTTCGCTTGGAACCCTCATGCAAAAAATTTAACGAAATATTACAATCTCCCCTGTTGTCTTGGTTGCAAAGAGTTTTTGATTAAATAAATGCACCACTAGAAACTTTGCTCCCATTATCATTGACGCATTATCATAATTTTATGTTTTTTTGCTCAGTTGACTGAAACCCCCACCTTTTAATATACATTACATTCAAATGTGTGAGAACATAAAAAATCAAAAACAAACTGTTAATTAAATTTTCTTAGGTTTTGAAGAGCATAATTAAAACTTTTCAATAATATATCAAAAAAATTTCATAAAAAATTTTTTGCACCAATGATTCATGGCAAGCCGAAATTCCGCTAGATAAATCATAGCCTAGTGATTCAAGCCGATATTCCCATCGATGGATCATAGCTTTTTCCTTGCAGACGAATTGAGCTTAAATGGATATTAACGTCTCTCTAGAAGCCAAATTTTTCCTCGATGAATCATAGTAATTTCCTAGAAGCCAAAACTCCTATCGATGGATCATATTAATAAAATAGAAGCATCTCCTATTGATTGAAAATTTACACGCATTATGCTAAGCTACACGCAATTCAGTTAAACAATAAATAATAAATTAAGGCAAAAAAATTTCATGAGAATGTGGCGTAGTGGATCCATATGGTTGACTCTGTGGCCACAGAGTTCAAAATGGACCACAAGAATGGGAGTTTTCAAAAATTGCAAAAGAAGAAAACTAGACTGTGAGAGGTAATGAGCAAGAAATTTAAATTCAATGCTGTGATTTAAATTTTTTGTCCTAGCAATTTAAACTTGCTGTAAAACAATTGCAAAAGGAAATAGATTGATTCTTTCTGCGAGAAGAGTTCAGACCGATGACTTTCCAAAAAAGTGCTTTTAAAAGTGAAAGTAGTCTTTGAGATTCATTTTTCGGTTTGATCTTGAATCTTGCTGTGCTAGCTTGCATAACCCGAGAAAAATGGTAATAGTATCTAGTATCATCTAGTACGATTTTAACCGAATCTTACAACAAAAGCATTCGTCTACAAGGTTCTCAGCTTCTTACAGTTTTGTTATAAAAAAGCTTTATATGGTACAAGGCCGTCTTAAATCCTAAAAAACTCATAGAAAGCAAAGAATAATTCGCACAAGCGATCCAATGAGTGTGGAGCTCAACTGGAACCAACCTACAGGAGTCTTACAAGACATTCGTCATTCATCTTTTACGATAAGTACTCCCAATTTGTGCAAATTTTTCTGTAAAGAATGATTCAAACTTAGTGTGCAAACTTTCTTGAAAAATCAAACGTATATTCTTCTTCGCTATGTATAAAGATTACCCATATCTCCAGGACCAGTTCGCAGCTAAGATGTTTTCTATTAAAATATTGCAAGTACTAGGCCGTAAATGGGAAACTAAGGCTTTTGGGTGACCTCTGAAACACACAGCAACACAGGCAGGAAAATAAAAAAATTTAGAGGACTCTAGCAAAGTTTGAAGAGGCAGAAAAATTCTATATTGAAGGTTGGTTGAAAAAATGTGAGCATTGATTCAGCTGTATATTGCTCATCTAAATAAATCGAAATGAATTAAAGATCTCGGGCCCAAGCTACACAGAAAAGTTTAGTGGAAACTTCCGACCAACTCAAGGAACAGATGTTCTACTCGAAAAGTCCAAAAGCTTTTAGATCTAATTTTGAGAGTTTTGTAACCATCTTCAAATATAGCGAAGAAGAAAAAAATCTAGTCTGCATAAAACGTGACACAAATGATTTTTAATCTGACATGTAAAAAAGAAGAAAATTGGCGCAAGGAGAAGCAACTTTCATGGGTAAAAGCAATTTTTAGCAAGTATTGGTGTGCATTGGGAAATCTTGCGAAAGATTGTCGCAACACTAAGCAACCAAAGCGGTTTCTGCAAACTAGATATGTATTGCGGAAGACAAATGAGATGAAGAAAACAGAATCTGTATTTCGCTATTTCAAGTGGACACAAAAATTAAACAAATGAAGTGGACTTATTACATAGTTGATTCCGGCTGCACTAGCTACATTTTTATCAACCGAAAGTTTTCTGCCATCTTAGATATAAACTGTACCAAAAATTACATGTGCAAACAATACGGAAACAAAAAATGGAGGAAAAAGTAGTAAGCATAACAGCAAAACCAGAAAATTTTACTTTGTCTGAAATGGTTTTGTACCTGGTTTTGGTGAATATTCGGTGTTCGTTACTCTGCTGAAAAAATTTACCAACGAATTTAAGATTAGAAAAAAAGATCGAATGAATACCTTTCAATTTATACACAAACACAACCTTTATAGGTGAAGTGGCAGCTTATGTGAGGACATAAAATTTGCGACTTTGCTGGAAATCAGAAACAGATGAAAACATCAGTTTGAAAAAATTGGCTCGATCGATTCTGACGCAATAGCTACTGTGATCAAGTAAATTGGAAAACAATGGAGATTATTGATACTAAAAATGTTGAAAAGCATTGGTACACTTGCGATAAAGAACGAAGCGTTAATTTTTGCCTAAAGATTGTCGTGTCAGAGCAAACAGCATTCTTGCTATTGACCATTCAGATACTTTTGGTCCTATAACTCCAGTATCTTTTGATGAGAATAAATACGTAATCGACTTCACTGAAAGTTTTCTAGATAATAAAAAGTTAACATCCTGAAAATGCGTGATCAGTACTCTTATTTTATAAGAAAAAAAGTGTTTTGCTCTTGTTGGTGTACCTAAAAGCAAGAGTTTAGCTCAAAAAACTTCTCTAAGAAATTTCTTGAACAAATATTGTAAATTCAGCATCGCGTACGCTCGAGAAATTGATACGCCATGAATTCTGCTTTCTGCACAAAAACTTTTTGCATCAATTATGCAAATAACAAACCCCCTTTATGAAAAAATATATTGTTCAAAGCTTTCGGTCTCTAATGAACCTATTTGGAATACCTATAGTTTTATAGAAGGACAAATTTGTGCGAAAACTGACCCCAGAACAGAACGGTTTTCCAAAAAAATAGAACATCTATAATTGGTTTAACAAATAATTATAGAAATTTTGATGTTAGAATATCGATCAAACTATAGTCTTAAACTTAGTGAGAATTAGAAAGAAAGTTTGACTTACTAGATTAGAAAGACAAGCAATATGACTTCGATCAAAGAAATTATATAAATGAATCGTCAAGAAATGGTGCTGAGAATCAATATTCGGTTCAAATTGGTGAATCTAGATAACTATCATTAGAGTTAGATTAAGTGATGTAAAATCTTCCCAGCATGTATTAAATGATGATGATATCTCCGGAAGTGTGAGTGAATTCTTAGAAAAGTGCAAATGCATTCCATTTATGGTTCCCTTTGCGACTGATTTGCAGAAGCAAACCATATTGGGTAACCTTTGCGACCCCCACTATAAATCAGGGTGCTAAGATTAGTTGTGTATCTTGACTTTTTCAAACTGATAATGGGTATATATACAGCTGATTTTTGAGTCCTTTTTGCATCCCCAAATTCAAATCACCATCTTGATCTAATAATCGGATCTCTCCTGTAAATCTCTAAATTCTACTGTAAAATATCATTTTGTTATTCTCTCATTTTTGAGAAATTAATTCTTTTACTTAGTTAAAAACGCTTTTTCTTCCACTTGCGAAAGTCCATAACCAAACAGGTTATGGGCCCAGCAATTTTCTAAGTCATAAAATTGATTTCAAAAACAAAACCAATTTGTTGTTGACAGTCATAATCCTTTTCTGCTTAGTACCTTTTCTTTTCACAATTGTTTTGCCTGCTCAAACTTCAATGGATCAACAGACAGTGAAGCTACTGACCTACACAGGAAAGGCACAGGACTTTACAATCTGGAGCACAAGATTTGTGGCGATGATGCAGACGAAGGGACTCTACAAATCACCACTGGGGACAGAGGAGCAACCCAATGAGCCTGCGCCACTGGCCAATGGGGCAACCAATGATGAGAAGAAGAACCACAAGGTGCTGAAGGATGCATATGAGAAGGAAGTTGCAGACATCAAGGAGAAACGGAACAATGTGTGGTGCCATCTGGCACTGACTCTAGATGCAACAACCCTCATGCTGATGAGACATGACTGTGTGGGAGATGATGGCATTGGAGATGGAGCAAAGGCTTGGAAGCTTTTGCAAAAGAGATTTCAGAGTGTGGAGACGCCGACAGTGGTGACTTTAGTGGCACAGCTTGCTCGACTGCAACTCGAGGATTCTGAGGATTTGGACAGCTTTTTCATCAGAGGACAGGAGTTGCTCACAAGGCTACAAGATGCAGGGGAAGCAGTCTCGGAGACCCTCTTCAACGCCTTGGTCCTCAATGGTATGCCAATGAGGTATGAAAGTTTTGTTATACAGGAAAGCTTCAACCCGGCAACGAACTTCACAGAGTTGAGGAAAAGGCTGCCGAACTTTCATGAGAGCACGGTGCAGAGACACAAGGGACAAAGTGGTTCAGTGGCACTGGCAGTGAAGCGTGACTTCAAGACGGGACCCGGGAAAGGAAACTGCTTTGTGTGTGGGATCCCTGGACACTTTGCCAAGGACTGCAGGAATAAGGAAACAGCACAATGCAGCAAGTGTGGTGAGAAGGGTCACCTAGACAGGGCATGCAAGAGACAAAAAGATGGAGGCAAACATGAGTCAGTGGCAATGGGTCCAACATTGGCTACACCAGACGAGGAATGCTGGGCAGCTCTTACCCAGTGGAAGACAGCAGGCATGCTAGTGGACAGTGGTTAAACAGATCACATAGTGACGAACATCGATGCGTTTCTGGACTTTGTGCCCATTCAATCAGTGGTCAGAAATCCCAACGGAAGGGGGAGAGGCTTCCAGAGTGGTGGGCAGAGGCTGTGTGAGGATCAGCATACCCTCAAACAAAGGGGAATTCCAATGCGAACTCAAAAATTGTCTGTGTGTGCCGGACTATTCTTCAAACCTCCTATCAGTCTCAAGATGCACGGAGTGGGGACATAGCTTCACTTTTGAGAGAGGAAACAGCTGCATGAAACTCCAGAAGGGAACTCGGGTAAAACTAACACAAGAAAATAATTTGTTTTACTTACCCTGCAGCGTTCTAGAATTCAAGATGCGTTCAAACAGCGTGAAACTTGACAGTGCAAAGAAGTGGCACAGACGATTGGGTCATTTGAATCAATCGGATGTGGTCAGGAATGCACCAGAGACAGTGGGGGAACTCGATGATGTATGCAATGTGTGTGCATTGGCCAGGATCACAAAGACTCCAGTACCAAGAGTGGCAGAGACCCAAGCAGAAGAGAAGCTGGAGAGGATGTTCACAGACGTGATGGGACCTTTCAGAGTACAGTCACTGTCAGGGTTCCGGTTCTGCATTGTGTTTGCAGGCCAGTACACGAAGTTTGTGTTTGTGGACTTGCTGAAGGCAAAGAGTGAAGCACTGGCCAGCCTGAAGAAATTTGTTCTCAGTGTGGGGACGCCCAAGAAGCTGAGGCAAGACAATGCCAAGGAGTTTCTCTCAGAGCAGTTCAAGACGTACTGCTTAGATGCAGGCATTCTACAGGAGAAGACCATACCAGAGACGCCACAACAGAATGGGTTAGCTGAGAGGTGCAACAGGACACTGCTGGAGATGGCAAGATGTTTGCTCATTGACTCAGGACTTCCCAAAATGATGTGGGGAGCAGCAATTCTTCACGCAGCAAGGATCACAAACTTGGTTGTGATACGAGGAGAAGAAAAATGCCCAGCAGAGCTGATGAGAGGTTTAAAACCTAAGCTTCCAATTAGTAAATTATCTATTTTTGGTTGCACAGTCTTCATGAGGAAGAGGGACAGAGAAGTCAGCAAACTTGAACCCAAGGCACTGGAAGGAAAGTTTGTGGGTTACACTGAAGGAGAAAACGGACCTGGTGAACATACCCAACACACGCAAGGTGATGGCAGTTCGAGATGTGATCATCAAGGAGTCTGAAGTGGGCTCAATCCCTGACAACAAAGAAACGGCTGACCTACTAGATGATGGGTCGGAACTGGGAATCTGGCACCCAGATGATGGTCAGCAAGACGATGACAACAGAGAACGACAGGACACATCTACTACAATAAAGGAGGAGTGGCATGACGCAGGGAGCAAGAATACTCTAGAAACAACACTGAGACAAGAGGCCTCGGATGTTGGAGAAACAGCACTAGATGAAGGATCTACTGCAACAAGAGGGAGTCACAGAGACTCAGAGTCACTGGAAGACAGTGATACAGAAGACTTCTCACAGTTAGAGACAGTTGGCTTCAATGAATATGCACTGGAACACGCGGACAGAGCAGAGCCCAGACGAGGGACACGAGCAAAGAATGTTCCGCAATTTTTTTGGAGAAGTCAGGACCCATCTTGTTGTGACTGAGGGCGACTATGTGGAACCCAAAACAGTCTACGAAGCCAAGAAACGAGACTTGGAACCTAGTGAGACCACCCACAGACAGGGACGTCATACCGGGCAAATGCGTCTACAAAGTGAAATTGGGACCCAGTGGTAAAGTGGGCAAATACAAAGCGCGCTATGCGGCAAAAGGCTTCAAACAAGTGGAAGGACTGGACTACTTTGAGACTTTTGCGCCTACCTGTAAGCCGGAGACATTCAGGATTCTACTTCAGCTATTAGCGAAGCAGGGCCATGTGATGCGCCAATTTGATGTCAAGACTGCTTTCCTGCACTCACCAATCGAGGAAGAAGTGTATCTGGAACAGCCACTGGAGTTTGTAAAACGCGGATCAGATGGGGAGAAGTTAGTATGTCGACTAAATAAATCAATTTATGGTTTGAAACAGGCTGCTAACAACTCGTACAAAGAGCTGGCAAACTTCCTACTGAGACAGGGGTTCACCAGAAGCAGGAACGATCACTGCTTGTTTGCAAGATCAGAGGCAGAGGATCACACCTTCATCTTGGTCTGGGTTGACGTCATCATAGTAGCATCAAGAAGTATGACAGTGGTCTCTGATGTCAAGAAGGCACTAGAAGCAACCTTTCACATGGAAGACAGAGGGAGACTACACTGGTTTCTGGGTCTAAGAATCAGACGAGAAGAGGGCAAAGTCACAGTCGACCAAGAACGCTACATAGAAACAATGCTTGAGCGGTTTCAAATGGATCGATGCAAACCCTCAAGAACTCCAGCTGATTTGAATTTGAAACTTCAGACAGCACAGAACGGAGACGAGGAAGTGGACCAGAGGATCTACAGAAGCTTGGTTGGATCACTTCTGTATCTGGCCGAACAGACGAGGCCAGAAATCATGTTCACAGTCAACATTCTGTCCAGAGACATGAATGCACCTACCAATCAACACTGGATGTGCGGAAAACTACTTCTGCGATATCTTCAAGGTTCAAAAGGTTTAAAACTTACTTACACAAAAGAGGCTAGTTATGATTTATTGGGGGAAAGTGATGCAGACTGGTCTGGAGACGTGAACGACAGAAAATCAACTACGGGCTATTACTTCAAGCTCAACGGACGTGGCGCAGCACTCAGCTGGGGTGTCAAGAAGCAGGCCACAGTTGCTCTTTCTTCATCAGAAGCAGAATATCAGGGCATGGCAGCAGCAGTTTAGGAAGCACTCTACCTGAAACAACTTCTAGAGGATTTCGGTATCCAACAGAGACGTCCAATAGCAATTGGAGAGGACAACCAAAGTTGTATCAGACTTTGCCAAAACCCAGTCATGCACAAGAGGAGCAAGCACATCGAGACAAAGTTCCACTTCATTCGTGACAAGACGGAGGATGGGACTATTTCAATTCATTACGTTCCTACAGACAAAATGGCAGCGGACATCTTCACAAAGTCCTTACCCGTTTCCAAAGTGGAAACATTCAGAGCAGTTTTGATGGGAACAGACTCTACGCAATCAGCTCAAGTGTGAGTGAGGGTGTTAGAATATCGATCAAACTATAGTCTTAAACTTAGTGAGAGTTAGAAAGGAAGTTTGACTTACTAGATTAGAAAGACAAGCATTATGATTTCGATCAAAGAAGTTATATATATGAATCGTCAAGAAATGGTGCTGAGAATCAATATTCGGTTCAAATTGGTGAATCTAGATAACTATTATTAGAGTTAGATTAAGTGATGTAAAATCTTCCCAGCATGTATTAAATGATGATGATATCTCCGGAAGTGTGAATGAATTCTTAGAAAAGTGCAAATGCATTCCATTTATGGTTCCCTTTGCGACTGATTTGCAGAAGCAAACCATATTGGGTAACCTTTGCGACCCCCACTATAAATCAAGGTGCTAAGATTAGTTTTGTATCTTGACTTTTTCACACTGATAATGGGTATATATACAGCTGATTTTTGAGTCCTTTTTCATCCCCAAATTCAAATCACCATCTTGATCTAATAATCAGATCTCTCCTGTAAATCTCTAAATTCTACTGTAAAATGTCATTTTGTTATTCTCTCATTTTTGAGAAATTAATTCTTTTACTGAGTTAAAAACGCTTTTTATTCCGCTTGCGAAAGTCCATAACCCAACATTTGACATAAGTAAACTGCGAAACAACAAATTTCACGAAAGTTTTTGTTCTGCAGAGCACAAAAAACTATTGACTTTTAGAGATTCTTCGGCAGTAAAACCTTTTACACCAAAGGATGGATCAGCTCATAACTCTTCTGAAAGGAGGCAAATCCAAAACATGAAGCAGGAGGTTGCCGTGTTTCAACTTTTGTCTATATAGCTTTGAGTTCACTGCTGAGATGAAAGAAATTGTTTCTGATAATACTAGCTTGCCAGAAGCCTTATCTGAAGCATCATCTTTTCCTGATTGTCATGGTTCAATGCAAAAAGAGATTGATATGCTAGTAAAAAATATGTTTGGAAGTTAGCCAAATGGCCGTGTCAAAATAATTGAGGTAGATGGCGTTTTACGAATAAAACGTCAGCAATAGAATTATGTTCAAGCAAAAAAAAACGTCTTGTAGCCAAGGGGTCGATTTTAACGAAGTTTTTCCAACTTCAGCTGGGTTGATCACCTGTTGATTTATCTTTCAAAAATCTGTAAATTGTATACATGCTTCAATCTGAAAGATTCGAGATATGAGTCTAATGGTGAAAAATGATTATGCAATTTAAACAAAACTTTTTTGATCTGAAACAACTGGGTCGAATTTGGCAATTTATCCCTAAGAATAATTTGGAACAAATTGGATTTAGAGCTATTGGATATCGCCATCGTTTTTTCTTTCAAGATATGGAAAAATCTATTGGCCTTAACATATGCCTGTGTTGATTATATAAAAAATTTTCGCCCTGTCACGATTTTTTTGTTTTTGGTCTGAACCGGAGGTTCTATTAAATTCATCTTAGGCAAAAACTCATAACTGAATTGGCAAATATGCATGAAGTTTGACCTGAAAAATGATGAAATAGCGATCATTCAGCAGACCTTTATTGTCAAATTTAAAATTAAATGTGGCGTCTTTGAGTGAAAGGCAGTTTCCACACTGACCGCAGGAAAACAGAAGTTCCAAAATTCTACTGAAATTGATGTTAAAATATTTGGTAGTAATACATATGGTCTCATTGGTAGTCGGGAAGTATTTAGAGATTTCGCCTAGATCAAATTTTGATCAAGCCACTCTGCTTTATGTTTTTTTTGGATTTGCCAATGATTGAACATTGGATACCGGAAAGACAATTATTATGTTACTTAAAGTTCATGGTCTAATGAATATGAATTGACATTTATGAAAGCAGTGGAGAAATACCGTGACTTGATGGGATACAATGATTCTGATTGTGGTGCTCGTCTTGAAAATCTCGAAAGCAATATGGGTTCCGGTTTTCAAATCTGGAATATACCCGGTGCTATAAGTTTGTTTAGTACAATACATGCTACTTGCAAGGTCAACCACTGATTCCGGGGTATATGCGCGTATGTCTGCTGCCCACGAAATGATGTATCTCAAAGGTGTTTTATTGTAGTTAAAAGGTACTGCTAACAGGTACTGAGTTACAAAAAGTACTGATTACTCTTTAACTATTGTCTATTAAAACAACTAGTAGATGACGTGAAGAGCTCGTCGGTGTTCACTCCACAACCCAACCAGACGAGTATTAACCAACTTGATAGAACGTTAAGACATTGCCCATCAGGTACTTCAGGTTACTGCAGACCTTTTTAATTGTCTACTTGGTTCACCATTCCATACTACATGGGTTAACTTAACTTGCCAAGTCTTCTATGAGCAGGCAGGCCTACCCTCAGAGTGGCTTCACTATGCGGTCTCCTGGAAGGAGCTTGGCCGATTAATACTCTGAGAAATCAATCGTCTTGATGTTGTCCTGGACTCGGTGCTGTCCTCCAGTCCGTTAACCTAACTTAACCTAATTATTGATTGGTTGATCACTACTTTACTAGTCACCAAACTAATTTAAATCCAATAAATTGAAGCTAGATTGAGTATGATTTCAGATCCTTAGAGATGCATTGTGAAGTTACTAAAGTTGTACAAGTACGCTTTTGATTAACAGAAAACCGAAAGAAACGATTAAGTTTTACCCAGTCCTAATTATTACAAGACTATGATTCCTTCAAAACAACTAGTTACAAATGCCTATGAGTGCCACGTATCAAAGTGTTTAACAAATATCTACTAGATACCAGTTTAAACTCTACTAATTTATAAGAAAAGGTCCAAAAAGAGAAAGTAGTTGAAAATTTGCTAAGTTAAATTAACGAAAAGTATAATTACCAGGGTATACTAGTTTCAACAATTATTACAAGTTCAGTACCACGACAGAGATCTGTTAACTCACTCCGAAATTTCGATTATCACGCCAATATAACTGTTTTCAGACTGATTTTGGTTACAAAAATTGGCTAAAATTGAGCCGTATATATACTGCTAATCTATGATTGGTTATGATAGTTTAGTCCTATTTTTACCAAATGTTCCGAATCTTTGTGACAAAAATAACTTTTTGGGAAAAGTTTTCAGAAGGTCATTCATGACTTTGATAACTTAGGCCGCTAATTTGGGTTTCTAATCCAATATTACGTGGGTGAGAATTTTGGTGTTCAATCCATGATATAATCTTTATCAGAATCAATATTTACTTATTCAACCATTCTCATCAGTTTAAATTTCTTTACCATTATTATCTTTGTACAGTTTCAAATTTAGAATTCGCTTTTGTGTTGGGAATAATTCAAGGTCAGTATTAATTTGGTTCTTTTCCGAAAAAGGCTTAAGTTTAACTTTCCATTCCTACATCCCACCCATCCGGACTAAACTATTCTCCTGAATAGTACAATAAAGTGAAATTAGAGTATAATTATATGAAAGCACCATCACCATATTTTGGTACGACAGTCTTTTTTCTTTTAATCAGCGCTTGTCTCCTCATTTCGCATTCTCTCAACAAAGTTTAATTTCTCCTCAAACTGCATGTCAGTTCCGATATCTCGTTGATCATCGTTGGGCAAATTATGAGTATGTTTCGTAGTGTTCTTGGACTGGCAACACTTCTTCCCTGTCCAGACAGCCAGAAAGACAAAAGCAAGACACCATAAAGAGAAACCAAGCAGACCAGCCAGCTCTTTAAATGTATGCAGTGTTGACCCATGGCCAAAGGATTTGACGTTGTTTTCGTCAGAAAGTTGTTGATGGATTTTGTCTACCATCTCACTGACTAATTCAGGCGTGACATCAAGCGTAGGGACATCCTTGACTGCCGATCTGATCCTATGCAAGATCAAGTTCCGACTCTCTTCTGTAGGAGTGACCGCTGGAATGCTCGGGATGTCGAAAGCGGTATCCAGTAGTTCGGGAGTTGTGATTGTTGTTATTAGTCCACTGTGTTGAAGACAATATGCTGGATCAGGCAACATGACCAGTCCATTCTGCGGGTGAACCAGTTTTCCATTGCAGGGGGATGCACTAGGCAACTTTTACAGGCTGGTATACGGTTTGAAAACTTTCTGCCCCACTGTACGTTATGTTATAAAGAAATTGTTGATCGTCTGCCGCGTTGAGGAGGTACATAGAGTTCCCAAGGTAGATTGATGTCGGTAAAATTGGCAATTCGGTTACTTCTCGTGTGCAAGTCTTCAAAGCAGCCACCTCGTGATTGTATAGGAGTGAAGTCAAGCAGAGTTGATCTTGCGCGCTCACTAACGCTACTGGCTTAGTGCAAAGTCTAAGCAATTGTGTCCCCCAACAAGACAGATATTCCTCACTCTTCATTTCGGCATAGCTTTCTTCTCGCCTTGATACGATCAAATAGCTCCTTTCTAATTTTAGAGTTGCGGCCGTTGTTGTGTTCTTGATTGGTTTCGGCAGAGGGATTGCTTTGTAGGCATCGTGGATTGGTTCACCACTGTACACTGGCACCTCCATTGTGATTAACAGTCCGTGTGGATTGGAAAAAACATTTCTCACTAAGGGCAGGCTGTAAAGTAAACTTGAGTGGTCGTATGGGATTGAACACTTTTTGTCTCCCAGCGTCAGAGTTGTAATTATTTTCCGTAAATCCTCGTAGGGTACTAGTGCGGTTGGCAGTGTTCCTTTGGATAACACTCCAATGCTTGTAATAAACATGTTTCTCTGTTCCGTCAAATATAGTGTTCTTGGTTTCTATAGTTTTCTTCAAAGTATAGTGTACTTGCAACTCACTGTGCATAGCATTGAGAGTCCACGATACGTTGTTAATTGCACTTTGGGCGCGAAAGGCATACATAAAAACGTCAGACCTTCGATGATCACAGGCTTGGGCTTGTTGTATTTCTTTCATTGTTTTTTGAAGCATCTCCAGGTTTGTTTGCAGAATCTCAAAGTTATCCTTTGAATAGTTTAGCATTTTTCGTGTGTCTTCATGAAGCTTCAAACTACTGCTGGCCATGACTTGAATAGACTCTTTTTCTTCGTTGAGCAGGTGAACCATTCTTGATTCCAAATAGTGCAACCGTCCTTCCAGTTGTTCCATCTTTTGCTTGGAGCTTTCACACAGACCAAAAATTGAGAGTAGCCTGCAGCCTGCTTTTTCCAATAAGGGTTCCAAAGTTATCGCCGTCGCAGCTCCCATTGCAAACAGCATTGGTGATCGTCTCTGTCGCTGAAGAGTGATAGTCTGGTTTACAAACGATGCTACTTCTTTGACAAGCTTTGTCCTTTCTTTCTCTGCTCTTTCGTATTCTGTCTGAATAGATGAGATTATTCCGTCAAAGTGGTGCTGTAATAGTGCGCTTATTTCTGGGTTGTTGCAAAACTGGGAGCTCTTCCATGTTTTCTGTTCCAATTGCTGAAGTTTTGAAGAGAATTTATAAATTGGTCGGAGATCCACGTTCAACAGCTTTGGAAGTGGGACTGCGATACCCACAGTCAGATATGAGTCAGCCAATGAAACTGGAGTTTGAGGTTGGAAGAGAACATGCGCAGTAGTTTGTGCACTCTCCGCTGTTTGCTGTCGTACCGCAAGTATTAATATAAATATCACAGAGTTGTACATCTAAACACTACTATAGTTAATTACTGCGCTAAACCTAGATAGCATTTTTTCTGTACTAGAAAGAGTGCTACATTCTACAAAAATTCCCCCAAATTCCCTGAAATGTATTCGAGCTAATTAGTTCTTTTCATAATACCGGTGTTACAATAACTTGCAAGATAGTTTTTTTTTAATTTGGTGCTATTCAAATATGTTTTACGATTGCCCCCGTCGTTAATAGAAACTTCGGCTCATCTTTTGATCTTTACATTTTTTTTGGCAATGCTATATAGAGAAACTTAATCAAGTTTCTTTTCTTTTTTTAAAAGACATATATATATATATATATATATATATATATATATATAAATATATATAATTTTTTTTTATTCGTCGTCGATTCCGAATCGTTTTGGGTATTTCACTGCGCGTCTTTTTCGGGTTTTAGCGATGGAGTTTACTGTTTCGTCAGTTTTGGTTCCCAAAAGTTCTGCAAATGTTTTTGGTTTGCACATTTCCCTTTTGGCGCTTGCAGGTGTTGACTGTATTTCACTGAGGTCCCTCAAGACATTTTTTGTCTTGTGTGGTCGTTGGGGCAGTGGTGTAGAGTCAATCTCTTTGGCTGGGGTTACAAAAGGAGTCTGGTTCTCTTGGGTTGTTGCTTGTTCCGGAGTGTTCGGTTCTGCTCCTATGTTAGTCTTAGTGGGCCTTTTAGTTGAATGTTCTCGCTCTGCAAAGAGATCGTAGAAAAAATCTTCATCTTCGTCCATCCATTTGAAGGGACTCTCTTGTTTGGGTCGTTTTGATATAACTTCTGGAGTGAAAGTTTGATTGTTTACTTCAATGGGAACTTCCTGGTCATTTGTATTCTGGCGGCTGGGCCATTTCTCCTGATGTGATGATCTCGTTTCCATTGTGGGTAACTCGTCTTCCTCCTTCACAGGCTTCAGTCGATTGTAGTGGACTATCTGCCATTTCTTTGCATTCGCATCCTTTGAAATTTTGTAATTGACCTCTGACGTCTCCTCAATGATGTTGTACGGTCCGTCCCATGGAAGGAAGAATTTTTTTGATTTCGCGTTGTGGGGTGCAAAAAGCCAGACTCTCTCTCCCGGCTTCAATTCCTCTCCAAAAACGTTTTTCTGATACATATCTTTCGGTCTTTCTTGCTTGTAACCAAGTGTCTCTCTAGCATTCATATGTGCTTCTCTGAATTGCTCGTTGAGCCATCTTGCGAATTCGTATTTGGCAATTTCGTGACCAGGTGCTTTCGGGAGTAGCAGGTCAATCGGGTATTTGCATTCTTGTCCAAACACAAGGGAGAATGGAGTCTGTCCTGTTGTTTTGTGTACGGTCGTATTATAGACGAAGTTGAGATAGGGAATCATTTGATCCCAGCTACTTGGAATGTTTGCGCAATATTTGGAAATAACATCCGCAACAACTCTGTTGTGACGTTCTACCATACCATTTCCCTGCGGGTGATATGGAGATGTTCTTGTCTTCTCTATTCCAAAAATTTTGCACACTTCTAGTAGCAGTTCGCTGCAGAAGTTTGATCCTTGGTCGGTGTGTAGGCAATCAGGTGCTCCCAACGTCAAAACCCATTTCTCCACAATTGCTCTAGCAACATCTTCGGCCGTAGTTCTTTCTAAGGGAACGCAAACCACGTATTTTGTGAAATAGTCCGTCAACACGGGTATGTATTTTGCACCGCTTGTCTTCGCTCGGGTAACAGGACCTAGGATATCTGCTGCCACTTTGCTGAATCGGATCCCAACGTTGATGGTCTGGAGAGGGGCTATTCTTTTCTTTCCAGCGGTACTTCGTGCTTGACACAGGGTGCAGTTCTCACATTTTCGTTCAATTTCTTTTCTCATATTGGGCCACCAAAACCTCTGTCTTGCCCTGTCCAAGGTTTTTTGAAAAGCAAAATGGCCTCCACTGAGTTTTGAATCGTGAAGTTGTTCCAAAACTGTCTCTCTGAGTCCCTGCGGTACTACAAGTTGTTTTTGTGTTGTATTGCTTCCTTCTACATGCCACTTCCTGTACAGCACGCCATCAGTCAGTTCTATCTGGTCCCAAAGGCCCCACATCGCTACTGCATCTTCTCCTTGTGCTATTGCGTTTGCCTTCTTGATTTTTAAGTCTCTCAGCGGATTTTGGTCTGGATGTTTCTCAGCGTTTGCCCATTACAAGATGAGACGTAAGCAGGGATCGTTTCTTTGAGCCAGTCTAAGTGAGTTTACGTCTTCTTGAAATTGGATACTCATTGGTTCGTTCGTGTCCTCTGCTGTACCTAAGTTAATTCTTCCGAGGGCGTCTTCCAAAGAGTTAGCTGATGGGCAACTTCCAAACATATCCAGTCTCTCAGCTTCAGTTAGCTCAGGTGTGATGCTGCACTGTCTTGACAGTCCATCTGCATTCCCGTGCTTGTCTCCTGTCTATTTACTACTTGAAAATCAAACTCTTGCAGTCTTTGTAGCATCCTGAATATCATCCCGTCATTGTTTTGTCTAAATAACCACTGTAGCGATGCATGATCTGTTCTGAGCACAAATTGAGTTCCCCAAATGTAAGGCTTGAACCATTTCATCGCCTGAATGACTGCTAATGCTTCTCTTTTTAGTGTTGAGTGACGACATTCTGCTGGGGTCAAAACTCTGCTTGCGAAAGCCACTGGGTATTCTACTCCATCGACAATATTCGAGAGTACTGCCCCAAGACTGTTGTCACTTGCATCCGTGTCCACAATAAAAGGAGAGTTGTAGTCCGGATGCTTGAGTACTGAGCTATCAATCAAAGCCGCTTTCAGTTTTTCGAACGCATTATGGCATTCAGGGTTCCAAGTGAAACGGCTGTTCTTTTTGTTATCTGGTGAAGAGGTTTCGCTATCCCAGCGAAGTCTTTGATGAACCGTCTGTAGTAACTGCAAAATCCAATAAAAGACCTCACTTCGGTAACGTTTTCTGGTCGTTTCCAGTCCCGTACTGCAACGAGTTTGTTTTCATCTGGTGCATTTCCCTCTGGGCTCAGTTTGTATCCCAGATAGGTTACGGATTCTTGAAAGAGGCGGCATTTCTTGGGTTTGAGTTTAAGATTGGCCTGGCGAAGAGCGTGAAAAACAAGGCGCATGTGTTTTTCGTGTTCCTCCACATTCCTACTAAACACCAGAACGTCGTCCAAGAAGATGAGGACGAACGAGAAGAGATATTCATTGAAGATGCTTGTCATAAGTCGCTGGAAGGTTCCCGGTGCATTGCAAAGTCCAAATGGAAGTCTGAGGTACTCATAGTGTCCACCATCGAGAGTGACGAACACAGTTTTTGGTATAGCACTCTCAGCTAATGGGACCTGCCAATATCCAGAGGCTAGGTCGAGGCTTGAGAAAATCGTTGCTCCGTGAAGATGATCCAGTATCTGGTCAATTCGCGGAAGGGGAAAAGCGTCTTTCTTTGTTACTTCGTTTAGTCGTCTGAAGTCTGTGCACATTCGATTGCTCCCATCCCTTTGTGGTAACGAGAACGATTGGTGCACTGTACGGGCTGTTTGATGGTCGGGTAATGTTTCGTGCCAACATGTCCTCAATCTCCTTCTTAACCACAGTGATCTTTCCAGGTGCAAGTCTATGGGGTGCAAGCTTGATGGGCAGCGTATCAGCTGTGTCAATTTCATGCTGAACCAAGTGTGTCTGTCCAAGTTCGTTGTCGTTCATTGCAAACACATCTCTGAACTCTCGTAGCAGTGTTCTTCTGTCGTCAGTTTGTTGGTTCCTGTCTGGAATTGCTAAAGAACAAATCTGTTCCAGCTCTTCATCGCATGATAGGGTTAGGTTTGTTTCTGCAGTTGCCCTGTGCTGTGTTTCTTCCATTGTTTCAATTTGATCAAGACCAGATTCTACTTCCGTCTCACAAAGATGTACGTGCCTGGGAACTTCAGGTTTATAGGCAAATTGCAAATTTACAACATTGCTTTCTTTCTCCATCATGAGCTGCTTAGAATGGAAGTCGATTGATACTTTATTCTCCTCCATCACCTGGGTTCCAAGTATCAAAGGCACGACTGTGTTTGGGGTCACCAGGAGATCGGCTTTTACTTTTACCCCGGTGTCGAACGTTATTTCGCCAGTAAAAACGCCAAGTATTTCGAAAGGATCATTGGTGGCCGAAAGAACTTGTTCTCGGAAAGGTCTGAGTTTGGAACGCTGTTCGTACTGTGAGTAAGCTTTTTCTGATAGATTGTTCACATTGCTCCCAGTATCCACTAACGCTTTGTGTTTATGTCCGTCAAGATCAACCATCACGTAGACTGTAGGTCCAAAGACTGCTTCCGCTTGAACTTTGTTGATACTGCTCACTTGTTCTGGGTTCGCTCTCTGTAAAATGCTTTTTACGATTGGTTGTCTATCGGTGTCCAAGTTTGCGGATATACCCGGTTGTATTGTTCCTTTCTGTGGGCACTGATTGGACAAGTGCCCAAACTCGCGGCAATTATAGCGCTGCATCGCAGACGTTCTGGGTCGAAAGCCTTCCGGTCTTCGCGGACTTCTACTCTGAAATCTGGGTTGACTTGATTCGGATAGAAATCATGTTTGGGTCTCAAGAATCTTCTCCATGATCTGTGTATGTCGCTCTTGCTGCTCCAGCATCTTATTGAAGCTTCTGGTCTGAAACTCGATCATTTGATTGAAACCCGATGACAGACTGGTGTTGAGTGCTCTAAAGTCAGCTGCTACTGACTCATCATGATCTTGTTCATCCTTTGTCCACCTCACATGTCCGTTTCTTTGTCCTCGCAGTCGACTGAATTCCGCTTTACTGATGGCGTCTAGAGCAATGGCCCGTTGTGTAGCTGCATTGAAGCTTCCCGGTTCTTCCTTCAGGAGTGTGTATCTGATTTCGCTGTCCAACAGTCCGGCTACAAAAGCATCTTTGTTAGCTTCCTGTCGTCCCGCAACATCAAGATGAGCATTGGCTGCCTCTCCTAACTTACGAACTCGCCTTGAGAACTCTTGGATTGACTCTGATTCCAATTGTTGAAGATTTTGGAATTCGGTGCGGGCACTCCTTGCGTTGGGAAAGTCGCCGATCCTGTTGTTAAGAGCGTTCAGAACTCTGGTTATGGTTGGGGCTGGTTGTCCTTGCACTTGTTGAAAGTAATGATTGGGGAGATTGTAATACTCATCCAACGCATAACTGTTCA
Organism: Convolutriloba macropyga; assembly: GCF_964194025.1. Lineage (NCBI taxonomy): Eukaryota > Metazoa > Xenacoelomorpha > Acoela > Convolutidae > Convolutriloba > Convolutriloba macropyga. The sequence goes on from NC_134477.1 coordinate 19,118,165, forward strand.
AACACGTGGGCAGGACCTCGCGTTGTCTTTGGTCATCCCAATTATTGGCATTTGACATGGATTCGAAGTGTCGAACCCATCTTTCGAAACTCTCGAAGTCGCGGCTGGGGTATCGGAGGGGTGTGAGAAGGGGTGGTGCTACGACTGTTTGCTGCTGATTGTTCGCTTGGTTCTGTTGTTGCTGTTGCTGGTTGTTTGGTGCGTTGTTCATTTTTGGTAATTGAAGTAATTTTCGATGCAAAACCAAATGACACAAAAATATATATAGATGAGTTTTACCTTTGGAACGTATTCCAAAGATCTAATTCATCGGTTCTCTAAAATTCTAAATTTTTGTTTTTTTTAAAATGCAAAACCGCCTTCTAATCAGAAGAATCCCTCTGTGGTCGCCAATATAGAATCTGAATATTTAGGGTAGAGGTTTTACCCTATTCACAATTCCACAATTAATCCTAGAATCTATCTTAGAGAAAACTACTGGACTGGATAGTAACTTCATAAAATCTACTACTCTTAACTAGACTGAAGGGTTATACCGGGCCCTCCGTTCAAGTCCTAAAGAAAGTATTTTCAGGCGCTATAGAACTGTAGTCCATTGCTAATAATAATGTTATTAAAATATGTTGGTAATGCCTTTCTTTGTTATGTGATATTTTAGCTTCTAAGAAAGGCTTTACAAATTGAAATAAACTGGTGACTCTAAGATTGAGAATTATACCAGGTCCTCAATTCACTTTCTAATTAATCGATCAACCAATATACTTAAAACAACTAGTAGATGACGTGAAGGGCTCGTCGGTGTTCACTCCACAACCCAACCAGACGAGTATTAACCAACTTGATAGAACGTCAAGACATTGCCCATCAGGTACTTCAGGTTACTGCAGACCTTTTTAATTGTCTACTTGGTTCACCATTCCATACTACATGGGTTAAATTAACTTGCCAAGTCTTCTACGAGCAGGCAGGCCTACCCTCAGAGTGGCTTCACTATGCGGTCTCTGGAAGGAGCTTGGCCGATTAATACTCTGAGAAATCAATCGTCTTGATGTTGTCCTGGACTCGGTGCTGTCCTCCAGTCCGTTAACCTAACTTAACCTAATTATTGATTTGTTGATCACTACTTTACTAGTCACCAAACTAATTTAAATTCAATAAATTGAAGCTAGATTGAGTATGATTTCAGATCCTTAGAGATGTATTGTGAAGTTACTAAAGTTGTACAAGTACGCTTTTGATTAACAGAAAACCGAAAGAAACGATTAAGTTTTACCCAGTCCTAATTATTACAAGACTATGATTCCTTCAAAACAACTAGTTACAAATGCCTATGAGTGCCACGTATCAAAGTGTTTAACAAATATCTACTAGATACCAGTTTAAACTCTACTAATTTATAAGAAAAGGTCCAAAAAGAGAAAGTAGTTGAAAATTTGCTAAGTTAAATTAACGAAAAGTATAATTACCAGGGTATACTAGTTTCAACAATTATTACAAGTTCAGTACCACGACAGAGATCTGTTAACTCACTCCGAAATTTCGATTATCACGCCAATATAACTGTTTTCAGACTGATTTTGGTTACAAAAATTGGCTAAAATTGAGCCGTATATATACTGCTAATCTATGTTTGGTTATGATAGTTTAGTCCTTTTTTTACCAAATGTTCCGAATCTTTGTGAGAAAAATACCTTTTTGGGAAAAGTTTTCAGAAGGTCATTCATGACTTTGATAACTTAGGCCCCTAATTTGGGTTTCTAATCCAATATTACGTGGGTGAGAATTTTGGTGTTCAATCCATGATATAATCTTTATCAGAATCAATATTTACTTATTCAACCATTCTCATCAGTTTAAATTTCTTTACCATTATTATCTTTGTACAGTTTCAAATTTAGAATTCGCTTTTGTGTTGGGAATAATTCAAGGTCAGTATTAATTTGGTTCTTTTCCGAAAAAAGCTTAAGTTTAACTTTCCATTCCTACATGCTGCCCACGAAATGATGTATCTCAAAGGTGTTTTATTGTAGTTAAAAGGTACTGCTAACAGGTACTGAGTTACAAAAAGTACTGATTACTCTTTAACTATTGTAGACAATCAAGCTCGTCATGAACTCATTGAGCGCACTTCTCACCATAATAATACCAAGCGTTTTTCCATTAAACTTTACTACTAGCGTGACTTATGTAAAAAAGGGGTGCTTTGAAGTTGAAAAATGTTCGGGTGAAAAGCAAATCGCTGTTATCCTCGCAAAAAGCCGCGTCGAAGTTGAATCACAAGAGTTAACTCATTTTTCCCGGGTAAAGTATCTCATAAGGTTTTCTACGATAAGTGGCTGTATTAGATTTTTTTAAATTCCAGATGTTCTCTTTTAAAGAAAGTCATAAATGCTTTCTGAGTTTTAAATATCAGAGCAGTTTGCTGAAAATAGTTGAGTCGCAAGCAGATACAAAAGTTGATAGCTTGAAATCTTGAATTAATTGCGTTCGATATACGTTATAATCATTAAGTTGTTTTTTCTAAACATTTTCTTTCGCAGATGAATGTCTTGGACCCTACCGTCGAATACGTTTCGAAATTTTTAAACGAGTTTTTTTAAGACACACCTGCACTGCCCCAATTGAAGTGATGAGGGCAATTGTACAAGACAAAACGTTTGAACTTCGTGAACACTTCAAAAACAGTTTGGGATACTCAATAGCTCCCTTCCTTCAATTTTTTTTCGAATTAGGATGAAATCGTACTTTAATTTGAAGTGATTTGATAGCGAAAATCTTCAACAATTTTAGTTTTTCTGGCAATTTCCCCTATACCCGCATTCATTTCCTCTCAGATTTCATACAACTCAACAGCAGATGTTTGATAAAAACTGATTAAAATACACAGAACCGTTTTTTGTTCAAATGAAAAACAGTATAAAAGCTAATGATCTGCTACATTAGTTATATCTTCAACGAAAACTTCGAAGGATATCACTATTTCAGTGATTCTGTTTTGTGAACGCAAACACGGAGGCCCTCTAAGACGCAGGGCAGCTTCGATGTTTTCCGATACAGAAATTTTCATTTAAAATTTGCGCTTTGTGGAAAAAGCAGCCCGGTATCCCTGATATCCCGAGGAGCCAGCTCAAAGACAAAATAATGTCTATTGGGCTCACCATCTGGAGCATAAACTGATAAATCAGCAAGATTTCAGCCGTAATTTTTTTCGGTTTTGTTTGAAGCGAAAGTATACAAACAAGTAGGAGCAATACGAAGAATATATATATATATATATATATATATATATATATATATATATATATATATATATATATATATTTGCCCTAAAGAGTGTAATTTTGATTGAATTTTTTGTCAATATTTCAATCTTTGCATTTGCCAGCTGACACTAAGAACCTTTAAGAACATATATCACATAGATCTCCAAAATTTTTGATGCGCTCATCGTAATCTGTTCCGTTGTCAAATTGTAATAAGTCTTTAAGCATATCGGGGTAGGTATTTCAAACTACCGCCCGTTCATGCATTGACACTCTTTGCATATTTTATTGAATATTGATTGCATTAAACTGATATTCGACGGAAAAGCATATCGTCTCGCGAGAAATCGGTTACTGGTAGTATTGCGGAGGCTACAGCTGGAGAGGGCTTTGAATTTCCACTGAAGTTTTACTCTCTTTCTGACTTTTTACTTGCTGGTATCCAATGGGAGCACTGTGATAGGGCTCGCCGTTTAAGTGGAACGTGCCAATTTTAGATTTGATATTTAGAGCAAGTCGAGACAATGTATACTTGTGCGGATTGTAATGACTGAGTCCTTTTTATGTTTTGTTCACCCCTCCTGAGTCATTCAGCCCCATTTTAATCTCTATAATTAGGGCTAATTAGGACTGATTTATACCTAATTCTCTTCAATAGTCTTAGATTGTGGTGAAACAGTGTAACAGAAGTTACTGCAGTGTTACATAATATAGGGTATAGAAAATTAAGGTTAAATTATATGGTTTTAAAAAATGGGGTTGAAAAAAAGCATCATCAATAAATATCAATAATTTTGCAAATTGAGTGGCATATCCACGAGAATTGTAATTCAGATGAACAGATACAGGGTGTATTTAAAACACATATTTTATCATACAAACTGAAAGGAAACTTCCAAATTCGCATCAGATTTCGAGGGAGATTTCAACAATTTGTCTGGACACCCAGGAAGGTTCTCAACCCAAAACGGGCATGGGCTAGACGGGCTTGGGTACGGGCCAAGGGCGTTCAGACCAAACAGACCCAAGGTTAAGTGCGGGCCAGTTGGCTGTAATAAACGAAATTCAGAGAGATATCAGTTTTGCCAACTCGATTTATTTCTGATGGCTCGCTCCAGTACTTAGCTCATTATTTATGTACTAAGAAGAAGATTGAAAATCACGAAGAAAAAGTTACCTTGGCTCTATGGTTAGTCTCATAAAGTTTTAACGCAAGGCAGGGTCTGAAAACCTCCAGGTATGAAAATGAGCATCGACATGATGATATCTGAAATGTTTGCAGATGTCTTGAGAAGCTAGACCTCTGAAACGTTCGCTACCGCTGCCACCTTATGCGGCTCACCATATTTAGTAGCCAAGAAATGCAGAAATGAGAATGCAATAAAATCATGTGAAAAAAAAACATTTAGAGGTTGATCAAGAGGCGATTGATTTTAAACTGAGATTATCTGACCAGAATTTTGTCCCTCAGTCTCAAGAAAGATGACCGGTTTTAAGGGCTGCTTTACTTGATGACCGATTCAAATATTACCGTAACTTTTTGAAGCATTTGAATTCTTCCCTTGTTCACCTGCAACAAATTTTGCAAAGTTTTGACTTCTTTGATCACTGACGAGAGCTTTCAAGGTTGAGTAAAGTTAATGTCAGCATCATTTGAGGATGCACTTTATAGTTAACTAACAATTCTGGCAAATATGAGTTTTACAAAAGCTAATAAATTAATGAGCACTCGAAGACTGTTTGAACATTGTTTCCATTTATTATAGTTGGTGGAAGAACTGTTTAACCTCTATACGGTCTACATCCATCGAGATATGACTGTTCGACACATACTTTTTATATTTTTCATTTCAACTTTCTTAGATATTGCTTGTAAGTATCCATTATTTAATTTATTTTATTTATTTTGCTATTTTTCCATTATTTTCACTTAATTTTCATTATATTTTGCAATTTTTATTTTTCGGCCGATTGATTCACAATTTGATTTTTAAACCAGTTTAAAAAGAAAAACAAAAATGACTTCATCTTTGTCTTTCAATCTAGAAATTGATTTATGGTTTACATAATCTTCAAATTGAAACCGCAAACTACACTTAACTGCCTCAAAAGTAGGATCCGTTGGCTTAATATATCATCAGTTATAACTTAGCCTCTTCTAATTCCTCACTTGAAGGCCAAAAAATCGAATCACGCAGAATAATACAAACAAGTCTTCCAAAAAATTCTTTCTCGCAATTTATAAGACAAAAATTGAACTTAATTGCTGCGAGAAGCACTGATGGCCATATCTTTTCTATTGCTTTAATAGAGGGTCGAATCAATTTCGCGATAAAATATGATTTTATTTTCGCAACAAAAATAATTGAAGAACGCTCTTTGCTCAATTTGTTCATGCATACATGGTTTTCCGACATTTTTCTCGCCCTTCCGTAGTCAACATTAATTCTGCTTGCAACACTTGTTTGATTTACCCTTATAAGGTTTACACACTATTTATCAGTTGCTGTCCTTTTTAAGTTTAAAAAACTCCCTAGTCAAGAAGACACAAATAGAGTAGAAGGGGGTCGGTCAGCATTGACCAAAATTACACAGTACAGCTTCCTAGTTAAATTCCAGCAAAGGTAGTTTCTTGGGTCGAGCAAAAGTTTGTCGTATGAGATTTTAGGACAAGCATGGTCTTTTCATAGGCTTCTTGGGATAAGCAGAAGAGCTTTTCATAAGTCTGCGTTTTGCAAATTTGGGGAACAAAACAATCTTTTCTGTTTCTTTTGCTGCTACACATACTGAAACAGCAAGAGAGCCGGAGCAAGACTAATCAGCACAGCAGCAACTAGAAATAAAGCTGGTAAACTGCCAAAATACTTCAAAACTTTTTAAATTCTTAAAATAAAGTATTGAGGCTGGAATAAATTGCTGCATTACTTAACTGAATCAAACTAGGCAATTTATTTGTAATGAACTTCTTCCCAAAAACCGTTATGAAAGTGCGGCACTATTCAGTATTTCTCCCTTCCAAAGAATTATCGATTCTTAAAAGAATGCAGATTTTCAACGGATTAATATTTTGTCAGAATCGGAAAAGATGAAAAACCATACATGCTGACTACCTTACAAGCAACAGTGAGCAATATTAATACGCGTAAAATTTATAAAGGAAAAATGCAAATTCACGCAAAGACTTTTGCTTGACCAATGTTTTTACAAAAAAATTGACCTGGTAAAAATAGACCAATGGGAAGAGATTATGTTGATTTCTTGTTGACGCAATTTTTTTTCTCAATATTTTTGGTCCAAGAAAAAATCCAGAGCCCAAATTTAGTCGAAAAAACTCCAGCCTAAATTTTGGGTCAAGCAAGTGTCCAGAGTGACAAAATTTGAGTCGAGCAAAAGTCCAGTTAATTAATAAAGTCTAGCAAAATTTTGTCATGGCTCTCTGGGTCCAGTATGGTCTATTCTTAAACTTTTTTTGTCAAGCATGGTCTTTTCATAGGACAAAGGCATGCGTTCTTAGGTCGCTAGAACAAAACCGTACCAACACCGAAACAAAAAGCGACTTCGATTATAGCTTGGCTGTTTTCTTTTCAAAGTAGAAGGTCTCAACTTTTGCAAACTAATACACGCACCAAATAAATTACCTGTTGCTGATAAAAAGATTAAACAATCTTTAAAATGACTGGGTTTTTATCAACCTTATCCCTCCGTATGTGAATAATTAACTTTTTATCTTCTCCTTTATCGGTTTTGCTTTCATTAGTTTTCCTGACTTTTATATAAGCACATTTCACCTTAAGATTTTTGGCAAGCGTGTTAATAATGATATATCAATCAATTAGTCTAACAAAACACAAAACCATATGAGTATTAAAATAGAGAAGTGTTTTTTTGTTATAGAAGCTTTTATACTTAAACAAATGTTTTTCCAAACTTAATCATTCTTCCAAAGTCATTTTTTTTAATAACTGTCATGTCCGATTTTCTCCCAACATGATCGCCTCTACACTTTATGTGTAGCTAAATTGCATTTTGCGTTTCAAAAAGAGCAGGCATAAAAGTTTGTAAAGAGCAAGATCTCAATTTTTTGAAAGATAAGAAAATATAAGAAAAGAGCTAGGAAAATTCTGCTGATTTTTTATTGTTAGGATTTTGTATCAACACCGAGCTTAGCGTTATTACTCAGTTTACCAACAATTTAAAGAACTTAGATTTCATCTCAATTTTTTGAAACTTTTTTCATATAAAGATTCCGAATTCGATAGACGATCAGAACAATTACCATAGAGCAAAATCAGAGGAACAAAATTCATTTATCTTTCTACTCTTATTACAGTTTGTGTAGTTTCTAAATTAGAGTTTTTTGTTTTGTTATTTATTTGATACCGTCAAAAATAAAACTGTTGCAAAGACCTAAATGTCACCCATTACGGTTAACTGGTAAGATTTTGTTTAGGCACGGATATCTTGTACAAATCTTCAGGAGAACATATATCAGCACATATTTTCTGAGAAAAAACTAATGTGTCAGTTTTTATATAACTACCCAGAAAACTTTGCAGGAATTCCATTCAAATATAATAACGAAAGTGCTATATAGTGGTTTTTCATTCAATTTGCTTGTAAACAACTTTTTGTCAGCAAATGTCTTGTTCTTGTTTTTTTTTACAAAAAATTTTAGAATAAACTATTGAAGAATATGAGAAACCAGTGCTATTATACCAAAAAAATCAATTCTATTTTAAGATTTCTTTCTCTAGTTTTATGGTCCGAGCAAAAAGCAGTTACAGCGAAAGTGAGTTTTTCTAGATAATACTAGCAACTTCTTGGCCCACAAAACATTGATATCAAAATAGAAAAAAAGTACTCTTGAAAATATGTCAGTGGGCATAAAGAGGTTCCTAAATATAAATATAGTTTTTTTGGCCCCAAGCCATCAGTACCAAAAACTTGACTATGAAATAGGTCTCAGATGAAACATTGCAATCTAACTAAGGAAAACAAAAATATTAACTGATTGATTTGCATAACTTTACAAAGTCAATTTCAGTAATTTCAACAATTTCATAAAACTACTAATATAACACTTAGTTGCTTCCAAGAAGTTTTCTGCCTCAAAATATTTTTTTAATGGGTTTTCGTAGTATAATACACAGAATAGCGCATTGAAGAAGTTATCGAACCAATGTCATTATTTCCAAAAAAAATCATTCTTCTTTACTGCATTTCTTTTCATTTTTTCAACGATTCCAATCTTACTTCTGTAGGCCATCTTAAAAGCCAACACCCAGTTAGCACTTTATTCGATATTGCTATGTTTTGCCCAAATATTACTAATTACAAAAATTCATTATGAAAGACTTCAAAAGCTGTCACTGCGGTTTAATAGGAGCAAACGTAATTTCTTAATTGTTTCATCAGACAATAAAATTTTGGTATGAACAAGGTTCAAGAAGAACCATCGCAATTTAACTAAATGATACAAAGAATCTCAACCGATTGATTTTCATTATTAGAATTTTTAATGGGATGAAGTAAATAGTTTACTAATTTTGTATAATTGAAGAAATCTGCGCACATTTTTTTTGTCCTCAAATGCATTGTCTCACTTTTCTGTGGTACGTTACTATATACAGATGAGCTCCTAGGAGAAGATATCGAACCAGTGCCAATATCCCATAACAGCTTTTTTTCGGTTATTTTTCTGTTTGTTTGTGCTGTTGTTTACTTAAGTGTTCAATGCGGCCAAACCTCTTTGGTAAAATTCAAAGTGCGCAGGAAAAACGGTCAACATTATTTATTTTACTGATATAGAAACGTTTTACTGAATGGCTGGCTGGCGGTACTAAACTTCAAGTCAGTTTCAACAGGATAAAAATACTTATTTGCTACTTTTTTTACGTGCATTATTTGCAAACTATGTTTGGTTCCTCGGTATCTTGTCTCTGTTACTATTGTATAAAATAACTCTTAACAGCCTGTTGAAAAAGTTGACTCATTGCCATGATCCTGTGAAAATCACATTTCTGTTCATTTCTAGATGATGATATAACTCAATTATACAAGCCTATTTCTCTTTCTGTACAATTTAAAATGTTACGCTGACTTGTTATAGCTCTGCTTATCGGCTTATAGATAGCACATAAGGTCCCACTCAACCACAATTTTGGCATAATTGTCAACCAAATGAGGAACAGATAGAACACGCCCAAAAATTCAAGTATTTTTTTTTAAAAAAAAGGGGTATGAACAAAAAGATCGCGACTGGGTAACAAGTAGACAAAAAAGACAAAAGGGCAAAACTAAGTAATACTATTTTATTTTTTGAAAAAAATTATTTCCAAAGACACGAAAGCCATTAGCTACAAAATGAAATAATTAAATAGGAACCTTTATTCGTCCAAAGGATGCCGCTGAGACCTGTAATTTTTCAGAAAATGTCACCTCTACAAAAAAGAACGTCAAATAAGAAAAAAGTCAAAAATTAATTTACTTTTTTGTGCAAAAATCCCGTTTCGAAGCCAGTAAAGTCATAACGAAATCCTTAAATTATTAGATGTGACACCAATCTCTTGTGACACCTTCCCGTGACGTCAAACAAAAATTTCATATATGACCTGTAACTAACGAGACTAGGTAACAAATAGACAAAAAAGAAGAACAAAATTGCGAAGTTAAAAATGATTTTTTTAATTTTTGAAAACAATTGTCTTCAGAGTCATGAAAGCCATCAGCTACTAAAATCAGAATATCGGCTCATCTATATTTTTATAAAAAGCCAAAAAAAATTGTCATTATTCAGAAAACTTCATACCACTAAAAAGAAAAATAAAAACGATAGTTAAAAACAAAAGTAAAACATTCAGTCAAATTCTTCGAGAAAGTGGTGTCGAAGCCCTTAAAACAAAAATTTATACATTTAAAGATTTTGACATGTTCAAATGTTTCTTCTTTTGAACACCAATGATGTGATATGTTTACTGCCAATAATGTGATAATGTGACAAAACGAGAAAAAACGTGAAAAATGGGGAAATGCCTTATAATAAAAAAAAAATTGTGAAATCAAGTAGTATCAATGCCAGACAAACATAACTTAACGCGTAAAACCGCAATAAAGATTAAATTTCATTTCAGTAGAAAGAACAAGCATTCTTTTTTTGCTGACACTAAGCTACAAGTTGACATAATTAAGAAAACAAATTGAGGCAACGTTCAAAGAGCCATTGTTTATAAAAAAATCAAATTTTTAAAAAACTCAAATTGACCACAAGCTTTCAAGTAAACAACTATATACATTAATTGGGATTTGCTTAGAAATTTGGTTGTACCTATCAACAGTTAGCTTTGATTTGCGTGGTTCTGTTCTTTAATTAACATAAAAAAGATAAATTTTTTTAAATAAAAAGACGACTGGTTACAAACTGACTCTTTTTGGATAATAACAGTCCAGGATTAGTCCAAAATTAGCCCTGCTAATGCTTTTCTTTCTATAGGACTACTTAAATTTTCAAATATTATGGATATAGATAATTTCTTAGTAAAAAAACCAAAAATAAATGCGTTGTTTTTGATAATCATTGAGTAAAATTGGCAAGAAAAGGCAAATTTTCATTTACAGAGCAGTCTTAATGGAAGTTGAAGTAGAATTAGCTCATTTTGGAGTTTAAAAGGGTTGTGTTTTATGGTTTTTTGGTGGGTAATTCCTGCAAATTAAATCAAAGTGGACTAAAGAAGCTTATTTCGTGCTTTTTTGATGAAAAAGGCTGATTTTTGAAATAATTAGCCAAAATGTTTTGCAACAAAAATTTAAATCAAACAATCAACAATGGTTTCTGTCTTTAAAGATAAAATCAAAAACACTATTTCCAACAATTATAATATTTTTTAGCAAAATGGACGAAATTTATGTAAAAATTCCGGAAAAAGTGAATAAAAATAACGCAAATCTGTCTAATAATCACAAAAATTTAAACGTCCATAACTCGCTCTAGAAGCTACATTTCCAAAAAAATCTTTTTAATTCCATATTTTACTCTGAACGGGCTTCTCAATGGTACCACTCACACCTCTTTACGATGAATATATCGATCGGTCAAAATTGACTGAACAAAAAACCGATTTCAGTATATAGTTCCTCCCCCTTCAAGAGGGGTCGGAACAATTAAATGTAACTCAACAGGTGTTACTGTGGCTTAACCGAACCAAATGTTTTTTTTTAAATTTAGGGGCACCAAATTTTCAGTAGCATACACATGACTATAAAAAGAATCTCTGGAGAAACATCATTATCTATCTAAATAATTCTAAAATATCAACTGATCGATTTGTAGCACTTTAAGTATGATGTAGCCGGAAAAAATTAGCATTTTTAGTTCCTTCAAAAAAGTTGCAAACGTTTTTCTGTCCCTTAAAATCATTTTTTGTTCTTTTGTAAAAAAAAAAGTAATGATAAATGCCTACTGAAAAAGAAATGAAAGCACTGCCATATTTTTCGCTTATTTGTGTACTTGACAACTTGAATTCTAGCTAATAAAAAGTAGCTATCAATGTTATATCTCTTCCTTTTTAAACAAAATCTTACAAGAAAGACTGTTATCTTGTGAAGAAGATAGTAGTATTGCAAGATTCTTGTCAAAAGACTGTTTGCTATGTTGGAAGATCTTGCAAAAATCTGGCGATGCTCTAGTATGATTATGTATAATCTTGCAAGTTTTTCACAGGAGTATTGCTACATATTGCAAGGTAAGCGTTGGTTTTGGACTGGGTAAGGGTCGCAATATTAAGTGCGAACTCACATTGCCGGATCCTCTTCTCGTATTGTAAAAAAAACATCTAAAGAATAAAATTTATGTCAATTGATCTCTAGATTATAGCAAAAATTAAACAATCGAATTTGAAAAATTATGCTACTAAAACTTTAAAATTGTACGTTATATCATGATACTAATGTTGATTTAAATACCAAGAATTTTGACCAAGAAACAGCTTCTTTTTTTTTTAAAAAAAAAACTCCTTTCATTTTTAAAATTATTAACATCTTTATTTAGAACTTTATAAATTCTTAGGTTGAATTGAAGTAGAAGTTTTTTTGAAAAAAAACTAGCGTAACACTTGTTTCTAACTCTGCGTTTTCCATCATTTTAGTTTCATCGCTTTTTGAATATGGTGAGGTGGATAAACCTGCGTGGACATCTCTCATCTTCATCATTCCAAACCACTGGACTTTCTATGGCAGGGATTGCATAATTTTCAGGTAAATTCATTAGCAGACTGTCTTTGAGTATCCTATCTGGTTCCTTTTCACTTCTATAACATAATTCTTGTTAGAAGTGATAAAAATTCGTTCACAAATTAAGCGCATTTTCAACGCAATTCTACCACAAATTTTAACGCAGTTTAAGGGCGCTTCTTTCCTCGTTAGAGCCAATTAATTTTTACAGTCGATTTCCAGTACTTTAAATAAGTTCATGAACTTTTTAAATGAGTTAATAAATTTATGAAAAATTACCTTCTTTAAACAAAAACAAGGTAGACTTTGAATCACTCAGTTGTGCAAAGATTGTGAAAGATGTTAGACCTAATCCAATAGTTCCTGCCTTCAAAGTTTAGGAAATTGTTTGCGTGTCCGGTTTCAAGCGTAGGAAATTGTATGTATGTTTGGTTTAATCGTAGAAAACCGCCGGTATGCTTGGTTTCAAACCACAGCAAATCATCAGAAAACAATTTGTATTTGGTTTCTCGTGATCATATCAAAGCAATGTTAATGTTAACCAGTGAATTGAATGTTCAACAATTCTGCTATATCTTAGACTAAAAAATGCTGATGTAAAAAAAACTCACGGAAATTCTTCGGATAAAATATTTTTACAAATTTTACAAAAGTGACATTTGTAAAAAATATTTTATCCGAAGAATTTCCGTGAGTTTTTTTTACATCAGCATTTTTTAGTCTAAGATATAGCAGAATTGTTGAACATTCAATTCACTGGTTAACATTATGCCCAAATTCTAATCAAAGACAATATGACACTTCAGAGGAACGGCTTGAGACATTCGGCATATTAAAATGTTTCAAGCATTCGAATGGGTTTTTCTTATCTCTATATTACAAATGTTCAAAAAAAATAACAAAACAAAATAATTTTCAAATTATTCCAATATGTTGCTTCCTTCAAATGATTTCACCTTGAATAGAGTGTAACTGATTATTTTTAATTATGAAAAATAAGGCAAAATTGTCCAAGATAATGAAAACGTTATACAAAGTTAATCAGTTTGTATCAAAGATGACGAAAATTGATGACATCTCTTTACTATTCGGTCAAATTGTGGAAACAATTTGTTTATAATACAATTTTCTTAAAAGGAAAAAAAATGTTTTGTGGATGTGAAAAAATTAATCGATACAGGAAAACTCTTGAAAACTAACAGATAAATTTTAAAGATGACAAAAAACTGCAAAAAGTCAGACCTCAAAGAAATAAAACTTTAAAATGGACTGTGGAATAAAAGCCGTTCACGAGCACGCAGCTAGTTTTTTTTTAAAAAAAACCTATATTTTACCATAATGAAAACAAAAACCATAAAACCTAAAAGGTGAAAGAAATGAACTGTATTTAAACGTTTCCAAAAAAATCAACTTCAAAAGAAGTGGTTGAACGGCTATACAGAAAATATAAACCAGTAAAATAGCAATTGGTAGCTCAAAATTAGTCACACTTACATCATATCATTAAGATAACCAAAAAATGAAAGTGAAGAAATTTCGAAAACTACAAGAAAAAACACTTTTGCGGGCCATTTATTTTAGGTCAGTGACAAAATTTACAGTCACTCTATGAGGTTAAAAACAATAGTTTGCAATGAGCAAAAAAAAATGTTGAACATCATTTCATTATTTTGTTTCACCTAGACTCAATTCAAAATAAGCATAGCATCAAAACTCATTGAATTAATTTTTTGCAGCAAAATTTACACAAGCTAAATGTCGCCATCAATTGCAGTTTAGATAAATACAATAATCAACGTAAAATGCAAAAAAAATGAAGAAAACAAAGGTTTTTCACAAAAAAAAATTATTATTGATGAACCCAAACGGCTAATAGTGACAATTGAAATCTCAGAATTTTAACTTGAATCCTTCCTCTCAACAATTTCTATTTTTGCTCTGGCCATTTGACACTAACAGATTTTCTGATGACAGTTGTGTAAAAAAGGCAATGCGCAGTCATCGAACATCTGTACAACTTTTAAACAGATTCATTTCTACCATGCAATAAGCAAAATGACTGAAAAGAACCCTAAGAAATCAGTTCCTCTTAAAATTTAAAACAAAATGTTTGGTGAAATTTTTCGTCATTTGTTTTTGAAAAGACTATTTCTGGAGAAGTTCATGTCAAAAAAGAAACCAGTAGCTAAAAGAACTGAAAAATTGGCCTAAAAAAATCTTCAGGGGAATAAAAATTGACAGAACAGCTCGCAGAGGCTGAACAAAGAAGGTATAACTGGGTTTTGCAACTAAATTGTACGCATGAACATGTATAAAAGCAAATGATAACAACATGACTTATATCTCGCAACAAAGTAACAAAAGACTTTTGACATTTTAAAAAGTCTCGGCTTTGATAATAATGCTGGAGTTTTTACTAGTGACCTCCGTGTTGCTTGAGTATTAAGAGCGTTGACAGTTTATATCTAATTTTTTGCAGAAATTTTAATTGAAAACAAAATCTTAGCTAATTTTTAAGTCTATTTCTTAAGATATTTAATACCCTTGATCATGTTTAAATTTTTATAGTTTTTGATAGATTAAGTGTCATCTGTTTCTCGTCGGCAAACCCGTCAATTGCAAAATTTTTGACTGGTTTTCACTGCTCGTTGCCGGAAAATAAAATTACAAAATTGCAACAGATAAAAGAAAATTTTCTGTCAAATTCCTCACATTTTATTGAGTTTTCTGAAAACGTTGTGAATTTCGCAATGAGAGAAAAATATTGTAGACAACTTCCATTGTCAGCAAAAAATCAGCTGCATTTCAAACTAGTCCTCTGTGTGTAGGAAATGGAGGTAAAAATAGCTCGCATATCGATTTTGTTATAGTTTTTTTTAAATCAAATAGCAAAAATATTGAGAAATCCGCCTGTGTTTTATTGAAGAAGTGTTTAACAATACATAGTACTCATTTTGGATCATACTTCCTTTTTAAAAAACTAATACAATATTGGAAACTAATTTAAACACACACCAATAAAACATAAACTTTTTGAGTGATAAAATGAAAACAAAGGCAAAGGCAAAAAAGTAAATGCCACAAACTTGCTGACAATTCGAGAGCACAACGAACAATATCTATTAACAGGACAGCAGGCCATAATAAAAAAAAAGTTGGCTAATTCGTACCAGTATTAATTGTCAAACAATGGAGATCAATTTTCTTATTATAGTAAATTTTTAAACACAAATAACTCCTATAAAAGAACGAAATGAAAAATTTCTTTTATGTAAAGTTTCTATCTTGACGGGCTCTCTAATGATACCACTCATGTCATTCTACGTCAAATATATCGATCGGGCAACTTCTAATGAATAAAAAACAGTCGCGCATATAAACCCACGGTCATATAATGTAGTTTTTACCGTTCATGTACTGTAGACAGATAAACGTAAAGAAAAATACTGTAAGAACAAATGTTCAGACTAAGGTGAAAACTTTGGTTTCCACAAACCGGGTCAGCAATCAAACAGCGTTTCTTGTTATCACACATAGCCAGTATTAAATTTTTGTTAATTTTAGTTTTAGTTTCATTTTAATTTTGATTTTAATCATTTAAATTCAAATTGAGTTGCTGAGTTGATGGAATCTGCAACTTGAAAATTAAACTTTCTTATTGAAGAAAGCTTACACACCTTTGCTACAACCTGTTTTTTCGAGGATTGCAATTGGAGTGCAGTTTCTCTGGCTCTACTGGGGTAAGCCGAAGTATTTAATATCAGTTATCCAGTTAGATCGTTCCTATGTTTTCAGGGGTGGACTAACTGTGAGAGTAGCTCAGTCTGCCCCTTCAGTTTTCTGGGGCGGTTTGCCTGTAAAAACAATTGAAACCAATCCCCAACGTCCATTTTTATGCACAAGTCAGAAGTGGGAAAAGAAAGGTACCGAAACAAGTAACCACGCCTCTGATAGTTTTCTCTACGGCTCCTGCAATTTAAACTGCAAAAACTACTGCTTCAACAGATGTGTCACCTGAGAGGTTCATGGCGTTGAATAAAATAAATGGTGCTTTTTGGGCCTGCGTTGCCTGTAGAGAAAACGTCATAGATAATCAAAACAACGAAATCGAAAATTTGCAAAGTGATTTTCAACAAAGATTACTGAGTTTAAAAACGAAATGCTAAACAACATAGAAGAAAATATATTGACGCCTAAAATTCACGACACGAGACTGAATCTCAACAGATAACTGAGAATTTAGGACTCAATGTTGATCTAACTAATCAAGCCATTTTTTTGAGTACAAGAGAAAATAAGCTATGCAATTGAAACGTATTGGACAAAATAAATCATGACAGAAAAACCGTTGAAGAAATTGGAGTCCAGGCATTAAATTCTGAAGACTTTTTTCGTCTTTTAATTTGCCCCAACCCACACCGTCCGCGACCGCTGTTTGTGAAACAAGGATTGCAATATCATATTAATGTCAAATTCAGAATTGAGGGCCGACAATTTTAAAAAAACGGTTTCTATCAAAAATTTGAGTGAGACGAAGACAAAGTCTAGAGATTCGCGTTAAACTTGCCCAATCCATAAGCATCAACCGGTCAGACATTAAAATTAGATCAGCCATTTTTCAAAAACAAAATGATTGATAATAACATCTATAGAAGAAAATAGTCGCCTAGTAGCAAACTCTCCTGATTCCAGTTGACTACCTTTAAGTAGGATTTTGCGTGCACTATGATTGAATTGTTGTTCATGATTAAAATTGGATAGACGAGTTGAGTTGGATACCCTCCTGGAAACTATTAATCCCTACATTGTTTGCCTCACAGAAACTTGGATAGACCGTAATATTGGAAACCAAGAAGTCTCAATTATTCAATCTTATTGAATTCAGTCGCGACCAGATAGAAAAGTTGGAACACATGGAGGCACCCTAATAGCAAATAGAAACACATTATATTTCAAAATGGAAGCTTTGAGAACAAATTCAGATTTTTTTTGTCATTGTTTATATGTCTACAAGGAGGTTACAATCGTTATTCTCACCTTAATAATTTCCCAGCTGACAAATGTGGACTCAGTGCAATCTTGTTACGCAAAACAATTCAGAATATTGCACTAGATGTCCAGGAAGATTGAAACCATTGAATCCTTCACTTTCTTTCGGAGTTTTGACATTCACTTCACTTACACAAATTGGCATACATTAAGTTAAAATTCCTCTTTCGAAAAATCAGACTTGAAGGAATTGAAGGAATCGTGATCTAAGACCTCGTTCTCAAATCACAAATGTTTGTTTGCTTGTCTTTCGATTAAATATGCTGAGCAAAAGTTGTGCCAAAAAAAAACGTTAAAATATTGGCAAAGCTAAAAAATTGGGACGAATTTACGATAAATTTTAATTTTCCGATGTCTTCAATTAACTCAATTGACAAAATTATCAATTCATTTTATCGTAAATTAGAACTGGCGTCTTCGATTAAAAATCCAACAAAAACGTCTAGAAGAATCAATGCGTCTTTTTACATGTCCTCTAACAGTATCCATTTTGAAAATAAAATCAGAACAACTTTTGAAAAGTATACCAAAACGCGGAGAAAATTTCACGACTCAGTGAACAATTATCCATTTCTCTAAATAAAGACAGGAAAAATTTCGTTGAGAAAAGCAAGCAACATACGACGGATATCAAATATGAGACAAACAACAAAAAAAGCAGGTTGTGCCAAACGAAACGGTGTTTTTATACGATATGGTGTTCATAGGAAATGAAGTTTTTGGATATAAGAGCATTGCAGAATCTTTAAGCAAAAACTTTGCTTCTGTTTTTGTTCAAGATGATTCTGAGAATGCCATTTTATTAAATCAAAGTCCAGAAACATTTCTTGGTTGATGATATTAATTTAGCGAAGAGGCTGTGAATGTTGAAATCAAAAACATACGTAGTGGTGCTATTTGATGGAATCAGCCAAAAAAATCTGAAATCTTCTTTTCTGTATTTTTCGTAATCAATTTTCATTTGCTTTCAGTTGTGTCTAATCAAATGTAAGTTTCTCAGTTTGTGGGAAACAGAGGATGTACGACCCCTTTATTTGTTAGATCTTGTTCTTGTACGAGCCCCTTATGATGTCTAAACAGATCTTGATCTTGCAGCAACAAAATTTTGAGTAGAGCAACATGGTTTTAGGAAAAATTGTACAGCCATCACTCAATTGCATCTCTACTGCCACAGGTTGTATGAGTTACGTGTGGCGAGCAGAATGTCGTAACAGTGTATCTCGTTATAGCAGAAGCTTTTAATACCACCAATTTTATTATCCTACATTTAAAATTATGCCGAATGGGATTTGATAGTGCTTTCTTCAGTCTTTTTGCCTGAGATTTGAGTGATCGAGAGCAAAGGGTTTTGATATCTTGGGGAAAATTGGATTTTCGTCCAATCACCAGCGGTAGGCCTCAAGGGTCAATTTTTACAGGGCTTCTTTTTTCCATTTTTATAAATGACCTACCCAAAACAATTGTCAATGAGTGCTATTTATACGCAAATGACACAACAATCATTAGCACTGTGAACAATAAATTCAGCTGGATGATAAAATAGTCATCAGCACTTCTGGACAATAAATTGCAGCTGAAAAAAGGTATAAAAGTTCCTCTTTTAGATTACACATGCGATCTATTCAATTTAGTTGACTTTTAATATTTTAACTGAAAATTTTGGCACCATTCAAAATTTCATGCGCCATAGAGTAAGGACTTCATGAAAATTCTTATAAGTTCAGTCGGTTAATTTAAGATTAAATTACGTTGACCGACTGAATTCATGGGAACTTTTACGAAATGGTGTTCATAGGAGAAGAAGTTTTTGGAAAAAAGGGGCATTGCAGAAAGTTTCAGCAATTATTTTAATTTTTTTTGTCCAAGACGGTTCTGAAATTGTTATTTCATTGAACCAAAAGTCCAGACATTTTTTTTGATGATAATAGGTTTAATGAAGAAGCACTGATGGTTGAAATCAAAAACATTCTTAGTAGTGCTATTTGATGGAATCAGCCCACAGTTTCTGAAGTCTGCTTTGCCGTATATTTCGAATCAAATTTTATTTGTTTTCACTTGCTGTCTTGGCAAAGGTAAATTTTCTAGTTTGTGGAAAAAAATACGAGCCCCTCATGGTGACCGGACAGATCTTGTTCTTGTACGAGCCCCTTATGATGTCTAAACAGATCTTGTTCTTGGAGCAACAAAAGTTTGAGTGGAGCAGCATCGTTTTAAGAAAAATTGTTCAACCATCACTCAAGTGCTTCTCTATTGCAACAGGTTGTATGGGTTACGCGAGGCTAGCAAAATTCCGATAACAGTGTATCTCGACATAGCAGAATCCTTTGATACCATCAGTTTTAATACCGTACTTTTAAAGTTAAGCCGAATGGGATTTGATAGTGCTTTATAAAAGTTGTTTGCATTAGATTTGACTGATTGAAACCAATGAATTTTAATATCTTGGGGAAAAATGGATTTTCGACCAATCACCAGCGGTTGGCCACAAAGGTCAGTTTTTACATTGTTCGTTTTTCCATTTGACTGAAAGCAATGAGTTTTAATATCTTGGGGAAAATTGGATTTTTGACCAATCACCAGCGGTGGGCCTCAAAGGTCAGTTTTTACATTATTCGTTTTTCCATTTATGTAAATGACTTACCCGGAAATAATTGTCAATGAGTGCTACTTATACGCAGATGACACAACAATCATAAGCACTGTGAACAATAAATTCAGCTGGAAAAAGATATGTAAAATTGTTTTTGTTTGGAGCAAGGAGATTTGGCCAATTATCAATATCGAGAAGTTCAAAAAGAATCAAAACACGCAAACTTTGCGTCTTCTCACCATTGGAACCATCTGACAAGAAAGAAACTTGAGAGACCTAGTTATATAATTTTCAGAAATTTTATAGTGGTGTTATATCTTTAGTTTTGCTTTACTGCAAGGTAATCAGAAAATTGCGTATCTAAAGAGATCAATTCAAAGCAAAACAAAATTGTCAGTAAAATGCAAATTAATAAAACTTAGGTTATCGGTTTTTATGGATCAAATATTTGGTATGCCAGTAAAATTATCATCAGGCAAATGGAAAGTCTCAAAAGACGAATTTTAAAATGAATACAATCAAGCAGTCATTTTACAAAAATAAGAACACAATGACTTTCATCGATCAGTAAATTTATTTCCAATCACATATCACATTCATCTTGAATATCGTGGTTTTAAACGAAAAAAACTTGACCAGTAAACTTCCCCTTAAGGCATAGCAATTTTGGCAAATGAAAAATGAACATCCAAAACACGATCTAACAAAAAAAGATTCTTTTTACTCAAACAATTGTAATCCCCAGCGTTGCCGACGTAATTTTTTCTACCGAGTTACAAACTACAACGATTCGATGTCACTGGTGCTGTGATTTTCCCAATTATGATCCATATTCAAGTCCTCCCAATTTTATTAGAGAAGTCAAAGAATAACTATTTGATTTAGCTGAGAAGAATTTTAACTACAAATCATAACCATATGAATACCCAACATCCAAGCCCCGTTAAGGAATTACTAAGCTTGGTGAAACCAAGTTTGCTGAAACTCATATATGACTTTCACGGTTTCGTGGTTGCCATCACGAGATCATGGAACATTTGAGGAAAAACAGTTAAACCAAATTTATTTTCATGTTGCACGTTAAGAGTCCTCATTCAGACTGCACATGCGATCTTTTCAGTTTAGTTGGCGTCTAACCTTCTCTGAAAATTGTGGCACCAGTCAATATTTCATGTGCCATAGAAGAAGGACTTGATATAAATTCTCATAAATTCATTTGGTTAATTTAATACTAAAATACGTTAACCGACTGAAGTTATGGGAATTTATACAAAGTCCTTCCTCTGTAGCACAAGAAATATTGACTGGTGCCACAATTTCCAGTATTTTGTATTAGATATCGACTAAATTGAATAGATTGCATATGCAGTCTAAATGATGGCGCTTAACGTGCACCATGAAGATAAATTTAGTTTTATACCTAATTAGAAATGGTTAAGTGCAGAAACATGTTTTTTTTAATTTAACGTTTATAGGTACAACAATGCTGCATAAATTAAGATAAATTTGGTCATATACATAAATTTATTCTGATATTTAGCATGCATCTTTTCACCACGGGATCTTTTGGTGGATCACATGGTGATGACAGGGAATCACAAAAGCGATGCCTTATGAATATATATGAGAAACTTAAGTTGCTATGGTAAAAAAAGTCAAATAATCAAACTAGGATCATAAGTAGTATACATATCTGCCATGTTACTGGAGGGGGGGTCCGGAACCCCCCCTCCCCCCCCCCCCCCCCCCCCCCCCCCTACAAGAACTCTCACCACCGAAAAACTGATTTTCTCTTAGTGAAAGCAAGTTTTTTTGTTAAGTTTCGCCAGCCTGGGAGAAGTTCTTGGGTTAAGTTGACTGGCCTAACTTAACCAAAAAACTTGTTTTCACTAAGAGAAAATCAGTTTTTCGGTGGTGAGAGTTCTTGTAGGGGGGTGTCCGGACCCCCCCCCCGCCCTCCAGTAACATGGCAGACACCGGCTGCTCCAATGTGTATTTCCGAAGAGAGAATGCGTAGTACGGAGTGCTTAGACTATGGTTATAGCCTGATGCAGTAACCTTAATTTTTTTTTCAATTTGAGACCATGAGAGGCATACTTGAAAAACTTTGAAAAATTTTCAAATTTTTTTTCGAAAAATTTTCAGAGTTTTCCAAAGTCCTAAAATGGTCTGAAATGGATTTGGCGCTATGAAAGAGCACTCAAAAGAGTTTTTTGTTGACTTCAGTTTTTTCACCTATGCAGTATGGGGGTCGAAACATACAAAAATTTCAAAAATTTTTTGAAAATTTTTCAAAGTTTTTCAAAGTCCTAAAATGGTCTGAAATGGATTTTGCGCTATGAAAGAGCACTCAAAAGAGATTTTTTGTTAACTTCAGTTTTTTCACCTATGCAGTATGGGGGTCGAAACATACAAAAATTTCAAATTTTTGAGAAAAAAATTCCAAAATATTTTAAAGTCCTAGAATGGTCTGGAATGGATTTTGCGCTAAGAAATTGCACTCAAAAGTGATTTTTGTGGACTTCATTTTGTTCAACCAAGTAGGACCAAATAACTCAGTTTCTGAAATAGTCTGAAATAAGTCAAAGAGGAGTCAGAAGCAGTTTTTGTTGACAATACATTTGCAAATGTACAGTGTGATAAGGAAAGCTTGTCTTTATTTTTTTATATACATGTGTAACTATGTATGTTTACATCAAAACAAGTCCGTATATTTGCTTGCATGTGTTCAGAAAGGTAATTTTTACCTCTGAATGAATATATGAAAGAAAGAAAAGAATGAAAATTTTAAGTATAAAATCATGCGTATTCATGTGTATAATAATGAAAGTATATATGAAAGTGTATATTTGTTCAAAAATAAGTATAACTGTGCTTAAGTTTAGTAATAGGTTTGTATGAGTATAAGCTGAAATGTATGTTTGGGTGTAGAAATTGTAAATGTGTAAATGTCAAGACGTTCTTGGTTTTATGTATGTATGTTTTTTCTATATGCATACAGTGGAATGTATGTATATATGTCTTAATGTGTTTATGTATTTATGTATTTATATGCTTGTAAGTCAGACGAAAGGAGAGGGAGATAAGTCCCTGGAGGGCAATTTGACTGTTTAGAAGAATGTTGTTACTTGTCTCCACGATCCAATATTATTATATCTTGCAAACAGATTTTGACCTTCAGCGTTGATAAACTCTGTCCTTTAAACATTGGCAAGCAAAATGTCACAACCCAAGACGACAACAATTTTTTGATGTTCTGAGCTTGCTTATTTGAAAATTGATTTTTCGACACCTATCTAGCTACCATATTAAAAACTATCAAGGTTTTTTAGAGAAAAAAAATTAAATTCATGCTCTTTGTCTTTGAATCCTTGGCAAGAAAATAATAAAGTGCAACACAGAAGACAAAAACAACTTTTTGATGTTCTGAGAATGCTTTTTTAAAAACAGATTTTTCTACACTTATTCAGCTACCCGTCTAGGAATGAGCAAGATTATTTATATGAAAAAATATATATGAGATGAATTGTTGGGAGATAAACAATAAATTGAGCTAAATAAAAAGAATAAACTCTGCAAAAAACCGAAAATGTTGGTGGAAAACTATGATATGCAGGAGCAGTTGAACTTTTTAGTTAAATAAAGTAGAATGATAGGACTTCATCAAGAGCTTGAATCAGACAAATAGTGTTATGATGTACAAGAAGAGTAGTTTGTTCTGGAACTGTAAAAAGCGCTAAAATTTTCAAAAGATAATTAGTCACTTTATCAATTAAGCAAGAACAAACACAAACATTGGACAGGTGGGTGGCTGATAGAAACAGCTTCTGAAATGTATAGGTTTTGTTTGCGTTTTGGGAATAGCAATAATGGATATTGCGTGCTGGGACTGAAATATTAAACAATAGCGAAAATCATCGTCAGTAAACGCTTCCGATAAATTCAACCATTGAACACTGCAAGTAAGGTACCAGAGCAACTCAAGCAACCAGAAATCAAACACCTTCATAATAGTGTCTTCTTGGATCAAATTTACTGCGTTCAGTAACCCTGTGTTAAAACTTTGGATTACTTTTTGTTCTGTCCACGTTTTAAAATGAGATTACCGTAACGATATTTCATAGAACATCGGAAAAAGGTAAATCCAAAGGAATCTAAAATTAAAAGGAGCAGATTTTTTATAACATAGAATTGGGCTAAGTAGTCTGGCGAACATATTGGAATTTAACATAACACTACTGCTACCTACTACTGCTACTGCCTACTACTACTACCTACAACTACTATCTACAATTAGTACCTACTACTACTGCTACATACTAGTACTACCTACAATTTCTACTAGATACTATTACTGACTACTAGCACTATTTATTGTTTCTAAGTTACACTAGTACCTACTACTACTTCCTTTTGATACCTTCAAATATTACCTATTGTTTACTAACTATCTACAACAAAGTTTTTTTGTTTTTCTAAAAAATGAAAACAATTCCTATCTCTAGAGACTCGTTGAGCATAAACAACAGAAGCTTGTATCTATCTCAAAGTAATATGCCCTGACTGACACAGACCGATAGAACTTACCCGCGAATATTTACAACAAATCATTAAGTGTTTGAAGTTTTTTCAAAGATATAAAAAACGCTGAAGCTTTGTCGAATACATGAACCCAGTAATTTTCAATTCAATGTTAATTTGTTAATTAACAATTAAAAAATCCATGAATGATATTTAAATAATTAAATCAATGTAGGGTTTTATTGCTTAGTGAACCAGTCTAATTTTTAGAACTTCAAATAAGTTTTATTGCTGTTCATTTTTTGAAAAGCAAATTTTGTACACTTTTTTTCACTTATGAGGGATCAGGCATAAGCCTTTTTGCTCAAATGCTGTTTTTTTGTTAATTCAATGTTTAACGTCTGATTCCATTCGCAATTAATTGATAGATAAGAAACGCAATTTTTTTAAAATTTCTAATATGAAGGATTGTATAGCGCAAACATTGACTGGTTCACAATGGCGTCGCACTATGTCTATTTATAATATCAACTTTATAGAAACAAGCTTGCTTCAAAAACTCCATAGTTTGTACCTTAATAGAAACAAACAATTTACAGGGTACCTATATAATCCAAAAAACAGGTTTTACGCTATATAGTTGTTTTCGTATGTTTATTCAGAGTCACCTGTTGTTTCATTTGTCAGGTAATACACAATTTTTTCTGAATCCTTCCGTTACAAATTTTCTATAGACTGAAAACTGCTGGGATAGCTTGCCAGAAGGACATGTGTTAGTTGAGTTTCATATTAACCTTAGCTTCGGCTCAGTATGTGTTCACAGCTAAGATTGTAATTGTGAACTTTTTATTCATTAAAAGTTTAGCGCTACATGATTTTGCAATTTTTGTTATATTAACTTCTTCCTAATTTTATTAAATTTCATTTGGTCAATGTTTATCTGAAGAAAATTGAAATTAAATCAACCTCATGAAACGTTTCTCAACAAAATTAAGCGAAACAGTCTTGTGATTTTGCAATGATTTTGCAATTTTTGTTATATTAACTTCTTCCTAATTTTATTAAATTTCATTTGGTCATTGTTTATCTGAAGAAAATTGAAATCAAATCAACCTCATGAAACGTTTCTCAACGAAATTAAGCGAAACAGTCTTGTTGGATTTATGAGCTCAAACAAAAACCTTAAATTTAGGTGTTTAATTGAACAAATTGTGTTTGTTTTCAACGTCTGCTTACACCCAATGGTTTCAGAGAAGTACTTTTTGCGGAGTTTGAAACAAAATTCTTCTTTATTAGTGTTCCAAACTCAACAACCGGAGACGGTATGGCTTTGGATATGCATGTATAATATAATTGTGAAACCTGGCCAATCACTTTAACTAAAAGTTGAACCATTGAGTTCGAATTCGAGTTTGTGATCTAAAAATAGTATTCAACGATAATTGACTTTTTAAAAACAAAAAGACCTCTTTTTTAGTATTCAAAACTCAACAATCGGAGGCGGTATGGATTTCGATAAGCAAGTATAACAAAATAGTGATGCTTGGTCAATCACTCTACATAAAAGTGGAAGTTTTGAGTTTCTGTCTCAATTTATGATCTAAAAACACTATTCAAGGATAATTGATTTTGAAAAAAGACTACTTTTAGTACTAAAAACACAATAATCGGCGACCGTGTAACTTCGAATTACCAAATATAATGAAATGTGAAAACTTGACCTATCGCTCTAAATAAAATTCAAAGTTTGAGATTGAGTTTGAGTTTGTGATCTAAAAATAGTATTCAAGGGATATTTATCTCATAATAGTTGAGTTGTGCTATAAAGTTGCGAACGCAAAACAATTGAAACACGTTCTCACAATCTATTTAAACTACAGCTATATATGTGTCAAAAACGCGAAGGAGACCTTTTGGTTTTACTAAGCTTTTCGATATAGTTTACTATTTTATATAGACTATATTCACAAGGTCTATTATGTAATAGTTACTGCACGAGTTCTACAAGCGTTCCTAAAGACTATAATTTTGCATTTATCCGTAGAAAAAAAAACAGAAAAAACGCATGATTTTCCAAAATAGGCACCGTTGACATATTTTACCAGTAATTTTCTGAAGAGAGCGGTCAGTGCAACTTCTTAAATGATTAATTTTCTTTGCAGAATGTTCGGCTAATGAACTCTAAATATACCAAATTAACTAATATGGAGATACTTTTAAGTCATGACCACATTAGGTAACAGTTAACAAAACTAACTGTGATTTTTTGCTACCATAAAAACCGTCAACACATACAGTAGAAGTCACATTAGGCGCTTTGATGCCATCGCTAAACTGACAAGTAAATTTCTACTTTTTTTGGTAAATTTTGAAAAGGTTCCAGTGTTAAAACCTTGGTATCCATAGTACATTAAATTCAAAGTTTAAAGTATTCAAAATTTTCGGAAATTAGTGTTTTAATTTTCAATGTGTTAATAAGTATTCTTGGCTTTGTGTACCTCGTTTTGATGGTATCTTACCGAAAGGGTTTCTATGTTTTCAAAGTTTGTTTGTTATGGATGCTATGAATAGTCGATTTGAGTTCTTTCAACAGAGTCAAAGACAAAAAAAAACAGCAAAACAAACAAATCCTGATTATAGAGGCAATTAGGCTAATTTGATCTTCAGGTTTTTTATTGCAGTATTTTAATTTTCTCTGAGCTTAAACATTGTGAGAAATATGTAAAACTGTCTCTTAGAAAAAAGTTCTAGGTGGAATTTTACTACTATGTGTTTTGCTAGATGCCACTATTGTCAATAAAAACTATTGTAATTTAACATGATTTCTATCTTCATGAAAGTTTGTATCCTCTATAACAATAAATGGTAGAATCATTACATACAAGAAAAAGTTTCTTTTCAATAGTTATCATATAACAAAACCTTAATCTTCATTAAAGCTTTATTGATCTTCAATTTACGCTATGAAAAACGAATCAGCGGTCTCACAGGTAGTATGAAAACAATTTTTTTTCGGCGCTCAAAAAAGGACCCCCTAACGGAACTGCAAAATTAACAAATGTATGAAAAGAAACGTTTTCCACGTTAACTTTGTTTTTTATTTGAAAGACTTAAGGTAAAACAATGCCTAGCTGACATAAAAGAGATTTAGACTATGCAATACAAAGTTTTATAAGACTTTCTTGTCTAACAAATGTTTATGTACAAGCTTATGTTTCATTACTACTTTAACGAATTTGTACTTTTAGGACCTCAATTGTTTGCCTGAAGGAAACTCATAGGAGAACGGACAAGTATTCACTTCTTGCATTTATTGGAAATGTCGTTCTGATAGGTTAAATGCTTAATATTCTTGATACCATAGCTTTATGGAGTAACGAAGTTTTGCGTTTGCGTTAATGAATACTAAGGTTTTTAAAATTTATGAATTATTTAAGTAACATACTGAAATACTTCAAATTGACACATAGCTTTAAAAGCTACTGAGTGAATTCTGTGAAAACCAAATTTTCCATGACAAACAAAAGGTGCCGCACATGTATACAGAAAACACTAGTGCATACTTACGTCTATGGTTCAGGTTGAGCCTTTGAGCAAAACATGTTTGTTACCTACTAAACGAAAACGTGAGCAGAGGGTTTCTTATCGTTCCTCAAAATAAACCACGTCAATACTAAGCAAAAACAATAATATTGTACAAATAACTTGATATTGAACGTACGACTTAGAACAAGTTACTATATAACCTAGAAGCAATTGTAACCATGAAAGTCAAACAATAAGGCCAATAGCTGAATTTAAATAAAGTTGATTTGTCCTGTTTATTCAATTGCTTTATTTAAGTTAACGTTATAATGGAGCACACTATGGGTCGAATTGTATTCCGTAATAAACATTTGCAAGCCTATGTACTTGCTCTCCTTCTATCTCAACGTTTGCTGCAACACAGTAGAGTTTTCTCATATACGCATTCTTGATCACAGACTAAAGAATACTTAACTAAACTAATAAAAGTGCCTTTAGCTGAAAACATTATGAAAGAATTTTGCAGAGCAGACTGAACTTCTCACACGCATAGTGCAATTCTTCTGCTTTATGCCTAGCAATCAGATCAAAACCTTGAAATGTCAATGTCCGAGTAACATAGGAGAAACTTCAATCCATTTTACAATTGAACAAGAATAAAAATTCGTCTAACAGGTTTTACAACTGAGGCCTCCTCAAAATGTTTTAGATATTCATTGGAAACTATTTGGCTAATTAGGCTAATAGAACGAATGCTAACATCCCAGCCAAAATTTTGAATTTAATTTCAACTGAATGACTTGCTTCTCAAAATACCATTTTGGCGTTTTCATTCTTGACTGGTATTCCATTAAGTTAGTGTATGCCAAAACCCGAACTCAACTGCCGGTTTAACACTTATAATGTATCATATCCTAACGCAATTTGAAGGCTCATTTCGGCGCACAATTGTCTATCAAACTCGATATGAAAACAATATTGCCTTTATACAACAAAGGAAGGACAATTCAATTTCAAGCTGGACTACCTTCGGTCATTGCCTCATACCCAAAAAATTTATTGACTTTGTTACTACATTGCCTAATATAACCGAAGAAGAAGACTTTATCAACAACTCAATCCCCTCGGAAACTGAAATAACTTCTCAGCATTTACCCAATCCTTTGACTTCTGACATAGGATCACTTCCCATGGACATCAAGAGCATTTTGCGCAGTTACGATTTCGAAAGTATGCCCCTCTTTAGGAGCCATGAAGAATACTTCGCTGCTTTAGAAGACTTGGAAAATCTGTGGAAAAAGTTCGAATCATGTAGAAATGAAACCAAACTAACCACTATTCACGATAAAATCGATCAAGCAACATCATCCACATCCGATGATAACAGAAAGACTGTGATATCTTCCATCTTAGAACGATTCCCTAGCCTTCTCGAAGAAAACTCAAAAATTGAAGAAAAGTTCCATAAATTTAGCACTGAGCCATCGTCTAACAATGCTCCACAAAAGCGGAGCCATCGTGTAGTTCGAGGATATGTACTTCACTGTGAAAATTTTCCAAAAAGAATGAGATTCGATGAAAATGTGAGGTGTTCATGTGACAATAACCACTAAAACTGAAAAATTCTTGTTGATTAAAGCTGATGAACTAGACGTTGGTTTTCAGTATTGAATTTTTTCCATTTATAACCTGTTAATTTGAAATGCTGTGCATTATTAAACTTCATTGTGTATGCTCATTATCCAAAATTTAGTAGCTGCAAAACCACTCCTTTAAAATACAGTTTGTTGAGTCAACATTATCCACGTCAGAGAAACAGAAAACGCTGTTCGGCCTGTTCAAAGGAATAGAAAGTCAGAAATTTGTTGTAGAGTAGGATCCTCAAACCGTAAATTGTTGTTCTGAAAATGTTGAAACGGATACGCGCAAGAGATTCGACGTTATAAAGAGTTGACGTTAGAAAACACCGCAACTTGTAATGATATAAGTAGAGCCGAAATCAAAAAGTTGCGGTTAATTACCCTAAATTGTTAGTTGATTACTAAGAAAAATACCTGAGTGGGTTAATTGGTCTCATGTTCGGTTATGATAGTTTCATATCAAGTCCCAAGAGCCCCTGAGGCATGGCCATGGCCCGCGATGGTTTCAAGATAATTAATTTTTAATTTGCTTTCAGTGTCTATACTAGGAGATACTAATTTTTTTTCTCAAATACTCGGTTTGTGATTGGTGAAAAATTTATTAGTCTCATTTGTGAAGCCAATTTAATTGGCTACAAAATTTATTTTAAATTATCAACTAATAATTTAAATAAAATGTCGGCTCTATTTTAAATCGGCTCTTTTCACTTCAGCTCTCTTACAAGTCACCGGTTGAAACAAAAATTCAACCAGCAAATTTTTTATGAATAAAAATACCTATTTTGTGACAAGTTCAGTCTGCTCTGCAAAATTCTTGTATAATGCTTTCGGCTAAAGGCACTTTTATTAGTTTGGTTAAGTATTCTTTAGTCTGTGATCAAGAATGCGTATATGAGAAAACTCTACTGTGTTGCAGCAAACGTTGAGATAGAAGGAGAGCAAGTACATAGGCTCGCGATTGTTTATTACGGAATACATTTCGACCCACAGTGTGCTCCAGTATAAATTTAACTTAAATAAAGCAATTGAATAAACAGGACAAATCAACTTTATTTAAATTCACCTATTGGCCTTATTGTTTGACTTTCATGGTTACAATTGCTTCTAGGTTATATAGTAACCTGTTCTAAGTCGAACGTTCAATATCAAGTTATTTGTACAATACTATTGTTTTTGCTTAGTATTGACGTGGTTTATTTTGAGGAACGATAAGAAACCCTCTGCTCACGTTTTCTTTTAGTAGATAACAAACATGTTTTGCTCAAAGGCTCAACCTGAACCATAGACGTAAGTATGCACTAGTGTTTTCTGTATACATGTGCGACAACTTGTGTTTGTTATGGAAAATTTGGCTTTCACAGAATTCACTCAGTAGCTTTTACGCAAACTTTGTTACTCCTTAAAGCTATGGTATCAAGAATAGTAAGCATTTAACCTATCAGAACATTTCCAATAAATGCAAGAAGTGATTACTTGTCCGTTCTCTTATGAGTTTCCTCCAGGCAAACAATTGAGGTCCGAAATATACAAATTGGTTAAAGTGCTAATGAAACATAAGCTTGTACATAAACATTTGTTAGACAAAAAACTCTTATAAAACTTTGTATTGCATAGTCTAAATTTTTTTTATGTCAGCTAGGCATTGTTTTACCTTAAGTCTTTCAAATAAAAAACAAAGTAAACGTGGAAAACGTTTCTTTTCATACCTTTGTTAGTTTTGCAGTTCCGTAAGGGGGTCTTTTTTTGAGCGCCGAGAAAAAATTGTTTTCATACTACCTGTGAGACCGCTGATTCGTTTTTCATAGCGTAAATTGCAGATCAATAAAGTTTTAATGAAGATTAAGGTTTTGCTTTATGATTACTATTGAAAAGAAACCTTTTCTTCTACGTAATTATTCTACCATTTATTGTAATAGAGGATACAAACTTTCATGAGGATAGAAATCATGTTAATTTACAATAGTTTTTATTGACGATAGTGGCATTTAGCAAAACACATAGTAGTAAAATTCCACCTGGAACTTTTTTCTAAGAGACAGTTTTACATATTTCTCACAATGTTTAAGCACAGATAAAAATTAAAATACTGCAATAAAAAACTTGAAAATCAAATTAGCCTAATTGCCTCTATAATCAAGATTTGTTTTTTGCTGTTTTTTTTTGTCTTTGACTCAGTTGAAAGAACTCAAATCGACTCTTCATAGCATCCATAACAAACAAACGGTTGAAAACATAGAAACATTTTCGGTAAGATACCATCAAAACGAGGTACACAAAACCAAGAACACTTTTTAAGACAATGAAAAGTAAAACACTAATTTCCGAAAATTTTGAATACTTTAAACTTTGAACTTAATGTACTATGGATACCAAGGTTTTAACACTGGGACCTTTTCCAAATTGACCAAAAGAAAGTTTGAATGTACTTGTCAGTTTAGCGATGGCCTCAAAGCGCCTAATCTGTTTTCTACTGTCTGTGTTGACGGTTTTTATGGTAGCAAAAAATCACACTTAGTTGTGTTAACTGTTACCTAATGTGGTCATGACTTAAAAGTATCTCCATATTAGTTATTTTGGTATATTTAGAGTTCATTAGCCGAACATTTTTCAAAGAAAATTAATCATTTAAGAAATTGCACTGACCGATCGTTTCAAAAAAATTACTGGTAAAATATGTCAACGCTGCCTATTTTGGAAAATCATGCGTTTTTTCTGTTCTTTTCTACGGAAAAATGCAAAATTATAGTCTTTAGGAACGCTTGTAGAACTCGTGCAGTAAAGATTACATAATAGACCATGTGAATATAGTCTATATATAATAGTAAACTATATCGAAAAGCTTAGTAAAACAATAAGGTCTCCTTCGCTTTTTTGACACATATATAGCTGTAGTTTAAATAGATTGTGAGAACGTGTTTCAATTGTTTTGCGTTCGCAGCTTTATAAAACAACTCAACTATTATGACGTAATTATCCCTTGAATACTATTTTTAGACCACAAACTCAAACTCAAACTCAAACTTTGACTTTTATTTAGAGCGATAGGTCAAGTTGTCACATTTCATTATATTTGGTAATTCAAAGTTACACGGTCGCCGATTATTGTGTTTTTAGTACTAAAAGTAGTCTTTTTTCAAAGTCAATTGTCCTTGAATAGTGTTTTAAGATCATAAATTGAGACAGAAACTCAAAACTTCCATTTTTATGTAGAGTGATTGACCAAGCATCACCATTTTGTTATACTTGCATATCGAAATCCATACCGCCTCCGATTGTTGAGTATTGAATACTAAAAAAGAGGTCTTTTTGTTCTTAAAAAGTCAATTATCGTTGAATACTATTTTTAGATCACAAACTCGAATTTGAACTCAATGGTTCAACTTTTAGTTAAACTGATTGGCCAGGTTTCACAATTATATTATACATGCATATCCAAAGCCATACCGTCTCCGGTTGTTGAGTTTTGAACATTAATAAAGAAGAATTTTGTTTCAAATTCCGCAAAAGTTACTTCTCTTAAACCATTGGGTGTAAGCAGACGTTGAAAACAAACACAATTTGTTCACCTAAACAAATAGGTGTAAGGTTTTTGTTTGAGCTCATAAATCCAACAAGAATGTTTCACTTAATTTTGTTGAGAAACGTTTCATGAGGTTGATTTAATTTTAATTTTCTTCAGATAAACAATGACCAAATGAAATTTAATAAAATTAGGAAGAAGTTAATATAACAAAAATTGCAAAATCATATAGCGCTAAACTTTTAATGAATAAAAAGTTCACAATTACAATTTAGCTCTGAACACATACTGAGCCGAAGCTAAGGTTAACATGAAACTCAACTAACACATGTCCTTCTGGCAAGCTATCCCAGCAGTTTTCAGTCTATAGAAAATTTGTAACGGAAGGATTCAGAAAAAATTGTGTATTACCTGACAAATGAAACAACAGGTGACTCTGAATAAACATACGAAAACAACTATATAGCGTAAAACCTGTTTTTTGGATTATATAGGTACCCTGTAAATTGTTTGTTTCTATTAAGGTACAAACTATGGAGTTTTTGAAGCAAGCTTGTTTCTATAAAGTTGATATTATAAATAGACATAGTGCGACGCCATTGTGAACCAGTCAATGTTTGCGCTATACAATCCTTCATATTAGAAATTTTAAAAAAATTGCGTTTCTTATCTATCAATTAATTGCAAATGGAATCAGAGGTCAAACATTGAATTAACAAAAAAACAGCATTTGAACAAAAAAAGGTTATGACTGATCCCTCATAAGTGAAAAAAAGTGTACAGAATTTGCTTTTAAAAAAAAGAACATAGCAATAAAACTTATTTGAAGTTCTAAAAATTAGGCTGGTTCACTAAGCAATAAAACCCTACATTCATTTAATTAATTAAATATCATTCATGGATTTTTTATTTGTTAATTAACAAATTAACATTGAGTTGAAAATTACTGGGTTAATGTATTCGACAAAGCTTCAGCGTTTTTTATATCTTTGAAAAACCTTCAAACACTTAATGATTTGTTGTAAATATTTGCGGGTAAATTCTATCGGTCTGTGTCAGTCAGGGTATATTACTTTGAGATAGATAAAATCTTCTGTTGTTTACGCTCAACGAGTCTCTAGAGATAGGAATTGATTTCATTTTTTAGAAAAACAAAAACACTTTGTTGTAGATAGTTAGTAAACAATAGGTAATATTTGAAGGTATTAAAAGGAAGTAGTAGTAGGTACTAGTGTAACTTAGAACCAATAAATAGTACTAGTAGTTAGTAATAGTATCTCTTAGAAGTTGTAGGTAGTACTAGTATGTAGCAGTAGTAGTAGGTACTAATTGTAGATAGTAGTTGTAGGTAGTAGTAGTAGGCAGTAGCAGTAGTAGGTAGCAGTAGTGTTATGTTAAATTCCAATATGTTCGCCAGACTGCTTAGCCCAATTATATGTTATAAAGAATCTGCTCCTTTTAATTTTAGATTCCTTTGGATTTACCTCTTTCCGATGCTCTATGAAATATCGTTACGGTAATCTCATTTTAAAACGTGGACAGAACAAAAAGTAATCCAAAGTTTTAACACAGGGTTACTGAACGCAGTAAATTTGATCCAAGAAGACACTATTATGAAGGTGTTTGATTTCTGGTCGCTTGAGTTGCTCTGGTACCTTACTTGCAGTGTTCAATGGTTGAATTTATCGGAAGCGTTTACTGACGATGTTTTTCGGATTTTCGCTATTGTTTAATATTTCAGTCCCAGCACGCAATATCCATTATTGCTATTCCCAATACGCAAACAAAACCTATACATTTCTGAAGCTGTTTCTATCAACCACCCACGGATCTATAGTTTGTGTCTGTTCTTGCTAAATCGATAAAGTGACTATTTATCTTTTGAAAATTTTAGCGCTCTTTACAGTTCCAGTACAAACTACTCTTCTTGTACATCATAACACTATTTGTCTGATTCAAGCTCTTGATGAATTCCTATCATTCTACTTTATTTAACTAAAAAGTTCAACTGCTCCTGCATATCATAGTTTTCCACCAACATTTTCGGTTTTTTGCAGAGTTTATTCTTTTTATTTAGCTCTATTTATTGATTATCTCTCAACAATTCATCTCATATATATTTTTTCATATAAATAATCTTGCTCATTCCTAGACGGTTAGTTGAATAAGTGTAGAAAAATCTGTTTTTAAAAAAGCATTCTCAGAACAGAAAAAGTTGTTTTTGTCTTCTGTGTTGCAACACTTTATCATTTTCTTGCCAAGGATTAAAAGACAAAGAGCATGAATTTAATTTTTTTTCTCTAAAAAACCTTGATAGTTTCCAATATGGTAGCTAGATAGCTGTCGAAAAATCAATTTTCAAAAAAGCATGCTCAGAACATCAAAAAATTGTTGTCGTCTTCGGTTGTGACATTTTGCTTGCCAATGTTTAAAGGACAGAGTTTATCAACGCTGAAGGTCAAAATCTGTTTGCAAAATATAATATTATTGGATCGTGGAGACAAATAAAAACATTCTTCTAAACAATCAAATTGCCCTCCAGGGATTTATCTCCCTCTCTCTCCTGTCTGACTCACAAGCATATAAATACATAAATACATAAACACATTCAGACATATATACATACATTCCACTGTATGCATATAGAAAAAACATACATACATAAAACCAAGAACGTCTTGACATATACACACATTTACAATTTCTACACCCAAACATACACTTCAGCTTATACTCATACAAACATATTACTAAACTTAAGCACAGTTATACTTATTTTTGAACAAATAAACACTTTCATATATACTTTCATTATTATACACATGAATACGCATGATTTTATACTTAAAATTTTCATTCTTTCCTTTCTTTCATATATTCATTCAGAGGTAAAAATTACCTTTCTGAACACATGCAAGCAAATATACGGACTTGTTTTGATGTAAACATACATAGTTACACATGTATATAAAAAAAATAAAGACAAGCTTTCCTTATCACACTGTACATTTGCAAATGTATTGTCAACAAAAACTGCTTCTGACTCCTCTTTGACTTATTTCAGACTATTTCAGAAACTGAGTTATTTGGTCCTACTTGGTTGAACAAAATGAAGTCCACAAAAATCACTTTTGAGTGCATTTTCTTAGCGCAAAATCCATTCCAGACCATTCTAGGACTTTAAAATTTTTTGGAATTTTTTTCTCAAAAATTTGAAATTTTTTTTTATGTTTCGACCCCTAAACAGCATGGGGGAGAAAGTGAACTCAAAAAAATCACATTTGAGTACTCTTTCATAGCGCAAAATCCATTTCAGACCATTTTAGGACTTTGAAAAACTTTGAAAAATTCTCAAAAAAATTTTTGAAATTTTTGTGTTTCGACCCCCATACTTCATAGGTGAAAAAAGTGAAATCAACAAAAAATCACTTTTGAGTGCTCTTTCATAGCGCAAAATCCATTTCAGACCATTTTAGGACTTTGAAAAACTTTGAAAATTTTTCGAAAAAAGAATTTGAAAATTTTTCAAAGTTTTTCAAGTATGCCTCTCATGGTCTCAAAGATTAAAAAAATATTAAAGTTACTACAACAGGCTATAACCATAGTCTAAGCACTCCGTACTACGCATTCTTTCTTCTGAAATACACATTGGAGCAGCCGGTGTCTGCCATGTTACTGGAGGGCGGGGGGTCCGGACACCCCCCCCCCCCCCCTACAAGAACTCTCACCACCGAAAAACTGATTTTCTCTTAGTGAAAGCAAGTTTTTTGGTTAAGTTTCGCCAGTCAACTTAACCCAAGAACTTCTCTCAGGCTGGCGAAACTTAACAACAAAAACTTGCTTTCACTAAGAGAAAATCAGTTTTTCGGTGGTGAGAGTTCTTGTAGGGGGGGGGTCTGGACCCCCCCCCCCCCCCTCCAGTAACATGGCAGATATGTATACTACTGGTAAAAAAGTCAAATAATCAAACTAGGATCATAAGTGTTCCTTTGTTAACCAAACAATGAGTATACATGATTTCCTGGTACTCAGACAAAGATCATACATGATTGATTTGTTTCTTAGTTAGATCAGATCGATTATGGTGGGATTAATTAAAAATCACTACTGCGCAGTTTGAAATCATATCTGATGCTTGTTTGAGCTCAACGATAGTTCAACCAGGGAAGACAATTATTATTACTGAGCGTTAACTAGACGCACTTTTGCAACCCGATAAGTTCCACATATTTAGATCTGTGGTAAAAACAATTTAGGCTAGCATTTTCACACCAGACGGAAAAATTCATTAGTAGGTTTTCAAAACATTTAAGCATCTACTAGGTTAAGGATGCGAGATTTTGGAAATTAGCACCGCTCAGGATATCCGGATATCATTCTTGTAATAAAAGTTTATTTACGATTTTGAAACGCTGACAAATTTATGATACAACCTCGATTGTTTCGTTCTAAGTAATCGAATAGTTTGTATAATGTTTGTTGTATTTGAGTTGAAGACATTTCTTATAGTTTTTCTTTTAGGTTCTTAGACATTTGTTTTAGATTTTTAGAAGCCAGCGAAAAGTATCCTGATTAGCTTTTGCCAAAGTGGAAAGAATTTTGGTTAAACCCCAACTCAAAACAATTGTCTTTTTGCAGTAATATTTTATCTCAAAAAAATTTAACCGAAATAGGTATTTCCATACCAGTTGCCAAAGAAATTGTGGGAAAAAATTTTGTAACCTAGCAACCATTGACTATTTTTTAAAGCAAAAACTTTTGAAAAAATTCCACAGTTTTGTTAAACAGCAGTTGAAAGCTCGTTGCTCAGTTGAAAATCATGCTACTTGAGTATAAGTACGAAACATGGTTTTGGCGTAGATTTTACTGGAATAAAACATCAAAATTTTACCTACCGTGATAACTCCCTTACGGAACTCGAATGCAAATTTTAGTAAATTATGAAACTGGAATGCAAATTTCATTCACAACCAATGAACAGTATATGAGGATTTTTAATCTTTTCCAACACAATTTCCTCTGTTTCTATCTGGGCTATTATTAAATAAAGATAAACATTTGCAAAGAAGTTTAAAAACTACATCAAACTGCTGTAAAAGCTACTTTGTAAAAATAGACTGTGTCGCCAGCGTTGGTGACTGAAATCTGTTGCGTGCATAAAAATTTCATATTTAGACAATTTCAGTGTGAGCTTTTTTCTGAAATTTTTGTCGAAATGTACACTCCCGGATCTAACGTCAATTCAATTTCAGTACTGGGCAAGTCTAAATACAAGTCTCATTTCATTACTGATTCAGACCTATGATTGTAACGGCTGCTCTCCTATCAAAGTCAAGGAAAACTTTACACCGCCCAGTTCGTTTCAGCGGTTTCAAATCTGTCCGGATATTGTGTTTTTGCAGTTAACTTTTGTGAACTGTATTATCCGCTATACTGTAGATTACCGTTGCATTACTTGTTGCGCAATTAGTCCTGATAACTAACTGCTCAGCTTTGCTGTATAACAAACTTGTTTCTCTAAGAATAACAAAATAATTCAATATGAGACCACCAATTTTTTGTTGAGTTTTGGTAAATAACTCATTTTATAAGTCGAAATTGCAAATTCTGCTCCTAACGAATTGTTGAGGGTGACCTCGAGTAATTGTCAACCAAATTTCAAGTTTGTAGCGAACCTCCTTGTTAAGGGGGGCGCTTTTAAAGCAACTCAGATATTATAAATCTAATTCAATATAATAAACAACTTTCTGTTTCTCAATTGGCTTCAATAACCACCAATATCAAAACTATGCTAGGCTTCGCTAAAGCCAGTAAGAGAAACTGCATTTATGCTTTGCACAAAGTTTCTCTTACTTAGGAACTTTGTTCCTCA
This sequence comes from Convolutriloba macropyga, assembly GCF_964194025.1. NCBI lineage: Eukaryota > Metazoa > Xenacoelomorpha > Acoela > Convolutidae > Convolutriloba > Convolutriloba macropyga. The sequence goes on from NC_134477.1 coordinate 19,157,370, forward strand.
GAAAGAAAGTTTTGAGAATATCAAAGTTAATTCTCTTTTCAACAAGTCAAAGTAAAGTTAAAGCTGTACAATCACTAATATGATCTACAGAAACAAGACACGATAACAAGTAATTTACCGCTCAAGGAAGTGTGCTTCAAAACGCACTGTATGTCAGTTTAATATAACCAAAATTGCAAATTTTAACTGATTTTTGGTAGTTTTTCAAGCTCTATTTATGCTGCTGGTGACGTGAATTTACATGTCAAATTCAACTGTTGATTGGTTGTAGATAATGATGTCGACAGAATGCAAACACTTTTCCATAACGTCACTTTTTCAGTGTAAATTTGTTGTCATGGGAAATTTGTTAACCATGTAGAAGTTTTGTCGAATATTCTGTATCAATAGCAGGTTGATTCGCAATCCAATCGCAAAGAATCTGTTGCAATACTGTTAAGTCATAGTATTGTTTTGCTGGTTGTTGAGGCAGTTCGAGTTTGAGTTATAGTTTGACTTCATGAATGACGATTGTGTACTAATAATAGTTGCTAAATATAAATGTTGAACAAAATGAACAAATCCGTTTGGCTTCGATAGAATGTAGCATTAAATTTCGATTGTCACACTATCTTAGCTTTAAGACTTGATATGGCCTTGAAGCGCTATTCAATTTAATTTCTGAGTTGTTAAGTTCAGCCGCAATATCGCCGGCCCTGTTTTCCATCGCGAAAACATCTTTTCCAGGTAGTACTGGGGCGAGCTTCACTACTGGTCTCTTGTACACTCCGTCGTTCGTTCGAACTATAGCTGATCGAATCACACCGTCAGACCCATCGATGGTCTCCGTAACTCGACCTAGGTTGTAATATCCACGTTTATCACTATCTTCGATCAACTAAACGAGATTGCCTTCTTTGAGGGTTTCGTTCGCCGTAGATCGCCATTTTTGCCGATTATTCAGAGTTGGCAGATATTCTTTACGAAATCTGTCCCATATGAGATTTGCATAGGCTTGAGTTTGTCGAAAGAGCTTTCGATGATCGACGAATTCCTCCGCGCATGGTAGGTAGGGTAAGCAAAAGTTCTTGTTGCCAAGCAAGAAGTGATTGGGGGTCAATGCTTCTAAGTCGTTAACATCAGAACTGACTGGAGTCAAAGGTCTTGCATTCAGTGTCTGCTCAACAATACACATCGTTGTTGAAAGAACGTCCTCGGTGACTGATCTGTTCCCCAACACTGCAAATATTGCTTTCTTGCAACTTCTAACCAACCGTTCCCATACTCCTTCAAAGTGAGGTGCTGCGGGTGGGTTGAACTTCCACCGGATTCCTCGTTGAATCAGATGTTCTTCGATCCCTTCTTTGTTCCATGCCGCAACGTACTCTGCAAACTCTCTTCCAGCTCCAACAAAGTTTGTCCCGTTGTCGCTGATGATTGTACTGGGCTTGCCTCTCCGTGCAACAAATCTCATGATTGCATTGAGACAACTATCTGTGTCCAACTTGGGTACTACTTCTATATGCACCGCTCTCATAGTTAGACAAGTAAAGAGACAACACCATCGCTTTTCATTTCTTCGCCCAATCTTCACAATGAAAGGACCAAAGTAGTCAACTCCAACATTGGCAAAGACTGTTGAAGCATCTAACCGCTCTTCGGGTAGACCTGCCATTACTGGTGCTATCGTTTGCGCTCTGCCCTTTCTGCAGGTAACGCACTTGTTCTTAATTGATCTTAAGGCGTTCCGTATGCCTAGGATCCGCATCTTCTGCTGAACAATGTGTCTTAAATGCTCAGTGCCTTCGTGTTGATTGTCCTTGTGCTCTTTTCGCAAGAATAATTCAACCGCATGATGTTTCCAATGTAGCAATATTGGATGCTTTGCATTGAAGTCTAGTTGACTTTTGCCTATTCTGCCTTTGGCTCGAATAAGTCCTTCTTCATCTATAAAGGGTGAGAATTGTAGAATTTTGCTGCCTTTTGGAAATTCCTTTTCAGCTTTGAGAGATTTCATCTCTTCACCGAACTGTTCTTGTTGGAGTAGCTTCAAGATTGTTGCTTTTGCTTTTTCTCTTTCTTCAATGCTAACTACAAGTGTTGCTGGTTTGTATTTGTTCAATGCTCGCTGTACGTATGCCACTGTATTTACTAGTCTATTAAAATTACTGAATCGTTCCCACTGAATAACAGCTTTCTTCTCTTCAGCCTGTATCATGAATACTGATGAGGGTATATTCTCTTCATCTGATGCAAAGATTAGGTTCACCTGCTCCGGCCAATCACTTTTTGGTCGTTTTAACCAAGCCGGCCCAGTGAGCCACTCACTTCTCTTGAGTTCTTCAATGTTGATTGCTCTCGTGCCAATGTCAGCTGGGTTGTTGATACCGCTCACATGTTTCCACTTCGAAACATCGGTTGTAACTAGTATCTCAGCCACTCGATTGGCCAAAAACACTTGTTGTTTACGGTGGGAACTGTATATCCACTGCAATACCGTAGTTGAGTCTGGCCAAAAACCGCAACTATTTATCTTCATTTCATGTTCCTTGATTATCTGTTCTTTCAACCTCACTGCCATGACTGCCGCTTGCAATTCCAATCGTGGTATTGAAAGATGCCTCATCGGTGCCACTCTGCATTTTCCAATGACAAATGCTAAGTCAGCTGAGTATTCTTTTGGTTGTGAACGTAGATAGGCCACTGCACACATCGTGTCTTCAGATGCGTCAGCAAACACATGAAGCTCAGTTTTATCCCTCTCTCTGTTGAAGTATCTTCTATCGATGCTGGTTTCAGCCACTATTGGAAGCTGTTCTTTCCATCTCAGGAATTTTTCTTCTTCACTAGGCTCCACTTCGTTGTCCCAATGTTGTATATTCTTAGTCCAGATGCCTTTCAGAAGTCGTCTCATATGAACACTGAACGGAGCAAACAATCCGATCGGGTCGAATACTGAAGATACCAGTGACAGAATCTTCCTCTGGGTTATAGGTGCTTCAACTTCCTTGTTTGTACCTCTGCATACTTGAAGGCTATCATCAGTAACGGTCCATTGTAGTCCTAGCACTGAGGATCCCTCCGTACTGGGTTCCACTTCGACTTGCTTTGTGTTGCTGATTGACTTCAAGTCCTCTGGGATTGCTTCGGTAACCTCATCGTTGTTGCTTATCCACTTCTTCAGCTCGAATCCGTGTTGTGAGAGAAGAGGTTGTAGCTGATTGAAGACTTGAATTGCTTCTTCAGGGGTTTCTACCGATTGGATGAAATCGTCCATGTAGAAGTTGTTTTGTATTGCCTTTGTTGCTATTGGATACTCTTTTTCGTTGTCCAGTCCCACTCGCTTGAGAGCATAGTTCGCGCAAGATAGAGAACTCTTAGCTCCAAAAACATGACGCTGATATTCGTATATCTGAACAGGTTCGTCTGTTCTAGGACGCCATAAGAACCTCAAGCAACTTTTGTCCTGTTCGGGGACTTGCACTTGTAGAAACATCGATTCGATGTCAGCTGTCAGGGCTATTGGTCCTTCACGGAATCTGAATATTGTTCCAATCAACCCATGCAGCAGATCAGGTCCTGCTAGTAGCATATCATTAAGGCATACTTCTTTGTACTTTGAGGCAGCGTTGCAAACACGTCTTACTTTGCCAGGTTTGTTCGGGTTTAGCACCGGATGGTGTGGCAAATACCATTCTTTCCCGAAGGTGCCTTTCACTTCGAACTCGTCCAATATCTTTACGAATCATTTTTCTACATCTGTATCTATTGACTGTTGATACAAATTCTTCAGGTTTGGGTCCCTTTGGAATCTTCGCTCCAGTGAGTAAAGCTGACCCAAGGCTGAGCTGTAGTTGTTCGGTAGGTTTGGCTCTGGTTCACTCCACAGCATTCCCACTTCGTACCGCTCGCCTGTGAACTTTGTCGTACTCTCTAGCATCTTTTGTGCCTGCAGTTCCTTTTTTGATTGACTGACGACGTTGATTTTGGAAGCATAGGTTTCTATGTCCCACCAGGTTTGGATATTCTTAGCCACTTTCACATCTTCAGTGAAGGCGAAATGACAAACATTTTGACTTCTTTTGCCCGTCATGGGTCCACTGACTACCCATCCTAGCTCTGTTAGAACGGCGAAAGGTTCACTTCGTGTACTTATCTTATAGTCCAATGGGCGTTGTAGCTCATAAGCATCTTGACCAAGGATGATGCCAACTTCCATCAAGCTGAAGCTTTTGTTGGGTAAAACACTCAAGTGATTGAAGCTTTGCTTCAGCAGGTTGTAGTTGTAGTTAGTGTTTCCCAAGGAGATTGACGGGTGTGCAAACGCTTCGATTGAATGCACCTTTGAATGTACTCCCTTTATTTTTAGAGGAACCTTTTCTGTCTTCAGATCCTTCGTTCCGTGTATGCCAGCTATGTTGAGCGTCACATCGGTGCCTTGGGCTCGTAACTTCTCTTGCACACTTTGATCGATGAATGAAACCATTGATCCACTATCGAGGAAAGCATATGTGTTCAGCCTGTTGCCACCGCTCTGTATTGAGACAGGAACTATCTGAAGAAAGCTAGTATTTTCGTTACTCTGGTTGATTGTTGCTGCGCTTACGTTGACTGCGTGATTGCCCTCATCCATTTGGTTTTCTGAGTGCAGCAATCCGTTTTGCTTCCTGATGCATCCATTGATGCCGCACGCATTGACTTTACAATCTTTGATTGCATGTCCTTTGCCCAGACATCCGTAACATAAGCGTTGCTTCCTCACTGCTGCGTACCGATCATTCACACTCATGTTCCTGAATAGTGGACAGTTCCATATTTTATGAGTGCCATCAGCTAGTGGACAGTGATCACTTTGCGTTTGCTTCGTTTCTTTCACGTTGGAACTTGCACTGAAGTTCGACGTTTTCGAGAACCGTTTGTCTCTATTTGTGCTTCTTCGGTCTTCTTCTCTTCGCTCTCCCTTGAAAGCTGAAAACCCTTCGTGCACGAATGCTATCTTTGATAGCCATTTTTCAAACATAATCAGATCAGGCCAATCTTCATCTTTATCATCAACATAGAACCACCACTTCTCTTTGAGAACTTGGGGTAGTTTATCTACTGCCATATACAATGTCGAGCTTGATTGCAGATCACCAATCTGCTTGTACTCTTTGAGCACATTCACAAAGTTCGATACAATAATTGAGAAACTGATCAGACCTGTTGAGTCGTGTGGTTTCACCTGACTTGCTTTGCGAAGACTCTCCAGTTGTGCATCAATGATCACATGAGGCCTTCCAAATTTCCTCTCCAGAATGCTCCAAGCAGCACCATAGAACTGTCCAGAATAGACCATTCCAGATATTGCTGACCTTGCTTTGCCTGTCAGTAGAGTCTTTAGATGGCTCATCTTCTCTGAGTCTGGTATTGGTTGTTGATCCACTGTAGCAATGAACATACTAGACCGCTCCGGCCATTCGAGAGGGTTTCCGTCGAAGTTGTTCAACTTCAGCTTTGGTAGGTTACTGCTACCTGCATACCCACTGTTGTATCGTAGTAGAACAGCTCTGGGGGAAACGTCCTGGCCTTCAACACTTTAGGATCGGTCTCGTGAACTGCGATATTGTGAGAAGTGACTATGCCTGTTCACTTCAGGGGTCACTTCGAAGCGAGCTGTTGATCGATCTGGTGTTAGAAGGTTGTCGATTCTGCTGGCCCAGTCAGAGACATCTCTCTTCTTGGGTGTCCAGTTGAAGGGTGATTTGTCTCGAGCATTGGTTGATTGGGAACGAGCATCATCGTTCTCTACTGCTGTTCTCTTCACCTCTTCACTTTGCGCTCTAGCTCACGCTCTTCCTCCAGCAGTTGATGCTTGGTTTCCAGTTCCTTCATTTGCATTTCCAGCTCTAGCCTCCTCCGCTCGAACCGTGCTTGTTCGAGTCGCATCTTGGTTTCGAATTCGATATCAAATTTCTTCATCCTTTCCTCTCGCCTTTGTTTTGCTGAAGATGTTTCCGAAACATTCTCCGTCTCTTGGCCACTTGCTGTTGCTCCATTTTGCACTGTTTGAGCAGCTGGGTTGTCTGTTTGGTAGTTGTTGCTCTCACTGTTGTTCACTGCTTGGGTTGCGTTGCTTTGCTCTGCATTCATTTCTGGTTGCGTGCCTTTGCTTATATATGCAAGCCAATGATAGTCCAAACTTGCTTTGCACTTTCTTGCTTCTTTCAGATGCTCTTCAAAGAAATTTGCTTGGTAGGGAACAAGCTTGTTTCGACGCTGCAGTTGCTTGGGTACTTCTTCCTCTAGGAGGTGGACAATCTGTTGGTAGAGGACCTTTAGTTTGTTGGGTCGATCTGAGTCTTCAATTTTTTTGTAGCCAATCGCTGTTTTAGTGTTGACTTCTTCCAATAAATCTTGGAATTTCTTGTCGTACCTTTGAGCTGCTGATTGAAGCTCCTCTCTGCTGGTTGTGCAGGAATTGCCTGGTTGCCTTTTGCTTTGCTTGTTCCTTTTAAGCGAGGTTAATTCTTCAACGTGTTTTGTGAATTGCACTCGCAACTTTCGCTCTGCCTCACAGGCGTTGCGCTGTTGATTTGTTTGATTCTCTTTGGGGGGTGCCTTCGGCACTCTCTTCATCAGATTGGACAGCAGTTTGCCTTCCAATGTCCGGGTCGGCGGACCAAATGTAACGGCTGCTCTCCTATCAAAGTCAAGGAAAACTTTACACCGCCCAGTTCGTTTCAGCGGTTTCAAATCTGTCCGGATATTGTGTTTTTGCAGTTAATTTTTGTGAACTGTATTATGCGCTATACTGTAGATTACCGTTGCATTACTTGTTCCTCAATTAGTTCTGATAACTAACTGCTCAGCTTTGCTGTATAACAAACGTGTTTCTCTCAGAATAACAAAATAATTCAATGTGAAACCATCAATTTTTTGTTGAGTTTTGGTAAATAACTCAAATTATAAGTCGAAATTGCAAATTCTGCTCCTAACGAATTGTTGAGGTGACCTCGAGTAATTGTCAACCAAAATTCAAGTTTGTAGCGAACCTCCTTGTTAAGGGGGGCGCTTTTAAAGCAACTCAGATATTATAAATCTAATTCAATTTAATAAACAACTTTCTGTTTCTCAATTGGCTTCAATAACCACCAATACCAAAACTATGCTAGGCTTCGCTAAAGCCAGTAAGAGAAACTGCCTTTATGCTTTGCACAAAGTTTCTCTTACTTAGGAACTTTGTTCCTCAGAAAGAAAGTTTTGAGAATATCAAAGTTAATTCTCTTTTCAACAAGTCAAAGTAAAGTTAAAGCTGTACAATCACTAATATGATCTACGGAAACAAGACACGATAACAATTAATTTACCGCTCAAGGAAGTGTGCTTCAATACGCACTGTATGTCAATTTAATATAACCAAAATTGCAAATTTCAACTAATTTTTTGGTAGTTTTTCAAGCTCTATTTATGCTGCTGGTCACGTGGATTTACATGTCAAATTCAACTGTTGATTGGTTGTAGATAATGATGTCGACAGAATGTGAACACTTTTCCATAACGTCACTTTTTCAGTGTAAATTTGATGTCATGGGAAATTTGTTAACCATGTAGAAGTTTTGTCGAATATTCTGTATCAATAACAGGTTGATTCGCAATCCAATCGCAAAGAATCTGATGCAATACTGTTAAGTCGTAGTAATGTTTTGCTGGTTGTTGAGGTAGTTCGAGTTTGAGTTATAGTTTGACTTCATGAATGAAGATTGTGTACTAATAATAGTTGCTAAATATAAATGTTGAACAAAATGAACAGTCCGTTTGGCTTCGATAGTATGTAGCATTAAATTTCGATTGTCACACTATCTTAGCTTTAAGGCTTGATATGGCCTTGAAGCGCTATTCAATTTGATTTCTGAGTTGTTAAGCTCAGCCGCAATAATGATTATGTCACTTTTTACACGTGGCAGTCATTCAAATCTGGGCTGAGACTTGGCAAGTCAAAATCCAAGTCTGATCTAAAACTTGGCGGATTTTTTCCGTTTGTGTCCCTCCTCTCCTCCCCCCACCTTGCTGGAATTTTTGAATTCGAGACTTCTTTGAAGCAAAAAGAAAACACATGAACGAGATGTCAAACCAAAATAACTCATCTGGTGTTACAAATAAATAAATCAGAATCTCTAGTTTCAAGTCTTTTCGTGGACCTAATTAGCGGAGTTATTTTATCCGAGGAAATCTTAAAATTGAAAATCTGCAAGCTAAATAGGGCTTTTTATCCATGTCAAAAATCGGATTCACTTTTTAGCAAATACTACTGTCTACATTCTTACGAAGGTCGTCGGAAAACTGAGCACTTGGATGGTTTTTTGAACCAAGCATTCATGGAATCATCCATGCCAGATCTGCACTCAATGAGCTGGGATGACAAAAAAGCTTACTACGATGATATTGAGAGGAGATTTGACAATTTGGTCAGACCCAACTGGCAGAGAGTCAATTTCTTCCCCGAGTCTGACGATATGGGTTAGCATGAAATTTATCACATTAACAGTTTATAATTACCTGATGTTTCACAGTCACACAGTAGCAACAGCTTTTGACTTAATCTAACAAAAGATTGACATCAAACTTTTGCTCCATCTTCCAAGTTTAATTGTGGGTTTGGAACCTAAAACCGCGTGACTTTTTCGTTGAGCCAATTTTGGCTAATTTTCAATGGAAAGCCAAAATAGTTCTTCAAAGTTAAATGAAGTGCAATCTGCAGTGTGGGGGAAGGAACTATATACTCAAATGGGTTTTTTTTTGTTCAGTCAATTTTGGCCGATCGATATATTCATTGTAGAGGAATGTGAGTGGTATCATTAAACAGCTCGTCCAGCCTAGAATTTGAAATTGAAAAGATTTTTTGATTTTCGTATTTTTCGAGGAGTTATCGAGGATTGAAGTTTTGTGTGAACACGTGATATTTGGTATGATTTCGTTCACTTTTTTTTGTTTACGTGTAATTTTTCTTCAAATTATGATTTTTTCTTTAAAAAATTTTTCTTCAAAATTATATTTCACGCCGCAAAATGAATCAATTTTGTATTCCTAATACACGAAAGGAGACAAAAAGACTAGTTCTGGTCTCATAGGGAAGTTTACCATAAAAAAAATTCGAAATCTATTTGAGAGCTGCTTTTTTAGAAAACTTCATAATTTTTTAGTCTGGTCATTTCAGAGACTGGTCACTTTTCATATCAAGGTTTCATTAATGATAATCCTGATTTACAATAAAATGACGCCGAATGAACAAAAAACATGTTTTCAAGGAATCGCACAAGTTTTTTATGGCTTCGACTCTGAGCATTTGTAATTTTTAATGAATGTTCTATTTTCTTTATGAAATTTTACTGCATTTTTGGAGCGCTTTGGCATAGAATTATTGACTAAAAGTGCCATGGGTTTCCTACTGAGCATTAATGAAGCTATTCAGTGCTTTGATTGGACAGCTAATGGCTGTTAAAACTTTATAAATAATTTTTCGAAACTTTTTTTAAAGATTAACCGATCACAAGTTTATTTTTGTAAACTGTAAGTCAGCCTCAGTACTGACAGGATCCCCTTCATTTCTACAGCAACCAAAATTAATCTATTTAGTGGTGTTATCTTCTAACTATTGGTTTTATGACTTCGATGCCACCAGATTTGAAAAAAAAAACTTTAGAATTTGCGGATACTTTCGTATTCTTGAATCCGTTTGAAATTTTATCACATTATCCTAATTTGGATAGTTCCCGTTGGTTTCGGGAAGACTTTCAATGGATCATTGAAAAAATTTTCAGAGAACAGCTTATACTTTGAATGGCTTCGACACTTTCTTCTCGCACTTGTCTACTGATTTTTTGGTTTTTGCCTTTATTTGTTGTTGTTTTCATAGTCATAAGACCTATTGTGATATCTTATTGATTACCCATGCATGAAAAACTTTAATGTCTTTCTATCGAGTCATGACTTAGCTTATTTGTTAACTTCTGTTGAAAGCTATTGAATTTAACGTCTGTTAAGTCTTCAAAAATAATTTTTCGAAAAAATTCATTGAACATTAACCAATCGTAAACGTATTTTTGTATACTGTAAGTCAGCCTCAGTACTGAGAAGATCCCTTTCTCTACTGCAACCAACACGAATCTGTTTAGTGGTTTTATCTTCTAACTACTGGTTTTATGACTTCGATGCCACAAGATTACAAAACCAATTTGAAAATTTTTGGATATTTTCGTATTTTTGAAACATTTTGAAATGTTATCACCTTATCCCAAATTTGATAGCTCCCATTGTTTTTAAGAATACGCTCAGTGGATCGCAGGTAAATTTTTCAGATAAAAGGATATTGTTTGAATGGCAGCCACAATTTTTTCTCGCACTATTCTAATTAATTATTTGTTTCTGTATTTGTTTTTGTTCTGATAGTCATAAGACCTATTGTGATGTCTTAGTGACTACGGATGCATGATAAACCTCTTTATCTTCCTATTTAGTATTGACTGAGCGTATTTAGAGACTTCTGTTGAAAGCAATTGAACTTATTGTCTTTTGAGCCTTTAAGAATAGTTTTTTAGAAAAATACTTTAACCAGTTTTAAACTTATTTTCATGATTTGTAAGAAGTTCTCAGTGATGACAAGAACCCACTCCCTTCTTTCTACAGCAATCAAAAATCTTTCGCTTACCGATTTTTTTAATTCTTGGTTTTATGGCTTCGATGCCACAAGATTTAAAAAAGTTTTAAATTTTCGGATATTTTTGTATCTTTATTCCTGTTGAAATCTTATCAAGTTATCCTATTATTGATAGCTCCTGTTGGTTTTGAGAAGACGTTCAATGGATTGCAGGTAAATTTTTAAGGTGAAAAGATATGATTTAAATGGCTGCCACACTTTCTTCTCGCACTTTTCTAATGAAATTTTAATTTCTGAATTTATTTTTGTCTCATAGTCACAAGACCTATTGTGATATCTTATTGATTAACCATGCATGAAAAACTTTAATGTCTTTCTATCGAGTCATGACTTAGCTTATTTGTTAACTTCTGTTGAAAGCTATTGAATTTAACGTCTGTTAAGTCTTCAAAAATAATTTTTCGAAAAAATTCATTGAACATTAACCAATCGTAAACGTATTTTTGTAAACTGTAAGTCAGCCTCAGTACTGAGAAGATCCCTTTCTCTACTGCAACCAACACGAATCTGTTTAGTGGTTTTATCTTCTAACTACTGGTTTTATGACTTCGATGCCACAAGATTACAAAACCAATTTGAAAATTTTTGGATATTTTCGTGTTTTTGAAACATTTTGAAATGTTATCACCTCATCCCAAATTTGATAGCTCCCATTGTTTTTAAGAATACGCTCAGTGGATTGCAGGTAAATTTTTCAGATAAAAGGATATTGTTTGAATGGCAGCCACAATTTTTTCTCGCACTATTCTAATTAATTATTTGTTTCTGTATTTGTTTTTGTTCTGATAGTCATAAGACCTATTGTGATGTCTTAGTGACTACGGATGCATGATAAACCTCTTTGTCTTCCTATTTAGTTTTGACTGAGCGTATTTAGAGACTTCTGTTGAAAGCAATTGAACTTACTGTCTTTTGAGCCTTTAAGAATAGTTTTTTAGAAAAATACTTTAACCAGTTTTAAACTTATTTTCATGATTTGTAAGAAGTTCTCAGTGATGACAAGAACCCACTCCCTTCTTTCTACAGCAATCAAAAATCTTTCGCTTACCGATTTTTTTAATTCTTGGTTTTATGGCTTCGATGCCACAAGATTTAAAAAAGTTTTAAATTTTCGGATATTTTTGTATCTTTATTCCTGTTGAAATCTTATCAAGTTATCCTATTATTGATAGCTCCTGTTGGTTTTGAGAAGACGTTCAATGGATTGCAGGTAAATTTTTAAGGTGAAAAGATATGATTTAAATGGCTGCCACACTTTCTTCTCGCACTTTTCTAATGAAATTTTAATTTCTGAATTTATTTTTGTCTCATAGTCACAAGACCTTTTGTGATATCTTATTGATTACCCATGCATGAAAAACTTTAATGTCTTTCTATCGAGTCATGACTTAGCTTATTTGTTAACTTCTGTTGAAAGCTATTGAATTTAACGTCTGTTAAGTCTTCAAAAATAATTTTTCGAAAAAATTCATTGAACATTAACCAATCGTAAACGTATTTTTGTAAACTGTAAGTCAGCCTCAGTACTGAGAAGATCCCTTTCTCTACTGCAACCAACACGAATCTGTTTAGTGGTTTTATCTTCTAACTACTGGTTTTATGACTTCGATGCCACAAGATTACAAAACCAATTTGAAAATTTTTGGATAGTTTCGTATTTTTTAAACATTTTGAAATGTTATCACCTTATCCCAAATTTGATAGCTCCCATTGTTTTTAAGAATACGCTCAGTGGATCGCAGGTAAATTTTTCAGATAAAAGGATATTGTTTGAATGGCAGCCACAATTTTTTCTCGCACTATTCTAATTAATTATTTGTTTCTGTATTTGTTTTTGTTCTGATAGTCATAAGACCTATTGTGATGTCTTAGTGACTACGGATGCATGATAAACCTCTTTGTCTTCCTATTTAGTATTGACTGAGCGTATTTAGAGACTTCTGTTGAAAACAATTGAACTTATTGTCTTTTGAGCCTTTAAGAATAGTTTTTTAGAAAAATACTTTAACCAGTTTTAAACTTATTTTCATGATTTGTAAGAAGTTCTCGGTGATGACAAGAACCCACTCCCTTCTTTCTACAGCAATCAAAAATCTTTTGCTTACCGATTTTTTTAATTCTTGGTTTTATGGCTTCGATGCCACAAGATTTAAAAAAGTTTTAAATTTTCGGATATTTTTGTATCTTTATTCCTGTTGAAATCTTATCAAGTTATCCTATTATTGATAGCTCCTGTTGGTTTTGAGAAGACGTTCAAAGGATTGCAGGTAAATTTTTAAGGTGAAAAGATATGATTTAAATGGCTGCCACACTTTCTTCTCGCACTTTTCTAATGAAATTTTAATTTCTGAATTTATTTTTGTCTCATAGTCACAAGACCTATTGTGATATCTTATTGATTACCCATGCATGAAAAACTTTAATGTCTTTCTATCGAGTCATGACTTAGCTTATTTGTTAACTTCTGTTGAAAGCTATTGAATTTAACGTCTGTTAAGTCTTCCAAAATAATTTTTCGAAAAAATTCATTGAACATTAACCAATCGTAAACGTATTTTTGTAAACTGTAAGGCAGCCTCAGTACTGAGAAGATCCCTTTCTCTACTGCAACCAACACGAATCTGTTTAGTGGTTTTATCTTCTAACTACTGGTTTTATGACTTCGATGCCACAAGATTACAAAACCAATTTGAAAATTTTTGGATAGTTTCGTATTTTTTAAACATTTTGAAATGTTATCACCTTATCCCAAATTTGATAGCTCCCATTGTTTTTAAGAATACGCTCAGTGGATCGCAGGTAAATTTTTCAGATAAAAGGATATTGTTTGAATGGCAGCCACAATTTTTTCTCGCACTATTCTAATTAATTATTTGTTTCTGTATTTGTTTTTGTTCTGATAGTCATAAGACCTATTGTGATGTCTTAGTGACTACGGATGCATGATAAACCTCTTTGTCTTCCTATTTAGTATTAAGTGAGCGTATTTAGAGACTTCTGTTGAAAGCAATTGAACTTATTGTCTTTTGAGCCTTTAAGAATAGTTTTTTAGAAAAATACTTTAACCAGTTTTAAACTTATTTTCATGATTTGTAAGAAGTTCTCAGTGATGACAAGAACCCACTCCCTTCTTTCTACAGCAATCAAAAATCTTTCGCTTACTGATTTTTTTAATTCTTGGTTTTATGGCTTCGATGCCACAAGATTTAAAAAAGTTTTAAATTTTCGGATATTTTTGTATCTTTATTCCTGTTGAAATCTTATCAAGTTATCCTATTATTGATAGCTCCTGTTGGTTTTGAGAAGACGTTCAATGGATTGCAGGTAAATTTTTAAGGTGAAAAGATATGATTTAAATGGCTGCCACACTTTCTTCTCGCACTTTTCTAATGAAATTTTAATTTCTGAATTTATTTTTGTCTCATAGTCACAAGACCTATTGTGATATCTTATTGAATACCCATTCACGACGAACGTTTTTGTCTTTCCATCGCGTCATTATTGAGCGTATTTCTTGACTTCTGTTGAAAGCTATTGAATTAAATAGCTGTTAAGACTTCAAAAATTTTTTTTCGAAAAAATTTTCTGAACATTAACCAATCGTAAACTTATCTTCGTGAGCTCTAGGAATGTCGGAGTAATTATCGGAATTCCTTCCTTCCTAATTCATCAAAAATATTTTAATTTGTGGTTTTATCTTCTAACTATTAGTTTGATAAATTCGATGCGCGAGTTTTCATAAATTTTTGGAAAATTTTTGGATGTTTTTGGTTCTTCCGAAATCCCATCACGTTATCCTATTAGTGTTAGTTCCAATTGGCTTAGAATGGAAGTTCAATGGATCATAGATAAAGTTTTCAACGAAAAGCTAATGGTTTAAATGACTTCGACACTTTGTTCTCGCACTTTTCTACTGAATTTTTCGTTTTCGCCTGTATTTGTTGTTGTTTTCTTAGTCAAAGACTTATTGTAATGTCTGGTCGTATCGATGACTTGTCAATGAAACAAATTCTTGTTTTTCTATTGAAGCATTGAAACCCTTATGCTCCCATCGGGCGCTTTTTGTCCCCATTCGCTGAAAGCAATTGAGTTTAATGGCGTTGATTTTAGCGGTTTTCTCAGAAATTTCGTATGTGTTCATATTTTTGTTGATATTTTGAAGTCTTGTTGAATCAAGAAATCTCCTGCTGCTAAAAATAATGGATGATAGAAAATTCGATACCGAAAAGTTATCTTTTAATGGTCTCGACACTTTTCTCGATCAATTTTTTTTTTGAATTAGCGGTTTTTGCCTATTTTTTTATCTTTAGGTAGGCGTAAAATGCTAACCGGTCTCAAAAGCTTGTAATTGAGTATTCAAGTATTGATGTTACCCAAGGCAGTCATTTTGTAGCGAATAGTCTCAAAGTTAATGATATTATACATTTTCAATAATTTTTTAAACTTTTCAGTTTATGTGGTTTTCTTGCCAACTTGTAGCTTATTCTCATCATTGGGAGGTCTCATTCAATTTCTTGTATTCGAAATATTTAATATTCCAGTGATATCATGTCGTACCTGATGTTTTGTATGCGGACAATATGCGTTTAAATAAAAGTTTTAGTGGTGTACTTGTGTTTCTTTTTCTCGTCAATTAGCACAATCGCGTAATAACAGATCCCAATGATTTTCAAATGTGGCCCAAATGCACTTATTTAGTCTTTCATTATAATTTTAGTTGCATTAGTTTGAATGAAAATAGAAGGGAGAAATCATAGTTTTCAGATAATAGCTAATGATTTTAATGGCTTTAAAAATTTGTGTTTTCCCAAATTGTTTAAATTTTGAGTTTTCTGCTTCTGTATTCCGTTCCTATGGCTTAATATAACCAACAACAGTTATTATTGGTTTCTTAATGAATGTTTAGTAAATTTATTAAGAATCATTTTGTTAAAACTATTGATTTTTAGGACTTTAGAAATTATTTGGTATAAAAATGTTGACTTATTTATCAATTTCGCCTTATTATTTCCTTTTGTCGACTTTGTTACCTAGTCTGATTAAGGAAAACTTCCATCTGCTGTATAGTATGAACAATTAAATTTGCGCAGTTGAGGTTTTATACGATTGCATTTTGGCGTTATTACTAGGTGCGTTCAAAATTAGATATTTAATTTTTGCCGTGATATTTTTGTTTTTGCTTCTTCTGTTGTTTGTTATTTTCTGTAGTTTTTTCAATGGAAGCTCTCGTCAGCGCTGTAATGAGGCATTGCATTATGTAATTCAATAAGTAGTTAGGTTTTTAATTTTTTTTTAAACTCAAACATCTATTTTTATTATATTTTCATTTGGTTGACAATTAAGTCAAAAGTGTAGATGAGCTCGGGTGGGAACATCATGTGCGAACGCACATTAACGAGCATCCTTGATAGAATTTTAGGCTCTTTTAAGTCTTTGGCTCGGTTTATGATCAGACTTTACCTCGTGTACTTTTGAACTCACCGCACCCCTCGATGCATTTTCTGAATTAACAAGTAAGTTACTTTTATAACCAGTTTGGAATAATATATAAATTTGATTCTCCAGTACAACTATTTATATCAAAATTAAGGATTCCGTTTGCTGTAAAGCATAAAAATAAATTTTGAAGTAAATAATTATTCTTCCGAATGGTAACATTTTAAATTGCTGAAGCAGGTGCAGTTTTGGCAATTTTTTAAAATTTATTTTAGAGATTTTACTATTCGGTATTCAAGCAGTATTTTTATTCCATTTTAGAATATAATTTTTTTGAAAAGAACGGTTACTTGCTTTAAATGTGATCAATTGTTCTGTGCTGCAATTTTTTCTTCAACAAAACATTACCCCTCCCTCCCCTCTTCCCCCCTCGGCAAAACTTATCTGTACGAAATGTTTTTCTGAAAACAGTATCGCCTTTTAATATCGAGACAGTCAATTGAGTGATGAGCCATTTTACTGGTAAAATTTCTGATTTCTTTAAAAGACCACTTGACCTTTCAAGTTTTTTCCAATGCAGCATGCTTGAATTCCCCCATTTCATCCGCGTGTTTAACCGTTGTAAGGATGAAAATCTATGAATTTAAAAAAAATAACTCATTTAAATATGAAAGTACTAGGAAAATGAACAACAATAATCGTGCTCGAAGTGGTATTTGACGACAAACAATATGTATTGATCGTATGGCTATCACAACTTTTGAGAGAAACTTATTGAGTTAAATTTGAAAACTCAATTCTGAACCAACATAAAAGCCTAAATATTTGCAGTGTTCTTCTGTTTTTATCTATTCTCGAGGACATCGAACGGGGTAGGTACCTTTTTTTCTTCTCTTACATTTGCAGGCTAACGATGCACAATACAATTTTTCAAATTCAGCCTTTTTCCACTGATTACTGCACATTTCAATGATAAAACGAAAAAAAATGTTTAAAAATGTTTGTTTTTTATAAGTCTTTTTAAGGTTTTCATAAGTTATCTTCTGTTTCAAATACAAGTTTTTCAAATGGAACTTGCTTCACGCCCAACAAATAACTAAAAAAGAAGAAGGAAGATGGTATTTTTTTCTCAAAACATCGAGTAGACTGTGGAAGAAAATTCGCACTTTTTATGTAGCCATGAAATTCCTTGTCAAACTCCGTATCCATTTTATCTCTAATACGTGAAATTGAAATCAAAATTTTGTTTCGAAAAAGGCGAATTTCGAATATCAATTTAATATTTGTTTCCCTATTTCACCATCAAGCTAATAATTTTCTGAAATTCTTGTTGTTTTGATAGGTATGTGTATGTTTGTTTGTATTTTTATTTTAATTAGGGTAAATTACGGAGGTGAAAACATCTGTCTAAAGTTTCCCAATGTCTTTAAATCTTTTTTAAGAACACCACAGACAAATTTATTGTTGTTTTGAGCCTATGTGAAAAAGTTTTATTTAACGTGGCAAAGAAGAGTGCCATTGCTGATTGTTTTCCAAAAAAATTATTTTCATTTGGTACATATCTGTAGTTCTTTCTCTCCACGTTAGCCACTTCTACTCCAGATAAACAAAGTTGTTTGTGCTGGAAAGAATAATTAACCTTAGCAAAACTTAAAAAAATTTTTAGATAGTTGCATTTCGAAAGTTTGCCGTTCGGCCAATCTCAAATTTTTTTCTTAAAAAACTATCTAGAAAATTCAAGTCTGAAAAGCATCATTACTCAAACAATAGAACAATAAAAAGGCTCTTTTCTTCAGTAACTCTCATAGTTGAAGGAAGATAACACTGTTCATATAATTTAAAAAATTCCGTCATTAGTTGGCAAAAGGTTTAATTACTTCCGAAATCTCACTTATGTCTTTTTGAGCAAAAGTTTTCCTGATCAGGAAAACAATTTTTCAAGCAAAGAAATTGGAGCAAGAATATGGCCGTAATGTGAATGAAGCTTTCCAATGTTAGTAATCTGTGGCCAGTTAAATCTGACACGTTTCTCGTCAGACTCCTAAATCAGACTTCAAGTAGTTTAATTAATTTTCGAAATTTAAACTAATAGTTAAATAGCTTCAGCATGACAATAAACACAGTTGGTCGCTTTATTCAGCTTTAAAAAAATCTAATCTGCTGCTATATCATTAAAAGCTCTTCAGAAAATTTGTTTCATATTCATTTACTTCAATATCATCCCCTTTTTCACATGAGCTAACTTTTTATAATTTATAAACTGTCAACAATTGTTTTTCCACAAATGAACAATTTTTTATGCTTAAAATCGAGATTATTTTTGAAAATCGACGTTTTAAACTGAGCAAAAAGGACAAAACCAAGAAAAAATTTCGCACAACAATTTTTCTTTATTTTGCACAACTGCAAGCCATTGAGACTGAGGATTTTCAACTTTCAAAATTAATTAAATTTATTATTTTTATTGTTCCGTAAGGTTGTTAGAATGGGCATTACAACCTGAAGAGGAACTTTGAAAGTTATCTTGCAAAATTGCGAAGCGGTCTTACAATATATCAGGTGCTATTGCAGATATAACGATAAGACTTTTGCAAGAAAAGCATCTTATCTTGACAACGCAGTAACTTTCAAAGTAACCATTTTTTTCCTCAAACAAAAAAGAAGTTAATTTTGGTTTGTCTCTATGGCTCGTCTTGCTGATTTCGTTTTCCGCGGATAAAGGCCCTTCGGGTGTTGATGTAAATTCTTTTAGAAGTTTTATAATAGACCATCACTGGTGATCACAGAAACTGATGAAGCACAAAAAACAGACAAGACCACTATTCACGACGGTTCTCTCAATAGCAAGTATTATATAGTTATCTCTTCCAATTTAACAAGCTTATTTTCCCCTGAAGCTAATTTTCCCTTAAAGTTTTTGCCTAAGAAGAAAGGTGGGATATTTCCAAAGTTTTCCAAGAAAAAGGTGGATTATATTGCAAATTTAGCACAAATGTTTGCAAATATATGCTATTTTTAGAATTTTTTCTGAAGATCTTTAGTAGTGTTTGCAAGATAATCGTCGATATTTGTTTGAAATAACAAAATTCGTTGTGGTTTCAATGGAAAGAATTTATTCTAACATTATTCAAAATAATAAATGCACTTCCTGGTTTCAGAGCATTGTTGCACATCTCAAATACAAACTTATGTTCACCTTGGCCATGACATCCTGAAAATGTCACCTGAGGATTATTGGAGAAAACTGACTGATTACCCGAACGAAGACAACAAACCACTCAACTACATAAGGGTACATATCTTAGTTTTGCTTTAATGCACTAAAGGTGGCTACTATTCCGGGGCAAAAAATGATTAGGCTCTTTGTGAATGAAGCTTTCCAATGTTAATGAAGCTTTCCAAGCTTTCAATGTGAATGAAGCTTTCCAATGTTAGTAATCTGTGGCCAGTTAAATCTGACACGTTTCTCGTCAGACTCCTAAATCAGACTTAAAGTAGTTTAATTAATTTTCGAAATTTAAACTAATAGTTAAATAGCTTCAGCATGACAATAAACACAGTTGGTCGCTTTATTCAGCTTAAAAAAAATCTAATCTGCTGCTATATCATTAAAAGCTCTTCAGAAAATTTGTTTCATATTCATTTACTTCAATATCATCCCCTTTTTCACATGAGCTAACTTTTTATAATTTATAAACTGTCAACAATTGTTTTTCCACAAATGAACAATTTTTTATGCTTAAAATCGAGATTATTTTTGAAAATCGACGTTTTAAACTGAGCAAAAAGGACAAAACCAAGAAAAAATTTCGCACAACAATTTTTCTTTATTTTGCACAACTGCAAGCCATTGAGACTGAGGATTTTCAACTTTCAAAATTAATTAAATTTATTATTTTTATTGTTCCGTAAGGTTGTTAGAATGGGCATTACAACCTGAAGAGGAACTTTGAAAGTTATCTTGCAAAATTGCGAAGCGGTCTTACAATATATCAGGTGCTATTGCAGATATAACGATAAGACTTTTGCAAGAAAAGCATCTTATCTTGACAACGCAGTAACTTTCAAAGTAACCATTTTTTTCCTCAAACAAAAAAGAAGTTAATTTTGATTTGTCTCTATGGCTCGTCTTGCTGATTTCGTTTTCCGCGGATAAAGGCCCTTCGGGTGTTGATGTAAATTCTTTTAGAAGTTTTATAATAGACCATCACTGGTGATCACAGAAACTGATGAAGCACAAAAAACAGACAAGACCACTATTCACGACGGTTCTCTCAATAGCAATATTATATAGTTATCTCTTCCAATTTAACAAGCTTATTTTCCCCTGAAGCTAATTTTCCCTTAAAGTTTTTGCCTAAGAAGAAAGGTGGGATATTTCCAAAGTGTTCCAAGAAAAAGGTGGATTATATTGCAAATTTAGCACAAATGTTTGCAAATATATGCTATTTTTAGAATTTTTTCTGAAGATCTTTAGTAGTGTTTGCAAGATAATCGTCGATATTTGTTTGAAATAACAAAATTCGTTGTGGTTTCAATGGAAAGAATTTATTCTAACATTATTCAAAATAATAAATGCACTTCCTGGTTTCAGAGCATTGTTGCACATCTCAAATACAAACTTATGTTCACCTTGGCCATGACATCCTGAAAATGTCACCTGAGGATTATTGGAGAAAACTGACTGATTACCCGAACGAAGACAACAAACCACTCAACTACATAAGGGTACATATCTTAGTTTTGCTTTAATGCACTAAAGGTGGCTACTATTCCGGGGCAAAAAATGATTAGGCTCTTTTCTGTTATTGCCCCCCAGCCTTATATAGCCTGTCTATTTGCACCCCCCAAATATGTTCTTTTTGGTCCTTAGAAATCCTTTATTTTAGTCATAATAAATTGCCGGTACCGGTAGATGAATGGATAAATTTTTGATTCCGGTTGTCAAAAAAATTAGTACCATAGAGCTATTCTTGCGGAAGAAAAGCGAAAAATATTAAAAACACGATTATTCCTTGTCTGCTTGCATTATAAGCAAAGTTTGATTACCATATACATCTTAATTTTAAACCTTCGCTGCATAATTAAATTGTAAATGCCGTTTCTATATTGTATATGTAAGTGTACGAAATGCAACCAATATGCTATAACTTGTATAAGTGGGGGGTGCAAACGGACGTGGGGGGCAAAAACAGAAAAGAGCCGTTAACTTGTCAGTACTTGCAACTTTGTTGCTTGCAGGAGATAGTTAACTTGTAAGAACTTGAAAGTGGAATAACATCTAGAAAGCTTCTTGTGAGCTCGTTCCAGTCGAGCCCAATTTTAAATATTTCTTTCAGTTTAATACTCTATCATTTACTGTAGAAGGAGCGTGGGAAATAGTTACACAGTTTGTTTAACATAACACAATAACATAATGCGACCTAAGTTGATAAAACGGTTTTTATTACATGACCTACACCTGTGTCACTTGCAAGAAAAAATTAAGCTTACACGATCAATTTCCTGTTGTTGATATTTTTATTCTGCGGATGCCATGAATATGTGTACATTCACATGCAGCGACGTTTTATTGTTTTGTCGTACAGATTGCTAGATTGGTTAGATTGTAAGAAATTGCATGGTTTTGACAGATAAATTTGCAGTCCGATGCATCGGCTTGTAACTTTCTGGCAAGTAATTGCAAATGCATACAGGATAACCATTCTGAAAAATATAATAAAAAGTTTTCAAGTGTTCCGTAGCGAAATTCGCATTGCGATCAATCGCCTTGTAAGATGTTGCAAGAGACTTACAAGTTTTAACGCGATTAAAAAAGTTATTTGTTTATTAATATTCGCAGTTCATGTGTAATTAAAATCAACATTTTGTTTTTGCACACTATACCAAAATTAACCATTTCAAATTTAAGACAAAAAATAGTTGAAGGTAAGCCGAGTCAAAAAAGAAGAATAAAAATGCATAGATAAATCTCAAAGAGGAATTGGTTCTCAAAAGTTTCAAATTACGTTAAATATAATAAAATATCTGGCACTGTCTCGGGCATTGTTCCGAACTAACTCAAAAATGGATCTGCAGATATAAATTGTTTTCTCTACTGGAACAATTTTTTGCAACAGAAGAGGTTTCACCACACAAGCAAAATTGGATTCTTTTTGAGAGAGATATGCAAGACTTTAATGTGCTCGTCAAGAAAGTTGGCATACCTAATCATTATATTGCTAGGATAATTTGTTGAGACATCTTGACATATAAAATTAGATTTTGCTAAAAAAAATCCGCATTCTTGAAAAGCATCTTTCAACTGAGTAAATTGGCGTTTTCTTGGCAACAAACTATTACTGATTTTTTATTTTATCTTTCTTTTCATTTCGCTCACTTTTTGCTACAAAAAATTGCAAGAGAACAATTTACTATATTGACGTAGAAACTGAAAGATTGTTCAAATTATTTTTCTATTACAAACCAAACGGGGTTAATTTTGAACAATTGCCAATAGAACTTAGGTTGAAAGCAAACCCATTTCATGGATCAAAACTGAATGTTTATTATTTGTCTAACTTACCTTAATTTTTGAACGAATTAGTTTCTGGTTAAAAATAGCTTTATAGACATTTTTTTGACAAACACTGCATAATTATCAAATGTTGAAAATTTCATTACAAATTTTTAAAATTTTTCTACATAAAAATCTATGCAAGAACTAACTGATATAAAATTTACAAACATTACTCTTTTGTAAGGCAATAAAACAGTCCACTATTCATTTTTGAATTTCTCTAATTATTATTTGAATTAGCAATAAAAGAGTAAAGACCAAAAAACACAATAATTACTTCAGTCCATGATCAACGCAGATGACGATGAAAAACAAAAAAATCAGTTATTGTAGCGTTGAAGCTTTTGATCGCAAAGTGGTCCGGGAACTCAAATGTCTTTCAGCTAATCAGATTTTAAATAATTATTGCTGGAGTCTTAGATGTTCATCTAAAGATAAAACTTATTGTTAGTTTCCATCGTGCACTTTAAAAAATGGAATGAACGTTAAATTTTATTAACATTTTTCTCTGGAAAATATCAGACTGTTGGATTCCGCGGAACAATATTCAAAATTGATTAAAAAATTTGATTCCCGTTGCGTAGTTTGCGCTTTCAAAAACTTAATTTTCCGGAAAAAAACATTTGTAGGTTGTAGCTTTTTCATCAATAAATGACAAATTCTTACTGTAATTTACTGCGTAAAGTTCTCTTTCAGTTCATATGTTTTAGAGGAAGAGTTAAATTATTCATTCCAATTAAAACACATTAAACTTTATGTATCTCAGTGCTGAGAAGCAGTCGGAACATTTCAAAAAAAAATATCACTTGATTTTAAGCACAAAGCTCAACTATTGAAATTAGTGTTCCGACCCAACTAAATTCTTGAAAGAGAAGTTAAAAAAGCAAAAACTGCATCACATCTTTGATCCGCTTGCAAGGGTCTAGTCATTTTTGTTCAGCTTGCAAGGGTCTATTTCGAAACGGCCATCAGAAAACGTGTCAATAGAATTTTGTTCCAGGCAGTGTATGATACGGCTTTATGTCTCAATTTCATTGTCGAAGTCGGTTTCGGTTCCGGAGGTCTGGCTCCAATCACTGGAGCTATCCGACCACTTTACAGATTCGCATTTCCTGCAATGGAGGGGGTGGCACCTCGAATTTTTCCACATCAGCGGTTGGAAAGCGAGCTGACTTTTTCATGGTTCAAGCACAACATAATGTGCAAAAGTCAGCCTTGGATTTGCGCTGAACATCCGATTAGTCATCCGATTGAAGAACTTGAGGAAGAGCATGAACAGGAGGACATAGGGAACTGTTTCCTTCAATTCCCTGATGTCGAACTTTTAACCCCAAAATGAGATGCAGCATTTACTCCCAAAAATATGATTCCAAAAATAGGGACAAATCCCCCAAAATAATTTGTAAATCCTTTGGGGGGGGGGGGGAGGGTAATGTGGGAGATGGGGGGGGGGGTAGTTTTGGTTGGGTTATTTGATGAGTGGAGGGTGACGGGGGCAATTCGATGTAAGAGTTTAAGAGTTAACATCCCTGTGGACAAAAATCCTAATGAGCTTATATGAACAAAATGAAGCATATTTTACGCAAGGTTTATTTATACTCTATGCCTAACCATTCTTTTTAGTTATACAATGACTACGAACTTTGATGACAACCAGGAAATAGTACAAATCCTATATGACCTTGTACATCTACTACGAAAAATGTATAATGGGAGACGCGGTCTCTTATTAGCTAATAAGATACTTTCAGAGAAATTAATACTCAAACGGGGTCGGGGTGCTTGATATAAGTATAAGAGCTGCTAAATCATTATTAAATATGATATATTCTCTCGTATAGAAAGGAAACAATTCCCATAGTTGAAGAGCTCGGCCAAGATCAAAGTGAAGCGGCGCGTGGGAGTCACGAAAAGCTGCCAATTTTTGAACGCACACATGAAAGTTTTGAAGGTCAACAATCCCACGAAGCAGGAGAAAGCAGCTCCGGATACCACAGAACATATGATGGGCCACAAAGTTCTCATTATCAGAGTTCTTCCAGTTCCTCTAGTTCTAGTCAAAGTTTTGTGTCACCTCAAAGTGGGGGACCAAGCTATAATTTTGAATTTAGTCCAGGAAATGAAGACATTCAAAGCCGCGGAGAAGGTGGAACCTTTGATAGTCCTCTTTTTCTCAATCTTTCAAGAATACAAAACCCACAAACTTCTGAGTATCCTGGATTTCCAGAAGTGCCACAAGTTTATAGCCGCAGTGAGGTTTCTGAGGATAATCGAAGCCCGGAAACTCGCTCAGGCTCGGGCATCCTTAGCGATGAATCTGAGATCTCGTCTGAGCGCTATATTTTTGAAGCCCTTCCCACTCCAGAAGATCGTGAATCAAGAGATTTTCTTGATGGAGGAAACTCCCATTCCTCCAATTACAATCGAGATCCTGAGGTTGATTCTGATAACGATAGATCAGAATCATTTGAAGACCATAGCGGGCAAAGAGATCTTGGAGATAGATTTTTCAACCCCCGCCAGCTCGAGCCTCGATTTTTTGAAGATAGCATTCCATATACTTCAGATGGACGAGGTTCCGGAGAACGTCGCAGACATGATCACCTTGAAGTTTCTGAAGGTCGCCAGAGTTCAGAGGGACGCCGCAGTCATGATCACCCTGAAGTTTCTGAAGGTCGCCAGAGTTCACAGGGACGCCGCAGTCATGATGACCTTGAATTATCTGAAGGTCGCCATAACTCAGGCGAAAGTAGCCGCTATTATGACATTCAAGTTACTCAAGATGCACACAGTTCTGAAGTACATCTGTCGGGTGATTACCAGGAGTGTTTGGGTTCAAGAGGAGGAGATGAAGTTTCAGACAGCCGTCAAAATTTGGAAGAACGCTTTAATTTGGAGGACCGTCTTCCTCAAATTAATCCTGATCCAGGAAATCCTGAGACCTCAGAGCAACTTGAAGGTTTTGATCTTCATCACAGCCCTGAAAATTTTCCAATTTGGGAGCCACAATCTGAAACCGGAGCTGGTCGCCGTTCAGATCACCGCTCTCGAAGCCAAGATGATTCTCATGTCTTTCACCGCCTTCCTGATAATCAGGAATTTCGTCGAAGTTTTGAAATTCCTAGAAGATGGGAACAACGTTACAGCCTCGATAACCGGAGTCCATTAGAAGGGCGTCGTCGATCACATGAATTGCGTAGAACCCATGAGCTACCTGGTGGTTCCTTCTATCATCAAAACTATGAGCTTCGTCGCAGTCATGAAGATACTCGAACATCCGATACTTACCAAAGTTTCACAGCTCCTCGAGTTCCAGAAGACCCCCAAGATCAAGGGGTTCCTGAAAATTGGGAAGATTTGTTCAGTCTGGAACCCATTCGTAGCCAGGAAGATATTTCAAATCTGGATGCCGATCAAAACGACGATTTGCCACACAGTAATGATGCCCAACTTGCAGATGATTCAGAAAACAGTGAACCCTTTCGAACAGTTGAAAATAGCCCAGATTTAGAAGCTTTTGAAGGTCTCGATGAAAGGTTAATGTCGGAAGATCAGGTAAATTTTGGCTCCCCTAACTCAAGTAATCAGCAAGAGACTAGAGGAACCCCCGAAAATACGCCAGATCGTCAAAATCACGACAATTTTCGAAGTCTTGCCGATCATCGACTTCATACAAGTCAACCCGGAATGGCTTATCAAGTAACGTCTGTGAAAGATCAAGGTAGCAGCGCAGGTTCTGAAGCAAGAAGTTCTATGCAAAGTAGTTATGATGGTTCTTATAGTCTTGCTGGAATGCTAAGCCACGTTGGAAGTGAAGAACACCTTGACAGTTACGATCGAAGTCAGAATGACTTCATTAGCCAACAAAATGATAATATACCTTCGCAGTTTACATTCCCCGATATTTCTGGATCTCAACGGCTCGATGAGGATCAGACGGAAAATCAGCAAACGCAGACCCTGGATGAAGATCAGGACGACGAAGATTATTTTTATCTTAATTTCGATGATGAAATCTGAAAACGTATAGCTTTGTTTTCATTAGAAATTGATAGATATTGCAACTAAAAACTGTTAAAAAGAACTTGATAATCTTTAGAAAATGCACTACTGTTCCCCTCTGAGCTTGGGTAGTTCTGATAAAAACGCCATACTTTTAATTATTTTAAGAAATACAAAACCAAACAATAATGAAGAAAATACACTTTTTCTACGAAAACTCCAATTCAAAGCTGCACAAAAATATCATTTCTGCTCTCATAGTCTTTGAATAGGGGATTCAATTCAATTTTGCTATTCAAATCAAACACTTTCACGCACCGATAGATATTTTAATCATTAAAAAGATAGCAAATGCTTCACAAATCCGAATTAAGAAAGGATTTGCTGTCTTCTACAAAGTATAATGAAAAACTAGAAACTCCTAGTTAAAAACAAGAATGGAAGAAAGTTGGCAGTGAAAATCGTTTCTTTTCAACTCCCACTCAACTTCTTTTTGTCTCTTATTTCAGCAAAAAGAATTTTGCTGAGAACTTGAAAGGAGGCATGCCCAAGTTGAGGTGCCACACTGAATTGACCTCTGATCAGACCCAAGACCAACGCACACGGTGTGTCTCCAGGCCAAGATTACGGGGTCTGGCATTTGGTTCGGGCGCACAATAGTTTGATCAGTTGTCACTTCGGGCTGGGGAAGGTCTGATCAGAGGTCACTTCCGGATGGTAATGGCCCAATCAGAAGCGGATTCCAGCGCACATTAGTCTGATCAAAGATTTTGAGCGCAATTGGATCTGATCAGAGACCATTTAGATCGCATTGTTTTCCTTTCGATTTTTTGTATATTTTTACTGAGAGATGTTAGCTCGGCCAAAAGGCAACAAAAAAGCAGCTTTCTGATCAGAGACACGTTTAGAGTTTGATGCCTATGATCAGAACCTGTCGTACTTATTCTATTTAGCGTAGTGATTTGCGGTGCAAGTATGCGGAAAGAATATTAATTGTCGATTCGCGGTTCGAGATCCAAATTCAATTTTCTCTTGCGTTTACTCGCGGAGCGGGAGTTCAAAAGAAGATTTGCAGAACTGATTTGAATTGCAGAATATCAAGAGAATGAAATTGGAAAACATAAAGCACTCAAGAGCAACGTGAATCCGTGATCAGACATGTCTGATCACGGAGCGGGAAACTAAGCAGACAGTTGACGAAAGATCATAAGATACAAATTGAACAAATTATTGAAGGTTAAAATAAATGAACTAAATTCAGGACATCGTATAAGATTTACTGCATCAATGAAATTAAGGAAATAAATATACGTCAGGTATCACATACCCTTTGCATCAAGAAAAAAAGTAGAATACAATTTTCGAAATATAAATAATAACAATATTTTTAAATTAATACAAGATCCCCGGTTAAATAGATAATATCAATATATGTACTGGTTATCATAGCTAAAAATACGGTAATTAATAAAATATGAAGTGTTTTGCAGTTTTAGACTAGTTTATATATTCCACTCTTCATTAGCTGAGTTCTGTTCCTCCGCATCCAGTGCCGTCGTCGATCGTACCAGCGTTGGGGTATCCATGTAGAGTAGAGGTGTATTTCGAGGTGCGGGTGGTGATACCTGGCCAATACAAGGAGATACGTTTAATTCCTCTGTTTGGTTTTCAGCGATTTGTTGCACTGACTCTACGATAGTATCTGGTGGTGCGAAACTTTCCACATCTCCCGCTCGGCGGGGTCGCTTTGGTGGAGGCAGGATATCCGAATTTGGCGGGGAAGTTTCGAATGCATAATAGGATGGGCTTCGACGAGTGCGATCTGATGTTCGCGTATCTTGAGGTGCTGGTGCCGGAGCAGTAGATGTCGATGCGTGTTGTTCGCTAAGTGAAAATGTTGTTTGCTGATTTCGCATCGCGGAAAAGTTTGGTTTTTTCGGGATTCGTCCCCGCATTGCGCGTGATATATTGGATTTCGTAGACGAAACCCCGCTGCCCGGTTCTCTCCTTCGATGTTTCAGTTTTTTATCAACCTTTTGTTTTCGGGTGAATTCTTTTATATGGCTGTGAATCAGCTCCTCCGCAGTTTTCTCGCCGGATCTAGGTCCTCTGCGATCGGCGAGGTCTTTGTTGTTCTTTGTTTACATATTCGCAATTGGTGAATTAATATCTTTAATGCATGCTTTACATGAAAGGCGCGTGTAGATAATTTCTCTTCTTTAATACATGCAAGTCTATTCTTAATTGTTTGAATCAGTCGTTCCACCAACCCGATAGCACGATGATTATTTACAGGTGTTTCGATGATTTCAATGTTGTTTTTGTTACAAAAAGTCTTTACTTGATTTCCAACTAAACATTTTGCTTGGTCTAAACGGATAGATCTTGGGATTCCATGAGTTTTAATATACATGTCCAAAATATTCAGAACGTTCGGTCCATTAGCTTTTTCAAAAATATATGCAGTTGGGTATTTAGAGAAACGATCAATTACTGCCAAAAAGTACACTTCATTGCCCTTTTCATCAAAAATTGGTCCCCCAAAATCAATTTGAATTTCTTGATTTGGTTCTACACATGGTATGTGGGGAGTGAATTGCTTGGCGGGAATAACTGATTTAAGGTTCTTACCGATTGCCGTTCAGGGTTTGCACTCAGTGGCCTTGACGATTAACTCACGGTGCATGTAAAGCCACCAGCAATGTATAGCCATACAGATCATGCCCCAGGTGCCCGGGTGGCTTAAATGAATGTCATCAATGAGCGCTTCGCGTAGCACATTCGGAATAGCCACTCGTTCGTCTATGCAAACGCACCGGGAACGCACGTGGAGGTCCCTCCAATATGAGTGGATATAGAGATTGATTGCTTTTAAACGGCTTTCGTCGTTGGTCAAAATACAATCTCTGACCTCTTTTAATACCGCGTCATTACTGGTTAGCGAAGCTATTAGGGACTAAATATTTTCGACACTAAATACTCGAAGGTAGGTACATGCGGGCTAGGGGTTAAGGGGGTGCGGGCGTTCGATGAATGGGTTGGGGATGTTGGGGTAGTATTAAGTGGCGTACTTGCTTCGCGGGATGTACTTGAGTTTTGCGTCGTTTGATTCGCCGTGCGAGAGTTGTTTGACAAATTGGATCGCGTACTTGCGGGGCGAGTTGTATTTCCACTTGTGGATTGTTGATCCGCTGCACGGGAGGCATCGTTAAATCTAACTCGGGTTATACTCTTTTTAGAAGGCATTTTACTATTTATTGAGTTAACGTATTGAGATACAGATAGTGATTGATTAAATTTTTTGAGTTTAGGAGGATGCAGCTGATTTCTAGAGTTACAAGGGGCAGAAAGCACTGATTTTAATTTTGGTTGATGACTTTTAGAGCTATTTGTGGAATGTGATTTAATTGGCGG
Source organism: Convolutriloba macropyga (assembly GCF_964194025.1). Classification (NCBI taxonomy): domain Eukaryota; kingdom Metazoa; phylum Xenacoelomorpha; order Acoela; family Convolutidae; genus Convolutriloba; species Convolutriloba macropyga. The sequence continues at coordinate 19,187,456 of NC_134477.1, forward strand.
GATTTGTGATTGAGTAATTTGATGCTCGCGCTGCGCGAATGTCACTTTATTCCTAATTTGGAGTAATTGTTTGCTGTTGCTGGTGTTTTGCAGAGCGAGAGAGGTGCAAAGTGGATTTTGTGACGCGGGTGTTACAGAATCTAAATTGTTTAATCGACAAATACTATTTGAGGCTTGATCTCGCGGGGCGAGTGAATTGCTAATTACATGTTCGCTTACTCGGATAGCATGAGTGCTGATTGACATTATTGAATTGGTATTGGACTCAAATTTAGGTGTAATTTGCGATGCGTCTTCATGTATCTTAGTTTTAGATGTGTTCTGCCTAGCGAGAGTATGATGTGTTAATAACTGGTGTAAATGTGATGCGGAATATTTGGTATTTAACTCTAATGCGTTAAATGATTCCGAGATTAATTTAAGTTTTGCAACAATAAATTCTTCGTCATATGAGGAAATCTTTTTAGCTTTTTGGGACTGATTTCGGGAGATATAATCTACCAAACCCATTTTTGCCCCAGGAAGGTGTTCAATATCAAATTGAAATGGAAGGAGGCGATCGACCCAGCGGGTCAATCTACTGTTATATGACTTATTTGATCTATGTTCTTTCATAATTGAGAGAAGTGCGCGATGATCTGTAATCACTTTAAAATGTTATCCATATAGGTAATTTTTGAAATATTCTGTTGACCAGACTACACCCAAAAGTTCAAGTTTATTTACGCTATAGCGTTCCTCACAAGAATTTAAAAATCAAGACGCAAATGCAATTGGTTTCCACCCATCTACCGTTAAATGTTCAAGAGCAGCGCCAAAGGCCAGAGCGGGACGCGTCACATTTTACGCGTGTTTCGAGTTGCGGATTGTAGTGACTATTTGCAGTGGCGTTCGCTATGCGAGTTTTAATTTCTTAAAAACAGTTCTCATGTTCTGCTGTCCAAATGAATTTCGAAGACTTTCGCAGTAACGGACGGAGAAGATGACTTATTTGAGCGAGATTAGGGATGAATTTTCCAATGTAATGAACAGATCCCAAAAATGAACGGAGTTTCTTTAAAATTTTCGGGGCTTCAAGAGCCAAAATCGCAGCGGTTTTAGATTCGAGAGGCGAGATACCCAATTGTGAAATATGATAACCAAGCCAATCAATTTCTAATTTACCAAAATGACATTTAGGAAGATTTATCCTAAGATTTTCGTCGTCTAAACGTTAGAGACATTTCATTACATAATTTTTGTGTTCATCCAAAGAACCTTTGCTAACTATCAGGATATCATCCAAAAAGCAATATGTATTTTCCAAACCAATTAGAGTGTAGTCCATAGCTTTTTGAAATTCAGCTGGCATATCTGTAAGTCCGTAGAATCCTGTTTGATATCTATAAGTGCCAGTCATATCTCCACTAATGATATTAAAGTTGCGATGATTAGCGGTATTAGTGTCCAAATTTAATTGGCTGTATGCGTATTTCAAATCGATCGTAGAAAAGTACGTGATGTTTTGCGACGCAGGAGCACTTATTTGTTGAGATATTGATTGGATTAGCGTATCAATGTTTGGCACCTGATATTTGTTCTTGTGAATAGATTTATTTAAAACTTTTGAATCCAGTGCAAGCTTTATCGTTCAGTCTTTTTTAACCGTAACTTCAATGGGTGATATAAAATAATTATCCGGACAGCTTGAAAGTTTTATAATATGTTTTTCAGCTAGCAATTTTCTAAGTTCCGCATTAACTTTGTCTTGGAGATTGATGGGAATACGTCTACCTTTTTAGTGTCTAGGTTGAAAATCTTTATGAAATTTAGATTTTGCTACATGACTTTTAGATCTTCCAATACGTGATACCAAACCAGGAAAAATTTTGGCTATCTGTTCTTTAAATTCAGGAGATGCAATGTTGTTGATACTGTTACCTTTTAGAAATGTAGACTGAGTTACAGCAACTCCAAGTTGGTCGAACAAATCACGACCCATTAAGGACTTTATACCGTCGGCTACGACTGTGAAGTTGGCTGTATCACATACCCAGCCTTTGCTTGTAACAGGGGCTTGAATTTTCCCCTCTACTTGTATGGGTTCATTCAAAAAGTTCCGTAGTTGTGGTGGTGTTGATTCATGAATCCAGAAAGCATGGGGGCTGCTTTGTACCACTTCTAACGCGAGTAAATGGATAAGTATACTGCATGCACTCCCGGAGTCCACGAGTAGAGTTGTATTGACATTGCCGATCTTGAGGGGCATATTGAGTGGTTCGACTTTTTCTGCCGCCGTTTCAATCCTTGCGACCGTGTTATCCTCTTCTCCACTGCTGTAGTCTGATTCGTAGAGTTTTGCTGGTTGAACGAAATTTACAGAGTCCTCCGGGTGTGGCTCTTCGTCTACCACACGAACCATCTTTTCCTTAGAGTCTTGTGGCTTTGTGTTTGTGTTCTTCAGTTGTTTACGACAACACCTTCGCAAAGTGGTTTAGTAACCCCCAATTATTGCACGTTATCACTTTAGCAATGCATTTTTCACGATGATTTGGGAGCTAAACTCAACCACAATTGGAACAATAGAGTGTTGATCGATTATTTTGTTTTGAGACAATGTTATTGTTCTGCCAATACGGTTTTCGTGAGTTATTATTGAACTGAACGGCTTTAACATTTGCCGGAACAACGTTTTTATTATGTTGCTGTATCTGATGTTGATTCCGCATCCCGAGTTCCATATTAATTGCGAGTTCTAACGTATGTCGCGGTTTGACCGTTTGTTTTAAGAGTTCCTTTTGGATTTCAGGGTCAATCAGATTGGTGATGAAAACATCTCGAATTAGAGTCTCCTCTTTTTTTTTCAAAATCGCAGTTTTCCGCCAATTCTTTTAGTTTACCGTAGAAATGTTCAACTCTTTCTCCCCTAAGCTGTTTTGTAATTAAAAAAACATGTCGGTCAAACGTTATGTTGCGTGAGCGGATGAACGCTTCCTCCACGATCTTCCAAAAGTTAATAGTAGATAGAGTGTCAATCATGATGAGCGGGTTCTTACAGTTAAGGATGCGACGTCCCTCTATCCCGATGCTCAGATAGAGGAGAGAGACTGTTTTGCGGTCTGCCAACGACCACGGTTTGTCGCCGCACATGATGCCCACCTCAATTAAGCGTTGACATTTGTTTTGCCAGTTCATCTTTTGCTGCGCGTTGCGCGCGTTCCTTTCCCTCTCTGATGGTGCAGATGCACCCACTATTGTCTCTTCGTAGATTGGCTCTAGAGGTAGCTCTACCATTTCTGGTTTTGGACCGAGTAGCGTGTCCAAAATGATGTTTTCTTTGGCCAAGAGTGCCAGTTTGTACTGTACCCTTCACTTCTCCCAGCGAAGGGGGGATCCGGTGTTGGTTTGTCCCAGAAAGGGTCAATTCCAAGGGGTGTTCTTTTGGTTGCTGACTGCGCCATGTTGTATTTATTCCATTTAGCCTAGTGATTTGCGGTGCAAGTATAGGGAAAGAAAAAGAATATTAATTGTCGATTCGCGGAGCGAGATCCAAATTCAATTTTCTTGCGTTTACTCGCAGAGCGGGATTTCAAAAGAAGATTTGCAGAACTGATTTGAATTGCAGAATATCAAGAGAATGAAATTGGAAAACATAAAGCACTCAAGAGCAATGTGAATCCGTGATCAGACATGTCTGATCACGGAGCGGGAAACTAAGCAGACAGTTGACGAAAGATCATAAGATACAAATTGAACAAATTATTGAAGGTTAAAATAAATGAACTAAATTTAGGACATCGTATAAGATTTACTGCATCAATGAAATTAAGGAAATAAATATACGTCAGGTATCACAGAACCAAAGGGGTCCAGCTGACATCGAACGCCGTTCCCTTTAAGAGGTATTTTATGTAAAACTGTCTAAATGCATCAAATTGAGTCAGGAATATGCACTAATGGCATACTTAATTTTTTTTCTCAGCAGTTGGTTTTCTTTTCATTGGGAAAACTTTTGGAATCGACTTTTCCTTGATGAATTTGAGACTACAAACATCAATTTTTGTCAAATGAATATATTATAGCAAAATAATTAGATTCGTTCATAGTGAAAACCATTCACTGATCAGACTATTTCGAGAGCAATTGAGTCTGATCAGAGGCGATCTCAAGCGCACAATAGTCTGATCAGAAGTCATTTTGAGTGCACAATCGTCTGGACAATTGTCTGATTTCAGTCTGATCAGATGTCATTTCCGTCCGGCAACTTCTGATCAGACAACTTTGAAAGCGCTCCGAGCGCGCACGGTGTTTTGAGTGCCTTTCACTCTGATCAGTTGACACTTTGTTCCGTTATGGTCTCATCAGAGGTTATTTGCGTCTGGCACGGTCTGATCAGAGCTCACTTCCAGATGGCACCTTAACCTGTCTGATCTTTATCTGCTAACTTTTTTCATTCTGTTTTGTTTATGTTATTACAAAATATCTAGAAATGCGACCTACCAAAGAGTAATATAACTAGCAATATAATTTTTAATAACTGCGTGCGAAATAGGAATTCCAGACGTTCATTTTCTACGATGTTGTTTCATTTAGTCTTTTGCATTTGACTAAGAATAATTCTGTACGAGGGATACTCAATTAGGTTTGTTTTATCTGGTGTTTGCAACTGACGATAACCTGATGAAGGTTTATTTGAACTTGTTCCCATGTTAAAACACGTCTGTTTATTTTTTTGGTTTAAGTGGACGAATGTGGTCTAAAAGTTAGTTTTCAATGTAATAATCTGGAGGAAGCTCGCTGTCAACATCAGCTAAAAGTAAACCGAATTAAAAAATTTGCACCTCTTTTAGTAACTTTGATCCTTGGTAACTACAGGAAAGCTAAATTTTGATTTTAATATCTTTTAGTTTTCAAAAAGTCACCTCAACAAGATTTAACTGAGAGTACTTTTGTTGTTCCAAATATGTTTTCTCAACTGTATTATCGTCAGATAGATCCCTTTTTTCTCCAATCTCCTTTATTTTAGAAACCTAGCTTTTTGATTCAAAGACTTATTAGCTAAAGTTTTATCTATCTCCGCAAAATATGATGATACAACAAACAATATTTCATTCTTCTTCATCAAAATGTAGTTTGTTGCAGTCTGTGGTATTCATACTTCTCGTATATCAGAGGATCAGCTGTATTAAAGTCACTAATGAAAATTATTTTTGAGAAAACGACTCAACATGGAGGACAATCAGGGTAACTCTTTGCTATTACAAATTTCTAACCTAATTTGAAGATTATAAAATTGTTTGGTATGATGCTGCCAACATAACGATGAGTCGCAGAACACAGAATGAGTCACAAAATATACAATATATTACACATCGAAGTGAAGCCTGGTCAAATTTGACAGATCGTGGAACTAAATTTTTCATTTTGCTGTGTTAAAACATGGGACTTACAATTTGCGGAATTTGGTAACAATAAAGAATCAGAAAGAATGAATTAATTTCGTAAAGAATAAAGAAGTCGTTTTATTTCTGCTTTTGCGGTGCAATGTGATTATAGGCCTCGATCATTATCAGATGGATAGCTTCATTCTGGGATAGTTTATTTAAAAAAATGAGCAGAACATTTTGTTCTGACCCCTCTTGAGGGGTGAGGAACTATATACTCAAATGGGTTTTTTTGTTCAGTCAATTTTGGCCGATCGATATATTCATCGTAGAGAGTTGAGACTGGTATCGTTAGAAAGCTTGTCCAGCGTAGAATAGGGAATTTAGAGATTTTTTTGATTTTCGTTTTTTTACAGGGAGATACCGAGGTTTAAACTTTCGAGAAAATAGAGTGAATTCCGTTGATTTTATTCTTTTTTTTCGGAATTTTTGACTAAAACTTCGCCAATGTTGCAAAAATTTGAAAAAACTTTCAAGAAAATGTTGTTGATTTTGTTTTAAACTGTCGGTTGTTTTTATTGAATTTTTTTTGTCACAAATTCCGGCTAAATATTTCACAAAATTCAGACTTTATCATCAAAAACACCAAAAAATAAGTGTCTTTAGTCCACTCTGAGTAATTTTGCTGGAAGTGCACACCCAAACACCACAAACACAATCTTTGTAGACTGAAAAGGGGGCTGATTCTACTTCAACTTCCGTTGAGAGTGCTCTGTAATTAAAACTTTGCCGATTTTTGCTGACTTTTTTCATTGATTATAAAAAAAAGCAGCATTTATTTTTCGATTTTATAACTAACAAAATATCTATAACTATGACATTCGAAAAACTAAATATTACTGATGTACAATCAGTTTTTAGTACCAAATTTGAATAGTTTTGTACCAATCTTGGACCGTTACAATACAAAAAAAATTCGGATTGTCATCAGTCGGTTTTTTATATAAAAAATTCAATCTAATTTATATTAACTAAATAACAGAACATCTCAAATCAAAACTCACTAGTGATAGGTCATATTGGCTTCCTATTTAGCTCCAATTTAATTTATCTAGTTGATTGCTTGAAAGCTTCTTGTCGCTTTGACTTTTAAAATATTTGGTTTTTAATCAAAAATGGCTTATTGAAATTTGCCTCCATTTTTCTCTTAATTTAGTAAATTTGTAGCTTAGTGTAAGCAACCATAGAGTGCTCCTTCTTTCTACTGAACTCAAAATTGGTCTTTATTGCGATTTTACGCTTTAAGTTATGGTGTTCCGGCTTTGATACTACTAGATTAGCATTTTTTTTTTTATTTTTAGGTAATTGCCCATTTTCATGTTTTCTAGTTTTGTCAAGTTATCGCGATATTGGCAGTTCATATATCACATTAAACCAGTTCAAATTAACGCACAATTGATAATATTTAAATCCTTAAAGATATAGATTGGGTTCTTTACCGCTTCGACAATACTTTCTCGAAGAATTTAAATGAATTTTGTAATTTTGTCTTCAGCTGTGTCTTTGTCTTTTTAGTCTATATAATTTCCTGTTTAAGGATCCGTTTTGATTGGCTTTTCATGGAAAAGCAGATGAGCCCATTTTTTGATATTAGTAGATGGCTGATGGCTTTCATAACTTTGAAAACAGTTTTTTGCCAAAATGAAAAAAAAACACTTTAACGTCGCATTTTTGATCCTTTTATTGTCTGTTTGTCACCTGGTCTCGTTAATTAAAGTTTAAAGATGACATTTTTTTGTCAGAGGAAGGTGTCAAAAGGGTTTGATGTAACAAAATCTAATGTTTTTAAAGAATTGGTTATGACTTTACTGGCTTCGACACGGATTTTTTACAAAAAAAAGTAAATTAATTTTTGATCTTTGTCATATTTGACGTTCTTTTTGTAGACGTAAGACATATTCTGGATAATTGCACGTCCCACGGGCTTTTTTTGGAAGAATGAACGAACCTATTCAAATTTTTATATTTGTAATTAATGGCTTTCATCTCTTTGGAAATAAATTTTTTCCAAAAAAATGTAAGTGTTACTTAATCTTTCCTTTTTCTTTTTTGATCTTATTGTTACCTAGTTTCATTAATGAGAGGCCATATAATACATTTCAAGTGAAGGTGTCCAAAACGACTGGTGTCACGAAATCTAATGTTTTTAAAGAAGTCGTTATGACTTTACTGGCTTCGACACGGGTTTTTTTACAAAAAAAAGTAATTGAATTTTCGACTTTTGTCATATTTGACGTTCTTTTTGTAGACGAAAGACAAATTGTGAATAATTGCAGGTCTCAGTGGCTTCCTTTGGAAGAATAAATGAACCTACTCATTTCTTTCATTGTGTAATTAATGGCTTTCGTGTCTTTGGAAGTAAATTTTTTTCGAAAAAAATAAGTGTTACTTAATCTTTCCTTTTTCTTTTTTGGTCTTATTGTTAACTAGTTTCCTTAATGATAGGCCATATATTACATTTCAAGGGTTGGTGTCAAATGGGATTGGTGTCACGAAATCTAATGTTTTTAAAGAATTCGATATGACTTTACTGGCTTCGACACGCGTTTTTTACAAAAAAAAAAGTAAATTAATTTTTGTTTTTTGTCATATTTGACGTTCTTTTTGTAGACGTAAGACATATTCTGGATAATTGCACGTCCCACGGGCTTTTTTTGAAAGAACGAACGAACCTATTCAAATTTTTATTTTTGTAATCAATGGCTTTCATCTCTTTGGAAATAAATTTTTTCCAAAAAAAAAATAAGTGTTACTTAACCTTTCCTTTTTCTTTTTTGGTCTTATTGTTACCTAATTTCATTAATGAGAGGCCATATAATACATTTCAAGCGAAGGTGTCCAAAATGATTGGTGTCACGAAATCTAATGTTTTTAAAGAAGTCGTTAAGACTTTACTGGCTTCGACACGGGTTTTTTACAAAAAAAAAAGTAAATTAATTTTCGATTTTTGTCATATTTGACGTTCTTTTTGTAGACGTAAGACATGTTCTGAATAATTGCAGGTCTCAGGGGCTGCCTTTGGAAGAATAAATGAACCTATTCAATTTTTTCATTTTGTAATTAATGGCTTTCAAGTCTTTGGAAGTAATTTTTTTTCGAAAAAAATAAGTGTTACTTAATCTTTCCTTTTCCTTTTTTGGTCTTATTGTTAACTAGTTTCCTTAATGAGAGGCCAAATAATACATTTCAAGGGAAGGTGTCAAATGGGATTGGTGTCACGAAATCTAATGTTTTTAAAGAATTCGTTATGACTTTACTGGCTTCGACATGCGTTTTTTACAAAAAAAAAAAGTAAATTAATTTTCGATTTTTGTCATATTTGACGTTCTTTTTGTAGACGTAAGACATGTTCTGAATAATTGCAGGTCTCAGGGGCTGCCTTTGGAAGGATAAATGAACCTATTCAATTTTTTCATTTTGTAATTAATGGCTTTCAAATCTTTGGAAATAAATTTTTTTCGAAAAAACCAAGTGTTTTTTCTTCTTTCCTTTTTCTTTTTTGGTCTAAATGTTACCTAGTCTCCCTAATGAGAGGCCACGTAATACATTTCAAGTGAAGGTGTGAAAAGGGATTGGTGTCACGAAATCTAATTTTTTTAAAGAAGTCGTTATGACTTTACTGGCTTCGACACGCGTTTTTTACAAAAAAAATGTAAAATTAGTTTTCGATTTTTGTCATATTTGACGTTTTTTGTAGACGTAAGACATGTTCTGAATAATTGCAGGTCTCAGGGGCTGCCTTTGGAAGAATAAACGAACCTATTCAATTTTTTCATTTTGTAATTAACGGCTTTCAAGTCTTTGGAAATAAATTTTTTTCGAAAAAACCAAGTGTTTTTTCTTCTTTCCTTTTTCTTTTTCGGTCTAAATGTTACCTAGTTTCCCTAATGAGAGGCCACGTAATGAATTTCAAGTGAAGGTGTGTAAAGGGATTGGTGTCACGAAATCTAATGTTTTTAAAGAAATCGTTATGACTTTACTGGCTTCGACACGCGTTTTTTACAAAAAAAAATGTAAATTAATTTTCGATTTTTGTCATATTTGACGTTTTTTTGTAGACGTAAGACATTTTCTGAATAATTGCAGGTCTCAGGGGCTGCCTTTGGAAAACTAAATGAACGTATTCATTTTTTCATTTTGTAATTAATGGCTTTCTTGTCTTTGGAATTAATTTTTTTTCGAAAAAAGTAAGTGTTACCTAATCTTTCCTTTCTCTTTTTTGGTCTTATTGTTACCTAGTTTTATTAATGAGAGGCCATATAATACATTTCAAGGGAAGGTGAAAAAAAGGATTGGTGTCCCGAAATCTAATGTTTTTAAAGAATTCGTTATGACTTTACTGGCTTCGACACGCGTTTTTTACAAAAAAAAAGTAAATTAATTTTCGATTTTTGTCATATTTGACGTTCTTTTTGTAGACGTAAGACATGTTCTGAATAATTGCATGTCTCAGCGGCTTCTTCTGGACAAATAAAAGAACTTATCCATTTTTTTCATTTTGTAGTGAAAATGGCTTTCATGTCTTTGGAAATAAATTTTTTTTCGAAAAAAAAACAAGTATCAAGTGATCTTGACTTTTTTCTTTTTGTCTAATTGTTACCTAGTATCATTAATGAGAGGCCTTATAATACATTTCAAGGGAAGGTGTAAAAAAGGATTGGTGTCCCGAAATCTAATGTTTTTAAAGAATTCGTTATGACTTTACTGGCTTCGACACGCGTTTTTTACAAAAAAAAAAGTAAATTAATTTTCGATTTTTGTTATTTTTGACGTTCTTTTTGTAGACGTAAGACATGTTCTGAATAATTGCAGGTCTCAGGGGCTGCCTTTGGAAGAATAAATGAACCTATTCAATTTTTTCATTTTGTAATTAACGGCTTTCAAATCTTTGGAAATAAATTTTTTTCGAAGAAACCAAGTGTTTTTTCTTCTTTCCTTTTTCTTTTTTGGTCTAAATGTTACCTAATTTCCCTAATGAGAGGCCACGTAATACATTTCAAGAGAAGGTGTCAAAAGGGATTGGTGTCACGAAATCTAATTTTTTAAAGAATTCGTTATGACTTTACTGGCTTCCACAAGTGTTTTTCACAAAAAAAAGTAAATGAATTTTTGATTTTTGACGTTCTTTTTGTAGACGTAAGACATGTTCTGAATAATTGCAGGTCTCAGGGGCTGCCTTTGGAAAAATAAATGAACCTATTCATTTTTTCATTTTGTAATTAATGGCTTTCATGTCTTTGGAATTAATTTTTTTTCGAAAAAATTAAGTGTTACCTAATCTTTCCTTTCTCTTTTTTGGTCTTATTTTTACCTAGTTTCATTAATGAGAGGCCATATAATACTTTTCAAAGGAAGGTGTGAAAAGGAATTGGTGTCCCGAAATCTAATGTTTTTAAAGAATTCGTTATGACTTTACTGGCTTCGACACGGGTTTTTCACAAAAAAAAGTAAATGAATTTTTGATTTTTGTCATATTTGACGTTCTTTTTGTAGACGTAAGACATATTCCGGATAATTGCAGGTCCCAAGGGCTTCCTTTAGAAGAATGGACGAACATATTCAAATTTTTAATTTTGTAATTTATGGCTTTCATGTCTTTGGAAATAATTTTTTTTTGAAAAAAAAAAAACAAGTATATAAGTTTGCATTTTCTGCTTTTTTGTGTAATTGTTACCTAGTTTCATTAACGAGCGGTCACATATTACATTATTGTTGTTCGACGAAGGTACAATCGAACATAATTTGAGGGCCAAAGTGAGGCTTTACGTCTTCGAAGACATTTTCTGGCAACTTTTAATTGATTTTTTGTTAGTTGTCTATTTGTTGTTCTTTTTGAAACTTAAAAAAAAAATGAATACCGACAGTTCTTATTTCCCTACTATAGAAGTGTTGGTAATTTTAAACCTATCTGATTTTTTAGTTGATTCCTAATGGTTTTCGTTGATTTGAAATTAAGTTTTTTTAAAAAAAAATCAGCGATTTTTCAAACTTTAAAGTTTCTGTTCTTTTTTGTCCAATTGTTACCACGCCTTATTATGAACTGGTGAAAAACCATTTTCTTCTGGTTAATTACAATTTATTTTGTTTAGTTTCAGTTTTATCTGACGCTATTTTGACTTTGTTATTAAGTTTTGTTTTTTAAAACGGACATAATTTTTTTGATGTAATTAATGTTTGTTGTTGTTGTTGTTTGATTTTGCCGTTCGTCTTCGCTCTCGTTCTTAATATCGACATATCGCATCATTCTAAAGCATCATTTTTTTCTCCAGCGAGTTATTTGCTTTGGAGGCTATCTTTTCGTTCATACACCAGTTTTTTTTGAAAATTACTTGAATTTTTGTGTTTTTCTATCTGTTCCTCATTTGGTAGACAATTATGCCAAAATTGTGAATGAGCGGGGTCGGAACCTTATGTGCGATCGCACATTACCGAGCCTCCTTGTTTATCCTATACACCGTTCTTTCATTCCATTGGTACAGTGAACTCAGAGAGATGATTGTGTTTATGCTCTGTCAAACATTTTATTTTACTTCTGATCTGCTTCTGAACAGAAATTACGTTTTAATAAGATTTCTCGGAACTGTTAGATGTTTAGAATACCACTCATGAACATTTCTCGCAACAACGCAACAATCATTTGAACCTCATTTTTATCATGAACCGTATTTTCTTCCTAATTGGTTCAACTTGCATTAGATATTCCTTAAAAAACGGCTGTTGTCATTGATGATTTCAGATTTTATCCACAACGGCTGATAAATCTTTTTCCTTTAAAAATGATTTTAACAACTCGCGTACAGATGATGTTTGTAGACTCCAATTTTTCTTGGTTTAGAAAACAAACTCAACGCTTTATTTTTAATCAGCTCCAATTAGAACCATAAATGGCTTTACCGAAAAGTAAGGTTTTTGTCGGATTATCTCCGAGCCATATAGATCAAAATTTTGATTGAAATAGTCGCTACATTTTAAGTTTCCATTTTGGCTACAGTTTCATTTTTGGTTAGAAAACATTCCAGTTTTGGGTACACCAGAGCACGCAAATTCATTGTACTTATGGCAACAAATTAATCCGCAGATAAAATCATTGCAAACTGAATGGCAAACATTTTTCAGACAAACTTCTGAACCTTTAGTAAAATTAAAACGTGAAAAGTAAAACAAAAATCGATATCTCTTTCATGTTTTAACTTTGACAAGAATCCAGCCTTTATTTTGACAGATTCATTAGAGAATTTTTAAAATGGAGAAACTCAAAATGATAACATGATCACAATGAAAAGTGACATTAAGAGCTGCATCATTAAAACTTATCAGAAGTTTATCACGATTCCTCATTTTTCGCTTAGATGTGTTTAACAAGATATGAATTTCAGATGGGATGCTCCTTCAAAAAGATTGTTAAGTTCAAATTGTGGAAAATTTCACCAAGGTCATTTCAATCACATTGAGCAGAATTCATAGTTATTCAGAACATTGGGAAATTGGATCTTTTCCGTTCGTGACCCCAGTAGGTTTTTCTCCCCCCAATTACAGACCACGTGTCCTTACATAGTAAATCATAATGTTAAAATATGACATGTGCTTCTGGGGGTGCAAATAATATCAACCCATTAAGCTGGGGGGGGGGGGGGGGGGCACAAACGGAAAAGATCCGAAAAATTTTACATCAAAAACAAGTCATTAACAACTAGACACAACTGTACAGTGTCCTATCATACTGCTGATCTGAGATTCAATCTAAACTCAATTTAACAAGAATTTTAAAGAAAATGAATTTTGAAGAATATAAAGAAATTTTTATTCTGTTTTGGTAAGAAAATGAGCCAAAAAATTTTGAAATATTCACTGTTTTTGCTTGGAGTCTCACCAACCGCCCAGTGCTGGTTTCCGCCAGCCCTAGCCATGCTGTCATTACATAATAAATTTTTGTGTGATATAGCATGATGTACTTTCAAATATGAAGGAAGGCACAAACGGAAAACCGAAAAAATCCAAAAACTTCTTTACTTTGTCGCACAATTTTAAAACAATCCAAACTACGCTTTTTTTCGGATCCCTATCCCCACTTTTCCTTCTTTTTCAACAACAAATCGGATTTTTTCCGTTTGTGCCCCCCGCTTAGTGGGTGCACATTATTTGCACCCCCAGACGCTCGTGCCATATTTTTTACGTAATGATTTTCTGTGTAATGACACGTGCTCCGTAACTGGGGATGCAAAACGTACTGGGGGGCACAAACGGAAAAGATCCCTGTTGTTACATGTCACTGTTCAGTTTTCTAAGAATAGTCAGCGATCACGTGCAAAAGCACGCAATCGAAAGAAATTCACGAGTTGCGCTTATTTTTCAACAATCAGCATAACAAAAAAGTGACGTCGTTGCCAACCAAGCGCTGCTTCGAAGGTTCCAACCAATTGTTCTATAGTTATCCCTAGTGATCAGAATGAACTATAACGGCTTTTTCATATTTCTTCCCACCATATTTTCAGCCATCTATTGTGCAGATTTCAAGGTGACTGTGCATACAGCCGACGTCTACTTAGCAGGCACAGACGGCGAAATTGGCATTCAATTTGTAAACGGACTGTTAGTTTCGAGTTTCTACAACCTCGACAAGCCTCAGACATACAAAGACTGCGAAAGAAATAAAACGGACGTTTTCATGATACACGGGCCAGCTTTTGACCAGATAACCGGAATTACACTGGCCTTTTTCCCTAGAGGTCCTACTCCGGAATGGTTGGTGGATTATGTACATGTTGAGATGCCTAGAGGAAGGATATACAGGTTCAAACTGAACCAGTGGTTCAACGTCACAACAAAGCAACATTTCCCGGTTCGAAACTAAGTGATGGAAATAGATTTGATAACTGGAATCCTCTCCACCGCACGATTCGGAACCTGTACGTTATGCCACCCCCACAAAAAAATGATTTGGATCTATTCTGTTTCGGTCCCCCAGTTTTTTTATGACCTCAGTTACAAATTATATGTTGTTATATAGCACGTTACTATGTAAGAAAATAGCACGTGCGCCTGGGGGTCATAAAAGATTTATGCTCACTAAGCTGGGGGGGGGGGGGGGGGGGAGAATTGATCCAATGATTTTTCGGGTGTTATCTGCCTCTGCAGTGATTCTGGAACTATTATCGTGCTATCAGGAAGTGTATTGCCTGACTATGACTTCGTTACGCGTCTTCCATAATTGTTCTTACCAATTCATTACAAAAATATAAACTTGTCAGATCTCATTCGATAAAAGTTCTGCCTCACAGAAAAAAAGTCGGATTAATTCGGAAATCCCTATTGATTAATTCTGAAACATTTTTTGTCAACCACCTTGTGCAAATTATGTGTTGTGATGCGGCAAACTGCACCGCAGACATTGAATTACGCTATGTATCCTAGAAGATATTATACGATAATAATGTGGAATACAATTACAAGAACTAATAAAAATTTTCAGTTCATTTCAATTCATCGAAGATGAAACTTCAATTGAGGCCAAATTTTATCGAGTTAGAACTGATTCGATCCGCTATCCCTCTTTTAGCGCATACAACTTTAGTCCCTCGTGGGCGTCTTCTACTTTCTTAAATAACGTTCCGATCTATTCTGTTTCGTCCACCATGTGTTTTTATGCACCCCAATACAAATTATGTGTAATATAGCACGTTACCGTGTCAAAAATTATAGCACTTGTTCCTGGGGGCGTAAAAGATATTTGCCCAAGGATGTGGGGGGGGGGGGGGGACAGATCAGATCCTAACTTTCTGCACACAATTTGTTAGTTCGCACTATAAAAGACACTGAGCCATGACAGCATCGGCCTGCTTTGGTCAAAAAGATCATTGATCGAGTTCTAAACCTTAGAACTAATTTTTTTACCCGATAAATTGGTTATCACCTTAAATATTTAAAATATTTAAAATATCACTCAACTTTGAAATATTTACAATTGCTCTATAAATTGTAACAGATATCCCCAGCTCTTACTAGGCGAAAAAAACAGTCATTAGTGCAAAATTGAGTATTAGGTTATTCTCACATAACATTAACACGATTGAGACTTAATTTTAATGCCTAATCTATACACCGCTTCCTAGTTTAACTATTTTTTAGTCTCCATACAATTTCACATCAGTTTCGGATAATATTTTTCTTGGATTACCTAACGCAAAAGTAGCAAAAAGCAGCAAAAAAGCTAATCATTAACTTGATGCCGCTGAAGGTAACTATATATAAGTTACGTTAAAACGCCCACGTGCAAATTTCAAAATGCTGAAAGTATGCAGTGCCAGAAGTTAAAATGCCAGAAGTTCCTACTGACCCAGAAGTTGCGTTCCCTTGACTTGACATTTTAAAACGTACGCGTTTCGTGTTTTAACCATGATTACGTAACTCTTGTAGAAATCACTTTGAAATTTTGAGGTATTATCTCGAACCGCTTCGCGGTTCTCGATGAACGCCAGAAGTTCTCAGTGATTTCAAGCAGAGTCACGTGACCATTACGTTCAGCTGCATGCACAAATAGACACCCAGTATTTTATGCAGCCCCCAGTTACAGAGCACAAAATTAGATAGTAATTCACTACGTATAAGTAAGACATGTGCGTCTGAGTTTGCAAACCATATACACCCATTAAGCTGCGCGTGCAAACGGAAAAGATTCATGTTATATATAACGACTGATTTCCAACTCAAGACACTTAGGAAAGCCTTAAGCCACCTATTTCGTTTCAGCGGTTTCAAATCAATCATGATATTGGTTTTGCTGTCAGCTGCTGTTAACCTACATATCCGCTATACTGTAGAATACCATTGCGTTACTTGTGAATGAACTGGTTCCAGTAACTAATCGTTCAGGTTTGCTGATTACCAAACTTGTTTCACTTGAATGAATCAATCAATTTCAACGAAATGACCAAATGTGTTTCGTTAACGACTCCAAATTAATGAGACAGAAATCGAGAATTTCAACATAACACCACTTTTTGGTGTAATTTTGATATCATTTTGAAAGCTCTTAACCGTATAAAACTTTTCACTGCTCTAACTGTACTGTTTGTTTGCTCTTGAATCGTCTACTGGTTCATTTATTTATCATGGCTCCAGCATCGCCAACACTGTTTGTCATCGCGAAATCAAAATTTTTATTTGGCGCCTCACTTCTGGTCTCTATCATACTCCGTTGTTTGTTTTAACTGAAAATGATTACCTAATTTTTGCAAACGTGGCAAATTCTTTATAGTGGAGTAATTCGAGTTTGACTTTGATTTGTATGATACTCACGCCAAATTTATAGCTACTGTATATACTAATAATTGCCAACAAATGAAAGCTTTCTGCTTACATGTAGCTTGAATTTCGTATGCTATTTTATCCTACTGCGTAAAACTCTCTTGAAAGTTTTTTGCTTTGACACCAAAATCACCGTCCATGTATTTCATCTTTAAAATCTTTTCCGTTTTATAGTAAAGAGGGAGATTGAATACTAGTCTTTTGTAAACTCCGTCACTCGTTTTTAAATTTTTGCTGATTAAATTACACCGTTAGGTTCTTCGATGGTCTCCGTTACTCAACTCATTTTATAATGTCATCGCTTATCACTGTCATCAATAGACCAAACGGGATCATCTTATTCAAAGTTTATCTTTGTTTGCAGATCGACATTCTGATTAATCAAAGCTGTCAAATATCTTTTAGGAAATCGCTCCCATATATGTTTTGTATAAACTCTTGTTTGTCAAAATAGGTTTGATGATCGTCCTTCTGACATATTTGACTTATTGCTTATTTTGACTTTTGACTGACACTGTGTGTTTTGGATCAACGCCGGTTTTTGAACGATGTTCATATTTAGGGATACTAATCCCTTTAGTCACAATCAGTAGTGTAGAATACTGTATTTTGAATACAAAAATGACAAGAGACAAATGCACTATAATATAAAGACTTCAATGATGGTTAAAAAAAATTACAGAGTAACAATCTTGATTTTGAATAACAATGTTTAGGGTACAAATTGGATAGAATTTTGCATCTTTTCAGTGAATCGTAATCCAAAGAAAATTATTACTGCAATCATTTAGCAAGAGGAGTTATGGATACAGTTTTTCTTCTCAACTAAAACTTAATTTTTCTACCATAAGTTGAGAGCTCAATTGAGAACTTGATTTGGATATGGAAAATTGGCTTGCGCAAGTATGAAACAAATAATTCATGTCATAAAATGCAATCAAACATTTTTTTGTTCTTCAATTGGTTTCTTCCATCCCGAAGTTTTAGTCGTGCAAATAAAATTGAGCTCTAAGCCGAACCATATTGAATACTACAATAGCAAAATGAACAAAGAAGAAAATCCGATCTGCAACGGCCGCCAAAATTTTCCACATCTTTTCCAGATCTTGTTCATTCTCTGCCATCGACGCACTTTTTGAAGAAATTTCTTCACATTTTTCTACAATCGTTTTTACGCTGTTCAGATTTACTCGAGCGTTGTTCAAATTCGTTCCCATTTCATCGACGTCAGTTTCGCTAAACTCGGCTTCATTGAGTTCGGGCTTGCTTCGGGACTGAAGACATTTGTAGGGTTTAATTCCGATGTATATCAATCGGTGACTTTGAATTATTCGTCGATATATCGGTCTCATTGTCAGGTCGTGTGAGTTCAAGTGAACGCTGACAACTGAAATCAGGTTTCAAAATAATACCAAACTCTGTTTTGAAATTAGTTCCCTTATCGAACGTTTTCACCAAAAACAGATGTTTATAGTTAACCGCACCCCCTTCATTTTTCTGAATTTTTCAGTTTCAGTGAAAACAGTTAAGTTGAGCAAGCCTTAGTTATGTTTGATCGTGATTAGTAAAATACATTCAAAACCTAAAACTATTAATACTATCAGACGCCCAATTCAAACACCAATTTTGATCTCTTCTCTCAATCTAATATTTCAACAATATCTGACTTTGTTCGATTTCCCCTCTGGTTGGGTGAGACAAAAATTGCGTGGTTGCCTCCCACCATCCATGTTTCAATTTCTCATGCTTTTATGCTTTTTGTCTTCCTTCGTGAAGTTGTTTGGAAGTTTTCGATTTGAATTTGGCCTGTTTTTAACAGACAGCGTCGCGGAAAATGAGAAGCTGCTTTCATCCAAGAGCTGGGTCGAAGATTGTAGAAATATCATTATTCACCAGAAAACTCCAGAAGCAAAAGTAAGTCATTGTGCCGTACGAATAGCCTTTCACTGCCTTTAGAGGAGATCATAGATACCTTCCGTTTCAAGAATGTACAAAATATACGCCATTAATTGTCCTCTTTGGTGGACTCTTGGGTCTAAAGACGTGGGTCTAAGGACAAACCTATAGCCTATTTTCTTTCATTTTTAGAACAACTTACTTTGTCTTAGGGGAAATCTGTCAAGAGCACTCAATTCAATTATTCCGCTTAATGCAATTGTTATGATTGTCCACCATTCTAATCAGCTTAAGAGATTCATCTGAAAGATATCATCTCGCGCAACAAGAAACCCAAGCTTTATCAAATAACTTTTGCGATTTCAACAACTTCAAAATCATTCAAAACATTCAAAAATTACTTTAAAAAACAACAATTTACCTTTATCGGGTAATTTGCATGGTAATTTGACATAATTTTGGAAAAATTTTTAGAAACGCGTTTTAAAAATTAATATTGAATTAAGAAAAAATGTTTTAACACAAAGTTATTTTACACATATTAACCTCTTTTCAATTTCAAAATGGTTTTTTTATGGTTGCTCAAACACTGTTGAAACTTTACGAGTGTTTTCTCGTCTACTTTTTAACCAACAATGCACGTTAAGAAAAACATTGTTAATTCCTTTGAGTATGAACTATAAAATACGGAACATAGTTTAAAGGCATTGTAGTGTTTAGTATAAATGAAACAAACGTCACATATTGTGCAGGTTTCAAAATTGTATTAAATTTAAATGTGCTAAAACATCGACAAATTAAGAGAGATGAATTATAATTGAGAAAAATTTTAAAATATGCTTATTCTACAATTAATATTTTCGAGAAAAGAGAAAATTTTTTTAAAATGCTAATCCTCCAATTAACATTTCATAGAAGACTAAATGACGCCCTAAAACTAAGTCAAATTAAGATTGAACTTGAAAGATTGAGATTAGAATTCAATACAGAAATCGTCTGGTCTTTTAGAAACTCAATCCAGAAATGATTTTTTATTGTAGTTTTGAGATCCCGCTTTTTAGGGATATTCCGCTTCAAGGTGAGAGGGAAATCGTTATACCAGTCAATTGCTTTTTTTGAAAAACAGTTTTGCATTATATTTGTTTTTTGGTTTGCTCCAAATGACAGCTTGTTTGTACGGTCATTCATTTTAGTACTTAGGGTGACTAACTTGAGTTCATCGGAAGCTGGTAGATCCGCTTTTAGAAGCTTTGTGAAATATATAATAACCCGACACTTTATGAGGTATTCTACTGGTAAAATTTTGTGTTTGATCTTGAGATAATTGGTTCTGTCAAATTTGTTTCTATTGAAACATGCCTTTAATCCCCAGTTCAGTTGTTTATTTAGAGTAACTCGAAGTGATTTTTTAAGACCTGAGAACAGAACAAATGGGTAATGCAGATGACTTAAAGCAAGAGCGTTCAGTAAAGCAGATCTAGTTTTTCTGGAAATATATTTTTGTTGGAGTAAATGACCTTTATTCCAACAGTCATTTTTCTTAGTACGTTTTTTATTTCTTCATCGAAAGAATGATTAAAGTCAATGTGAACTCCCAATTATTTCACATTTTTTTCTCCAAAACTGTACATCTGTTAACAACTATATCTTCGATTTTGTCTCTTTTAGGGGCTCCAAAAATAATGAATTCGGTTTTGCTTTCATTTACATTTAATTCATTTTTCCTGAAAAAGAGAATGAGTTTAGCTATACTTTTTTCAAGATTTAACTTTGATTCAAAATTGTTTTTCCACTGCAAAAGATGAAAGTATCGTCAGCGTACTGGATTATATTAGAATTCACATCAGTATCATTTTTCATATCATTTATATATATGTTGAAAAGCAGTGGGCGTAGCACATTACCTTGTGGTACTCCACGGTTAAGTGCTATCCAATTTGATTCATACTTCGAAAGTTTGACTTTTTGAACACGGTTTTCTAGATAAGATTTTAGAATTGTATCTGCTTGTTCACTAAAACCTAAAATCTTAGTTTTGTGCAGAAGAGTAGGATGTGATATCGAATCAAAAGCTTATGATAGGACTAAAAAAGCTCCTGTGACGATGTTTTTTATTGAGATCATATCTGATTTTGCAGTGCAATATAAAAGAACATCTGTAGCTGACACTTTTTTCTGTATCCAAACTGTGTTGTTGCAAGCAACCTATTCTTCTCTAAATAAGCTAATATTTGATCTCGAAAAAGGATTTCGAAATTTTTAGCTAGAGCTCCAGTAAGCGAAAATGATCTTCAGGATCATCTTTCTTGAAAAGAGGCAACACGTGGGTAAAAGAGGCAACACGTGGGAAAAGAGGCAACAACGTTTTTACACAAAAATCTTCTTGTCAAAAGCTCATGTTATACGATTTTTATGTTCAAAGATTTATTTTCAATTGTGAATTTTATATCAATCTATGTAATTTTGTTTCGTTTTTGCAAACAAAAACTGCTGCGTTCAACCAGTTTTTAATGGAAAAGTCTGTTGATAGTAAAGAAATGCCTTGTTGCATCATTTAACGACTAAAAAACAGTTACTTATATTTATTCTAACTTCAATTTACAGAGCTGACATATTTTCCTCCTTTTAACCAATCAGATTATACCAGAGATGAATTTTTGTTCAGATCTAGTTGAGACGTTTCATCGCAACCTTTTCTCATTTCATTCTGCCTTTTCTTCAAGTTGAAAACAGCCTGTCTGTAAATAATGCCAAATTCTCCAGTTCTACCTGTGCTTCCTTCCATATCCTTTCTTTCAAATTTCAGTTCTTTTTCAGAAAAAGTCTAACAAAGACCGTTCAATTCACAAGACCACTGTAACAGACAGCAAGTTTGATTTAAACTTTGAGGTGAGCATAGTAAAATAACCACCAGCTGGGAGACAACCACATTGACTCTTCCAAAAGAGTTCTAAAGAGTTGTTTGTTAACGCTCACATCCAGGGATATTGTTAACGTTATTTCTTTTGAGACAATCATTTATAACATTTTGCTAACAATTTTAGTTAGCATCCTTTATCCTCATTTTTCATCAAGCTCACTTGGTTAAGTTGTATCTATTCGTTCTTCTTTTCTTCTAAAAGGAGCAGCATTTGGTCTCAACCTCCCCTTAAAACGGACTACGTTACCTTGCAGCAAGATAGACGCCAAAGGCAAAATGATTGATCCCTCTTCACAATTCGACTAGCAAGATAAGCACAATGTTTCCGTTATTCTCCGATATCAGCACAAATGTTGCCATAACAAAACACAAATCAAACGGAAGACAGGTGAAAAGCAAGATGAAGACCCAAAGTGCAAAAACTTGGAAGCATATTGTAATCGGAAGTTGCGCTTTATCCGTCTTGAATAAAATTTCAAAAGAAACTCTGATTGGATGCACTTGAAACTCTTTCGCAAAAATGTCGAAGAAATTGATCACCATCAACTTAATTTTAGTCAGAACCTCAATTGACTATTCATAATTTCAAGAGATATTGAATGATGCCGTTCAATTCTTAAATGAACCAACAGGGAACAGGACAGTTATTGGTTGACCAAATTTTGATTGATCCCACTGCTGCAGAGAAGAAAGCAAATTTGACATGTTTTTGGAAGTAGGTGAATTAGCTCGAAGAACCGCGTTTGTCGGAAGCCATGAAACTGAGGAGACCACATACATGAAACTCTCACCATTGGTCTTTAATTTTTGATATTTTTGTGTTTCTTTTGTTGCAATATTGGTAATTTCTTAAATTTCAAAACCGTTGCTTTGCTCTGAAATTTTCATTTTCCAAATGGAAAACTGTTTGTCGAAATTACATGAAGTAAAAACTACTTTAACTGGCTGTTAGAGTTTTGAAAAAGAGTTGGAGTTGGTTCTACAAATAATGAACCCGGATGTTCCATTTGAAGGTCGAATAGTTGGGAGATTCGAAGTTGCAATTTTTTTGATTGCAACTGTACCTGCACCCAGTTTTCACAACGCTGCAGGACATCAAGTCAAATCTAAACATTGTCCCGGGCTACTGCTTGCCCTCGTCAATTCATATCTGTTTTTTGCTCTTTGGGTCATTTTACTGCAAAAGCATACGGTTGCTCAATGAAATCATCACTCGAATATAATCGGATTTGTGTTCATGTCGTTTTTGAGAATAAGCAAGTCAAAACCAGCAGCATTCTAATGACAGACACCGTGTTAATAAGCCATTTATTTTTGCAGTTGTCAGTTACAATCAGGAACGTATTCTTTGATCAATATGTGGACGGACTTCTCAATTAACTTTTGCTAGAAATTGACAAATTCTCCTCATTTCTACTACAATCTGTGACCGCGGAATAATTCGGATTGCTATCCTATCAAATTCTGTTTATTATATTCTTCCCCGCCTAAATTGAGTAAAATCATATATACCAACTATGCATTCTGATGTACCTTGTCCGCCTCTCTTGTTTTAACGGTATTTAATCTTGTAATTCCGGCTGTTTGCTTTGATTTAAACAATAATTTATCAGATGACGGCACGAAAGGTTTACTTATATTCGATGTCTAACTATTTTAATGCAAATAAATATCACCGCAATTGCCACAGATGGCAGACACCGGAATCTTCAGTGTTAATCAAACATATTTTGGTCTTCAGAAACAGAAAAGGAAGTGATGCCAATCAACAAACCACTAACACGCCTTTGTTCCATTCTCCAGAGCAAACTGATATATGGGGCAGACAGCTAGGTATTGGAAAACAAAAATTTGTTATGATGATGCAACGCAAGGGATATTGTTTAGCTTATTTCTTCTTTTGAGGCCACCATTTGTTAATTTTCGCTAACAATTTTTAGTTAGCATCCTTTATCCTCATTTTTCATCAACCTCACTTGGTTAAATTGTTTTGAATCGTTCTTCTTTTCGTTCAAAAGGATCAGCATTTGGTCTCAAATTCCCCCTTAAAATGGACTACGTTCTGCAAGACAGACAGACACCGAAGGCAAAACGATTGATACCTCGCTTCACAATTCGACTAGCGAGATAAGCACAATGTTTCCGTTATTGTCAGCACGAATGATGCCAAAACAAAACACAAATCAAACAGAAGACAGGTGAAAAGCAAGATAAAGACCCAAAGTGCAAAAACTTGGAAGCATATTGTAATCGGAAGTTGCGCTTTATCCGTCTTGAATAAAATTTCAAAAGAAACTCTGATTGGATGCACTTGAAACTCTTTCGCAAAAATGTCGAAGAAATTGATCACCATCAACTTAATTTTAGTCAGAACCTCAATTGACTATTCATAATTTCAAGAGATATTGAATGATGCCGTTCAATTCTTAAATGAACCAACAGGGAACAGGACAGTTATTGGTTGACCAAATTTTGATTGATCCCACTGCTGCAGAGAAGAAAGCAAATTTGACATGTTTTTGGAAGTAGGTGAATTAGCTCGAAGAACCGCGTTTGTCGGAAGCCATGAAACTGAGGAGACCACATACATGAAACTCTCACCATTGGTCTTTAATTTTTGATATTTTTGTGTTTCTTTTGTTGCAATATTGGTAATTTCTTAAATTTCAAAACCGTTGCTTTGCTCTGAAATTTTCATTTTCCAAATGGAAAACTGTTTGTCGAAATTACATGAAGTAAAAACTACTTTAACTGGCTGTTAGAGTTTTGAAAAAGAGTTGGAGTTGGTTCTACAAATAATGAACCCGGATGTTCCATTTGAAGGTCGAATAGTTGGGAGATTCGAAGTTGCAATTTTTTTGATTGCAACTGTACCTGCACCCAGTTTTCACAACGCTGCAGGACATCAAGTCAAATCTAAACATTGTCCCGGGCTACTGCTTGCCCTCGTCAATTCATATCTGTTTTTTGCTCTTTGGGTCATTTTACTGCAAAAGCATACGGTTGCTCAATGAAATCATCACTCGAATATAATCGGATTTGTGTTCATGTCGTTTTTGAGAATAAGCAAGTCAAAACCAGCAGCATTCTAATGACAGACACCGTGTTAATAAGCCATTTATTTTTGCAGTTGTCAGTTACAATCAGGAACGTATTCTTTGATCAATATGTGGACGGACTTCTCAATTAACTTTTGCTAGAAATTGACAAATTCTCCTCATTTCTACTACAATCTGTGACCGCGGAATAATTCGGATTGCTATCCTATCAAATTCTGTTTATTATATTCTTCCCCGCCTAAATTGAGTAAAATCATATATACCAACTATGCATTCTGATGTACCTTGTCCGCCTCTCTTGTTTTAACGGTATTTAATCTTGTAATTCCGGCTGTTTGCTTTGATTTAAACAATAATTTATCAGATGACGGCACGAAAGGTTTACTTATATTCGATGTCTAACTATTTTAATGCAAATAAATATCACCGCAATTGCCACAGATGGCAGACACCGGAATCTTCAGTGTTAATCAAACATATTTTGGTCTTCAGAAACAGAAAAGGAAGTGATGCCAATCAACAAACCACTAACACGCCTTTGTTCCATTCTCCAGAGCAAACTGATATATGGGGCAGACAGCTAGGTATTGGAAAACAAAAATTTGTTATGATGATGCAACGCAAGGGATATTGTTTAGCTTATTTCTTCTTTTGAGGCCACCATTTGTTAATTTTCGCTAACAATTTTTAGTTAGCATCCTTTATCCTCATTTTTCATCAACCTCACTTGGTTAAATTGTTTTGAATCGTTCTTCTTTTCGTTCAAAAGGATCAGCATTTGGTCTCAAATTCCCCCTTAAAATGGACTACGTTCTGCAAGACAGACAGACACCGAAGGCAAAACGATTGATACCTCGCTTCACAATTCGACTAGCGAGATAAGCACAATGTTTCCGTTATTGTCAGCACGAATGATGCCAAAACAAAACACAAATCAAACAGAAGACAGGTGAAAAGCAAGATAAAGACCCAAAGTGCAAAAACTTGGAAGCATATTGTAATCGGAGGTTGCGCCTTATCCGTCTTGAATAAAATTTCAAAACAAACTCTGACTGGATGCACTTGAAACTCTTTCGCAAAAATCTCGAAGAAATTGATCTCCATCAACTTAATTTTAGTCAGAAACTCAATTGACTATTCCTAATTTCAAGAGATATTGAATGATGCCGTTCAATTCTTAAATGAACCAACAGAGGGAACAGGAAAAGTAGGCGTTTTGGGAAGTAGGCGAATTAGCTCGAAGCACCGCGTTTGTCGGAAGCCATGAAACTGAAGAGACCACATACGTGAAACTCGAACCATTGGTCTTTAATTCTTCACATTTTATTTTTGCGCTTTGCCGTCCTGTTACTGTTTTTTTTCAAATTTTTTCTACAAAAGGACAAATTCTCCTCATTTCTACTACAATCTCTAGCCGCAGAATAATTCGGATTGCTATCCTATCAAAATTTGTTATGTTCTTCCCAGCCTAAATTGAGTAAAATCGTATATACCAACAATTGCATTCTGATGTATCTCGTCCGCCCCTCTTGTTTTAACGGTGTCTAATCTTGTTAGTAATTCCGGCTGTTTGCTTTGATTTAAACAATAATTTTCCAGATGACGGCACGGCGGGTTTACTTATTTTCGATGTCTAACTATTTTAATGCAAATAGATATCACCGCAATTGCCACAGATTGCAGGCATCGGAATCTTCAGTGTTAAGCAAACATGTTTTGTTCTTCAGAAACAGAACTGGAAGTGATGCCAATCAACAAACCACTAATACGCCTTTGTTCCATTCTCCAGAGCAAACTGATATATGGGGCAGGCAGCTAGATATCGGAAAACAAAAAAGTGCTGCGATGATGCAACGCAAGAGCCATAAGGTTACCATATGACTCACTGGAGACCAGCTTATCATGATATGTTCAAAGATATAGTTTTGCTGTAACTCAATTTCCCTCACAATTTTTATCGAACGGTCATGCTAGTTCTAGTGACAAGGATGAACTCTGAACTAAAATACTCTGAAATTTTCTCGGAACCTCAATGTAAAAGCTATTTAAGTGCCACAGCAATTTAAACCAATCAGCTTTTCATCTACATTGTCTAAAGAGACAAGATCTTCTGGTGAGCTTATTGTTAACTTCCATAAAATAAATTTTTATGTGCGTAAGAAGAATTAACTTTCCACGATTCCAAAACAACAAAAACCGCATGATAAAAACGCTAACTTGTGTTGATTTCGAGGAGACTTAAATTGGTCAAAAGCAGAATTTACATTTAAGTGTTATCAACATTGTAAAAAATAAATCTTCTTGAATACGTTATGCCAAAAAATTGTTCTTTCTCCAAAAGAACTCTGGTAGAACTGAAAAAAAGCCAAGAGATTCGTTTTTTGGGGCTAATAGATAAGTCTTTCCAGCCCTTCAATAAATTTAATACAATAAGTGGATCACTCCTTTAAAAACTTTAAGGCACGTGGATTTCCCATTTGTTAAAATACCTGAGACACTAAACACAAACGAATCAGCAAAGAAATGCACTGCAAAATGCCCATGCTATCAGATTTGGCGGCTCGATTGGATGACTATCATACTATGGATATACTATCATACACAAATGGATATACTATCATACTGGAACCAAGTTATCAAGATTCTACTTGGTGCTGATGTTGTTTACTCGGAATTCTTGCGAGTAGAACCAATAAGAGAGCAAAGGAGCTGAATCAGTAATGGCAGCTTTTATCAAAAAATGTCCAAAGAATTTCTAGCTCAATTTCCCGAGAAAGTTCGGCAAAGAGTTTTTTGGAGACATGGCAAACTTTTTGAGGATCCTGAAGTTCATCACCATATTATTATATTATCAGACTAACTAGAAGACAGAGAATCGGGAAAAAAATGAACTCTCAAGAACAAATTATTTATCAGGACAAAGGATTTTTTTATTCGAAGACCTGCAAAAGATTTATTGATGCCAATAACTCTTGAAACCAATCAAAGAACTTGTCGGCTTTCGAAGATGTTGTAAATGCTGACTTTTGAGCTAAAAACAGTCAAATGAAACTACGAATGAATATATTGCCTGTTTCAAGTAGCAGATAAAGTCAGATGAGCAATAACAGAGCTCAGGTTTCAAAACCTATATGAACATCAAGTTTTTGTTTTTTTTTTATTTGAATAGCCACTTCGGCTCTTCTCCCAACGTTTTTCGACCAGAAAGACTAATGTCTTCCTACTCTGAGATGGCACGAATTACAGGCAATGGCTGGATAAAACAGAATTAGAAGAGAAACTCCAGTCAGCAAATCTAGAAATTAGAATTTTATTTGGACAAAGTTTGCGCACGAAGTTTTGTGTTACAAAGATTTCGGAAATACCTTCTAAATCTTTTGACTGATCCCCAAAAAACAGTAACAAATTTGAAGTATATGTACTGGTTTCATTTAGATTTAAAACCTAACACTTCCACGCAAACTACTCAAGAAAATACAATAGCCTCGTTCACTAATTTTGTTCGAAAAAACTGCATGTTTGCATCTTGGGAAGTATGTATTGCAGTTGTTTGCATCGCTAGTCAATGCATCGTGTCCAGCTATATGTTAACATCGGATTGGTTAAGGATTGATAGTCTTTCAGTATGATAAAAGGAAACAGTTCTCCGTTGGACCTGCAGTGTTTACTCTATGGAAAAACTTGCTAATGATCTATCACATATTGCAAAAAAGCAGGACAAGCTAAACGCTTTGAACATCAATTTTCTATGAAAATTGACAAAAAAGTCAAAAATTAATTTTAATTGAAGATATAATTGAAGGCAGGGATTACAGACCATGACTGGACAAAATTCTAAAACAATTCCATCCATTCTAAAGAAATGTTCTACCCACATCAAACAAAATGTGAAGAGGTACTTGGGTCAGCAATTCTGAACATTGCATTTTTCTCTGGGCAAAGTTCGATCACAAAAGAATTAGGCCAGCCATGTGCTACAAAAAAATCTGAAAGACCTTCTGAGAAACCTTAACTGATCCCTACAAAATGTTACAAAGTCAAACTCTATGCATTGGTTTCATCAAAAATTAATATCCAACGCTTCCACGCAAATTGTTCAACAAAATACAATGGTCTCATTCATCAATTTTGTTTGAAAAGATGCATATGATTGCATCTTGGGAAGTAGATTGCAGTTGGATGCATGCTATTCAAAGTAAAGTATCCAGGTATAAATAAACATTGGATTAGGTGAGGGTTAATGGCCTTTCAGTATGACGAGGGAAAACAATTCTCCGTTGAACCTGCTGTATTTGCCTCTCTGGAGTAACTTGCATATACTCAAACACAATGCAAACAGGGCAGGATATGTGAAAAGCTTTGAACATCTTTTTTCTATTAATATTGGCAAAAAAGTCGAATGATTTTTTTAATTGAAGTTCTGATAATTATCATTTAGCAAAAACTTGGCTGCTCATTTGTTTTGAAGCTCACAAACAATTCATTCTCATTTCGAAAAAACAATAACACCAAATCCTGGGCAACTGTAGACCATATTTTTTGTATTACCCAAACACATTGTTATACTCAAATATAGATATACTTTGAACAAAATTCATTAGGTGATCTGAAATGTTGGTTTTTAGTCCACTTTTCAACCAAACATAAAAAATCTGACAATGATTAGCTGTTTGAGTGATGTCGCACTCTCGGATTTTGTTGTTCTGAAGGTGATCAAATAAATTTCCACAGCATGCATGTTGAATTTTTCCACAGCATGCATGTTGAATAAATCCCTAATGTACCAGAAAAAAACTTGATCACTTGCCTATTAATCGTGGTTAAGTTTTTAGAAATGTTTCAGTTTTTGATTCAATTCGTTTGTCCGGCGAGAAATGGTTTCAAACTCATTAATAGCCTCAGCAAGTTAACGTCATTAGGGAACTTATTGGAAAAAATAAAACCGCCGTGCATTCTTCTAGAAGATTCATTAGAGCGAGGATTATTATATATATATCTTCGGTGATGTTTAGATAAAACTAAGGCTAACAATGCTACTGGTTAATAACGCTCTTCCTTTTTTCAAATTGCAAAAATTATATAAACAATGAACATTTCCACGGCGACGATACTTTTACGCGCATCAGACTTTAGAATCTGATGTGATAAGAACAAAGGAAAATTTTTCTCAATGCCAAAGATATCGATATGAGACTGATCAAATGATTTTACAAAAAGACCATGTACACATTGTTTTTCAAAGGGATAAAGCTACTTTTTACTGTCCATAGGACTGACAATCGGACTGTTTGCATCCAAAATCAGTTCTTCTCAAAATTAATCACAGCTTACTAACGTTAAAGTCAATCCCGTGAGCTTCGTTTTATGTGATTGAAACTGCTGATCTAAAAAAAGACTAATTTTGTAAACTTGTTGTCTTAATAGAACCTTCATGTTTTGTACAATCAGGAACATCCAAAGACGTCCATTGCTCTGTAGAGAACCAGTTGCTACAAGAAAAAAATGTAAAACAAACCTATTTGCTTGATTGATATTTCTACGAATCCTAATAAGGAGTTCAGAGGATCTTACAACACAAACCCGTTCCCTTTTTGTGTATGTGGTAATCGACATGACAAAACTTTGCGTAGAAACCGATTTAAATCCAATGTGAAGACAAAAAATCAGTTTCAAGCCCCTGTTTAAACAAAAAGCAATCAGTTTCGGTGACGGTCCTAGTTTTTAATACATGGAGTTCAAAAAGTTGTTTGCACATTTTTTATTTGATCCCATTTCAAAACCAGATGCTAATTTCGAACCGCATTTTCCTGCCGTAGTTGGTACAAGCATTCCTTTGGAGCTCAAGTGCGCTAAGAATTTGAGGAAAACCATAGAATTTTTTAAAACGAACAAAAGTTCAATCACCATTGGCAAGAGTGGTCAGTTACAAAAAATCGATAACTAACGGCTCCTACCTTTTTTCAGCAGATTTTTTCACCAAAATATCTTAATAGTTTTTCTGCTAATCGTTGGCCGTTTTGTTATTACCAACATGCTTTGTATATTCTCCACTGATCCATCTGCTCAGCCTTGTTCTCACTGCAATTATCCTGCCATTAAAAGTGAACGTTCTTCAAAGGCAATTCACAAGAAATGAAATTTGACTTCAAAAATATTTCATTCTACTGGAAGAACTTCAAGACACGCCATTGTTTGGTTCATATCTAATTTTTGCTGATGAGTTATTTTCCAAAGTATCGTCAAAGTCTTCAAAAGATTAGTAAATTGCTTTATCAATATAAATAAGATATATTAAGAACGTATCAGTTAGTATAAAATGATGCGAATACTTTTCCAAATTTTCTTTATATTTGTAACATCTATACTTAACTACTTAACTATTTGTATGCGTATATAAAAAAAAGTTGAAGCTATTTCAATCTTATTTTTTTTGCTGATGTTTCCTTTGTTTTAGAAACCAGACTATCTAATTATTAAACGATAGGGAACCGTTAACACTTAAAATGATACGAGTGGAAATCAAAATTTTCTATTAAAATTTTCAAAGAGTTGTTGAGCATTTCCTAAAATAAACAATATTCACTTAGTTATAATCTGATTTCACTTATTCGCGCTCTGCAAAGCAAGCTGCTATTTCAGTTTTTTTGAACTAAAAGTAACTCTGCCCCCTGATAATCCTCCGGAATTTGTTTTTCCCACGAATGGCCCATATAAGCTAGAAAAATGAATGTATCTAAAGATGAACTAAATTTCCATATATCATTTTTGGTTCTCGATTTACTAAAACTTTCAGTTTTTAGAGCTTCAATTAACTGTTTCATTTATTCCGTTTCTTCTTCCGTAAAATCAGTGCATAACAACGATATGACATTCAAATTAAACAATTTCCTCCCCTATTATGATCTTGATGTTTTCCCTCACAGTAACTGTTTCCCTGTGTTTAAAATACAGAAAATGCAAAAAAGAGTTGCTGAATCCATAGCCAATACAACGCACGTTTTTGAAAATTTTATTGTTTTTTAATAATGTTGGCTATTTGCATAGGATTTGAATTCATTGTGTATTAACTAAGGATCGAATTTTTTCAGTTTGATGTCCTTGCGAAGTATTACTGTTGAAGAAACACTAAATTTCGAAAACCACAATAGATAATCGTAATACGGAGAAATTAGTGTGTTTTTACAATGAAGTAAACAAAAATGTTTTTTAATGTACAAAGAAAAGTAATGACAAATTTATTCGTCTGTTTTGCGAACCGATTGTACTTCCAGGAAGTCTGATTATGTATTTCATTTCTTGGATCCCTCAAAAAAAAACATTTGAAATTGTTGCCGTATTTTTTATTTGAAGAGGCTTAAGTTTAGTGAAATTTTGTTCTGCACAATTGGACCTTGACTTTTTTCGGTCGTTTCACAGTTATTTTTTTCTTTTAATTGCCCGTGCGCTTATGACAATAGTTCTTTTTCCAAGTGGCAGTTTTTTTGCCTGTTTGTAAAAAAATGGTTTCAATTTTCATAGACTTTTTGTATGACACTCAGCTCTCTAGTTCAGCATTTCTATCGAGCCGTCATATTTTGCTCTCTTATGATGATGATGATGTGTTTCAATCGTCTGGGTACGAAATTCTTGAGCTGAGGGTTCCCAGCTCTCTGAAGTCCCTCTGTCGCTGTTTTGGGCTCAGTAGCAGTAGTTGTTGTCTTTGGTTGCAGTAGTTGTGATCTTATTCATTAGGTGTCATATCGCAGTCTAGATCGTCTTGGTCGTTGGGTTCGGGAGGCACTTTGAGGAGCTTGCGGAGTAGATTGGAGTAGTGGTGGTCGTGTCTGTCTTTACATTCTTGGCGGAACTCGCTGCGGACGAAGTCAGTGTACCCTGTGGTTTGGCATGAATGACGGCATCGGCTACAATTTGGGTAGCGATTGCGAGGATTTCAGGGAGGTCTCTCGCTGTAATGGGCCGGTTTGCTGACAGCTCGTCTTGGTATTTGCTGCAGCACTTGTAGCTGGCAGCGTGGTCTCCATTGCAGTTCGCGCACTCGATAGCACTGGATCACCACATCACGTCTGGGAGGAGGAGAAGAAGAGGGCTGGGCTTGTCTTGATTCCTCACATCGGTGATGGGTGAGCCCGATCATCAGGCCGCGGTCGATCAGAAGGGTCTTCGTGGTCTTGCATCTTGTGAAAGCTCTCACTAGCCGGGTTGGTTCTTGGGTAGCTCGGCTTCTGATTCGCACTAGGCTTATCTTAGCCGGATAGGTTCTTTTGATTGCTGCCTTGACCTCGTCCAGGTTCATGTCCAGCCCTGCTCCAACTATAACAAAGCTATGGTACTTAGTGTACTTTTTGCTATAATTGGAAGGCAAAGCTTCACGACGCGCGCTTTTGATAGCGGAGAGGGCCTTCAGGAACAGGGTGTCGCATGGCTTGGGCCTCTTTGCAGCTAGAGTTGAAGTTGCTTCTTGTATCTTGTAGTTGTAGTTGTAGTTGGGTTGTTGGGTTGTAGATAGCCGTCATATTTTTCCCTGTTAAAACAAGCTTTGACATCCCAGTTTAATTGAGTAGTTTGGTGATAATTGATTGTTTTGCAGTAATTGCTCACTTTTATTTCAGAGCAAATATTAAGTTAACACTAATAATATTGAGGCTCTTTAAGCGATTTTAGTAGAGTACTCGAAATTTACTTTATTTACTCCAATACTTTTTCACTATTATTACATACGCAACTGGAAGTGAAATACGTATCTCAATTGTTTCCTTTCAGTTTTTCTTTAATAATTTAACAATTAAAAGCATTTTGAAACTTGATTTCTTTATTACTTGAATTATAATGATTTTATTATATGATTGTATTTTCAGAAAATTCCATAGTTTTGTGTTTCACAATTTTTGATTTCGGATTTCGCGTAAAATACTTACAGAAAGGTTCAAATATTTATAGTAAAAGAAATGTTATGTTAGTGCTAATCATGCAACTTGTCACTAAAAACAAGCAATGGCTTCCTACAACCAAAAAGCATTCATGAAAAACTTGTGGTCGGGAAAATAAAATCTCAAACAACATTTGAAGGAGAGTTAAAACCAATCGAAAGAGACATTAGCTGCTTCAGAAGTTATTTTGTCTTAATTAGAACACAGAACCTCCAATTTTGTTCTCAAATATTGTCCTTGATCAATAGAAAGTAAATATTACTTTTCAATTCTTCAAAAACAGTCGCCTAACTAACTTTTTGTAAGTACATTATTCAGTAAATAGTGTGATCTTGAAAACTGTTGGTAATAAGTGTCGGCCCGGATCGGAAATATGTTCAAACTAAAAAAAACTCACCGAAAACAGCGACGAGGCACAGGAAGCACATGTGAAGAGTAACGATGCTGACAAAATAGAGGATGATAGGGAAGTCTATGGAGCTCTCAGGCAACACTTCACTCAGAGTCGCAAATGCCACTATCTCAGCCAGAAGAAACGTCACCGCGAAACCCACTTTCTCACCTAATAAATACTAATGACATTTGGATCTTTTTTCGTTTGAGCCCCCCAGCTTTGGGTGCATTTTATTTGCACCCCAACCAACCCCCCAAGCCCAACGTACCATATTTTTACGTAATGATTTACTATGTAATGGCCCGTGCTCTGTAGCTTAGGGGTGTATAACGTACTGGGGTGGGGGCGGCACAAACGGAAAGATCCGACATTCTTTTGAGAGCCATAACTATCGTTTTCAAAAGGCACCTAACAAGTACATTTCTGTCAGCTTGACAAATAATTTTTAATGGCCTTTCTCTTCCCAAGCTACTTCATTGCCTTCCTCAAACCCCCCCCCCCCCCAGCCGCCCAACTTACAGGGAGCCACCCCGACTGTAAATATGCCACAATGGCCTACAAAAAGTTCGTGCGGCTGGACTATAATAGCAAAAACATCATTTTTCAACGTTTAAGTCTTCAAAATTTCATTGCTAACCTCACTGCAACTCTATCAAAAGCTAGCAACATTCACCAATAAAAGATGATGGTGAGAAAGGTGTTCATCGCAATTGTTACGCTACTTCCCGGTGACATTTTGACCAGGATAACCTGCGTACCTGATTCAGGTGGAACTGCAAATGTGAGCATAGAGAATGTGTATATTGTCACTATTGGGAACACCAACACCACTTGATAATAGCGAGGTCGTCGAACTCAAACCCGATATTTGTTGATTCGCTTCCCGGAGATTGTTTTAATTGTTTTAATTCTTATATTAATTTGCTGTTATTTTTTTCCTACACTACCCCATTTCTGATTGCCCAGAACAGGAAGTTTTACCTCAAACAATTTTTCCAAAAAGGAAACTATTTTGATTGCATGGGTAATTGCATGGGTTGAACTGATAACAATGATTGTTGATCGTTTATGAACCAAGATTTTCTAATTGTAAATTTTAATTTGCAATTATTTTCATTGGTTAACCAATGCATTAAAATTATAATTCCTGTCGCATTTCTAATATGAGCATAATTATGAAGAGGAGCTGCTTCTATGATCTTGAAGTCGACGTTTGTCTTGAAGCACAATGAAATTGTCAATTGTTTATTGTTTGGCGAAATTCACTTCCCAGGTTTAATTGCGCGACCCTAGACTGCTCTGATCAGACCATTTGAGTCGCACACTGTTAGCATGGTGCGACCCAAAATACATGGTCTGGGAAACGCTTGAGTCGCACGATGCTCTGTACAATGGTCGCAATACGGTCTGATCAGAGGGCGAAGTCGCACTATAGTCTGATAATAGACCGCACGAAAGTCTGGACAATGGTCGCACTACGGTCTGATCAGAGACCAAAGTCTGGACATAAATTGCCCCAAAATCTGACCAGAGAGCATTAACTGACAATATTTATTTGACTGCATTTTTTATCACTGTTTTTGATGACTCAAAAGAAAAGTTGTAGGCACTTCAAAATGACTTTTTGTTAATATTTTTATCAATTAGTTTTGTCCTAATCTTAATAAGATATACTAAATTCTTAAAATTTTTTAAGTTGAGCAGTATATAGTTTTGAATTGAGTAACTTTAACAAATAACAACGGCTTATAATATGTATTCAGAAATGGTCTGATCAGACCATTTGAGTCGCACACTGTTAGCATGGTGCGACCCAAAATACATGGTTTGGGAAACGCTTGAGTCGCACGATGCTCTGGACAATGGTCGCAATACGGTCTGATCAGAGGGCGAAGTCGCACTATAGTCTGATAATAGGCCGCACGAAAGTCTGGACAATGGTCGCACTACGATCTGATCAGAGACCAAAGTCTGGACATAAATTGCCCCCAAATCTGACCAGAGAGCATTAACTGACAATATTTATTTGACTGCATTTTTTATCACTGTTTTTGATGACTCAAACGAAAAGTTGTAGGCACTTCAAAATGACTTTTTGTTAATATTTTTATCAATTAGTTTTGTCCTAATCTTAATAAGATATACTAAATTCTTAAAATTTTTTAAGTTGAGCAGTATATAGTTTTGAATTGAGTAACTTTAACAAATAACAACGGCTTATAATATGTATTCAGAAATGGTCTGATCAGACCATTTGAGTCGCACACTGTTAGCATGGTGCGACCCAAAATACATGGTTTGGGAAACGCTTGAGTCGCACGATGCTCTGGACAATGGTCGCAATACGGTCTGATCAGAGGGCGAAGTCGCACTATAGTCTGATAATAGGCCGCACGAAAGTCTGGACAATGGTCGCACTACGGTCTGATCAGAGACCAAAGTCTGGACATAAATTGCCCCAAAATCTGACCAGAGAGCATTAACTGACAATATTTATTTGACTGCAGTTTTTATCACTGTTTTGATAATAACAACGGCTTATAATATGTATTCAGAAATGGTGTGATCAGAGGGAGCGTTGGTCGCACTAAAGTTGCACAAAATTTCGAGTCGCAACAGAGTCGAACAAAACAATTGGGTCGCATGGTGCTCTGATCAGAGGGATTTGGGTCGCACGATGATCTGATGAGAGGGCAAAGTCTGGGAAATGGTCTGATCAGAGTGGTCTAGGGTCGCGCACCTAAACCTGGGTTGACTTGCAGAAAAAGTTGTTCGGAGCTAATGATGCATCATACTCGATGAAATTTGCACATTTGCATAGGGCAGAGTTAGTTTGCAAAACATTTGAATTTTTGTATGAATTATTGTCGACTAAATACAGTATTTCCAATGTCGACCCGGTAGTAATTGTAGATCTAGGAATCAAGCGCAATTCGCAATTGCTCAATTTTTGCTCGACCCCTATATCTACAATTACTCTATGCTTTAAAAAACTAAAACTGTGATTTTGGCGTATTTTATGAAAATTGCCATTTTTTGTCGATTTTAGGTTTTTTTTAACCATAGAGTCATTGTAGATATAGAAATCGAGCGAAAATTGAGCAAATGCGAATTGCGCTTGATTCCTATATCTACAATTACTCTCGGTTGAGCAGTGTCATTTCGTACCCAATATCGGTCAGGTAACCATAAGGTCTTTTCTCCGTTTTCGGGAGCGATTCTTAAAAAACTTTGTGTCAAAACTTTTTCAGTCAGTTATGCAAAATTAACCGTCCGGTTTCAGTCAAGGAGGTTGCATAATAGTTGAGAGATTGCATAATCTAGTGTTAACATAGTGACGGGCATTGATTTTTGGTCGACTTAGACTTTTGGCACAACTGCAATCGAGCACTTTCTCTTCACGAGTCTACCTCTCGCAACTAGATCGCCTGCCACTTAGATTCACAAATTTTACAAAATGATGTTGCAAGGATTCCCGTATCTGAAAATTATGGGAAGCGAATCAAATAGCATTCCTAGCTTGACATGGACTTGTAGATTTGTGAAGTGGAGATCATTGCTGTTCAAATATGTGTCCTGGATGACTTTAGTTGTGATTGGATACACAATTTCCCACTGGTCATTTTCCTGTAGATATCTACCCGATATCTCTTCATCAATGGCTAAAAGATTTAATTGAAACAAAAATTAGGTTGAAAATCTGATTAAATTTGATAAGTTGTTTAAAGTTTTGAGTTATAATGGTTTCATACAATATAATTCCATATAAGCCCCCTGCTGAACAAATTGGGGTGCAACGAACCAATGATCAAAATTTTTTGCAGGCTTCCATTTGCTATGATGGATGAACTTATAGATGGTCACATTCTGCCACGGAGAGACTTAAGCTAAAAAAAAGTACAGGACTCGTAATTTATTCCTCTAATACCCCAACACCCCCCCCCCCCCCCACCCACGCTGTAGGCAGACTTTTTTGGAACAACTTCTCCACGGTGGAATACGACAGAAATCTAGAATGAGGCAATATACAAGAGATAGAAAAAACGCGCTTGTTCACACAAACCAGCGTAAATTTTGTGTACAGTGAAATATAAAACAGGTGGAATATTGATTTGATCAAACAATTGCTTTTCAAAATCCACAAGGCAACTCGTTAATGTGCGTTCGCACATGATGTTCCGACCCGAGCTCATCTACATTTTTAACTTAATTGTCAACCAAATGAAGAGAACAAAAATAGATGTTGAGTTTAAAACAATCGTTACACAACCTATCTAAAAATTGAATTACATAATGCCATGCCTCATTACAGCGCCAATGACATCTGACATTAAACAGACTACGAGACAAAAAACAAAAATAAGCAAAAACAAAAATTTCACGGCAAAAACTGAAAATCTAAATTCAAAAGCACATAGTAAAAACGTCAAAATGCAGTCCCACAAAACCTTAACTACTCAAAATTTACTTTCTCCTAACTGTGGACGGAAGGTTTTTTTAATGAGACTACATAGCAAGTCAATAAAGACAACGATCAATGAAGCGGAATTAATCAACATTTTTTAAACCAAGAATTTTCAAAAGTCTTAAAAATCATTAGCTTTTAAATAAATAATCTTTTATTACAAAACCAAAAGGAACTGTCTTTGGGTAGACTATGCCATAGAAACGATTTAAAGAAAAACTTTAAAGAAAAACAAAAATTACAATCGATTTGCGAAAACACAAACTATTGCTATCATTAAAATCATTAGCTATTATCTGAATATTATGTATTTTAAATTGAACTCTTATTTCTAATAATTCAGTTGAAGGAATTATACTGAGAGATTAAATAAGTTGATTTGAGCCACATTTCAAAACAACTGGGATCTGTTACTACGCGATTGTTCTGAAAGAAGAGAAAAAGAAAAAATGACCACTCGAAAAACGTTCATAAAACGCATATTCACAAAAAAAACAAAGCATTGGCGACACATATCAGTAGATATGTTAGTTTTTGAAATGCAGAAATTGGATGTGACCTCTCATTGATGAAAATAAGTTACAATTTGACGAAAAGAACAACAAAAACTGAAAAATTGAAAAATATTTGAAAATGTATATCATAAACTTTAAGACTAAAGGCTACGAACTGACTGCTTCGGGTAACATCATTATTTTAATCCTCATTTAAAAACTGAAGAGACTTGTCAGCAATTTACGGCCACCTAAAGAAGAAAAACAGGCAAAAACAGCAATTTCATGAAAAAAATTGAGCGAGAAAAGTGCCACTGTAGTGAAGGCATTAAAAATTATTTACTAAAAACTATTCTATATTCAAATAATTTTTAACAGTAATGGGATTCCTCTTTTTTATCAATATTTTTTCAAAAAATCAAATGAACAATTACATTAGAGCCACGAAATTTTTGAGAAAACTCGTAGTATCAACGCCTTTAAATTCATAAGCTTTCAACGGAATCCACTAAATACGAGTAATTATGCCTCCAATGGACAACAAAATTGTTGGTCATTCATATTTCATTAAAAAACATACAAAAGACCTTACAAAAAATTATTGACGATGAAATCATCAACAAAGACAGCCAAAAACTGAAAAACTCAGTAGAAAAAGGCCAAAAGAGTGTCGAAGAAATTTTAATCATAAGCTCTTCTCTGAAATTTTTATCGATCATCCGTTGAACGTCTTCCCTAATCCAATGGGAACTATCAGTAATAGGAAAATGTGATAAGATTTCAAAAGATCCAAAAATAGTAAAAAGTACCCGAAAATTAAAAAAAATATATAAAAACTAGTGGCATTGAAGTTTTAAAAACGAAAGGTAGAAAATAAATACGGTAGCCAGATTATTTTTGGCTGGAATAGAGAAAAAGAATCTTGTAAGTACTACGGCTTACTAACAAATAACGAAAAAAAGTTTAGGATTGGTTAATGTACAAAAAAAATTCGAAAAACTGTTTTTAAAGTTTTAACAGACTTTAAACTCAAAACCTAACTTTGCTCAGAAAAAACACGATGGCTGAAAAAACGGTTTTTCATGAATAGATAATCCACAAGACATCACAAGTCTTAAGACTATGAAAACAACAACAAAAACAGGCGAAAACCAAAATTCAGTAGAAAAGTGTGAGAAAATTTTGGAGCCATTTAAACCATTAGCTTTTCTCTGAAAACTTTATCTGTGTCTTCTTTAAGCCAGTGGGACTAAAATATTATTTGGATGATTCGTATAAAATTTAGATAATATGACAAGAGTTCAAAAGTAACCAATAATACGGAAATGTCAGTCTTTTTTAAAAAATTTGAAATCTTTTGTAACTGAATTTATTGAACCAAGTTAGAAGATGAAACCGCTAACGAAAAAGATTATAGTTGCAATAGAAAGCAAATGCTTTATGTCTAAACTGAGACTGACTAACAGCTCACGAAAACTTAAGATTGGTTAATGTTCAAGAAAATTTTCGAAAAATTATCTTTGAATTCTTAACAGCCATTAAATTCAAAAGATTTTGACGTAAGTCAGAAAATACCCTCAGTAAATACGCCCCAATGGGAGTAAATGGATGTTTGTTGAGCATAGGTGATCAATATGACATCACGACAAGTCTTCTGACTATGAAAAACAACAACAAAAACAGGCAAAAATCAAAAATTCAGTAAAAAAGTGTATGAAGAAATATTCGAAGCCATTTAAACCGCAGGCTTTTCTCTGAAAACTTAATCTGTGATCAACTGAAGGTTTTTTTAAAGCCAATAGGAGCTGTCATTTTTAGAATAATGTGATAAGGTTTCAAAAGTAACGAATAATATGGAAATATCCAAAAATTATTAAAATTTTTTGAAACCTTGTGTCATTGAAGTCATATAACTCAAAATTAGAAGATCAAACTGATAGCCAGATCAAATTTGGTTACAATAGGACCGAAGAGGGTGCTGTCATCGCAGAGACTGACTTGAAGTTCACGATAACAAGTTTACGATGGGTTAATGTTCGAAAAATTTTTTCGAAAAATTATTTCTAGAGTCTTAACAGCTTTTAGCTGTCCTCTCAAGTACCAGATATGTTCACTTAAATCTCATTACGGAACATATTGCACTGTTGGTCATTGAGTTCATGCCCTAAGACTCCAAAAAATTAGTAAAACCTCAAAAA
Source organism: Convolutriloba macropyga (assembly GCF_964194025.1). Classification (NCBI taxonomy): domain Eukaryota; kingdom Metazoa; phylum Xenacoelomorpha; order Acoela; family Convolutidae; genus Convolutriloba; species Convolutriloba macropyga. The sequence goes on from NC_134477.1 coordinate 19,228,536, forward strand.
GAATTTCAAAATTTCTTTTAATTTTAAGAAAACTCAGTGTCGAAGCCAAAAAAAACATGAGCAGTTCCTTGAAAACGATTTTTTTGTTCACTGGGCTTTATTTGACTGTAAAGAGGGTTTTCATTAACGGAACCTCGATATGAAACGTGTCTTGTCTCCAGGTGACTTAAAAAGAGCTCTCAAATAGAATTCGATTTTTTTTTGAAATTGAACCTCCCTATGAAACCAGAACTAGTCTTTTTTAACGCCTTTATTCTGTTAGGAACACAAAATTGGTTCGTTTTTTGGCCAGAAATTTAAGTTTGAAATACTATTTTTATAAAAAAAATCTTAATTTGAAGAAAAATCACACTAAAAGTGAGCAAACATCCCGTTTTCTCACAAAACTTCAATCCTCTATAACTCCTCGAAAAAAACGAAAATCAAAAAAATCTTTTTAATTTTGAATTCTACGCTGGACCAGCTTTTCAATGATACCACTCATATTTCTCTGCAATGAATATATCGATCGACCAAAATTGACTGAACAAAAAAACCCATTTGAGTATATAGTTCCTCCATCCCACAAGTGGGGTCGGAACAATAATTATTGCTGCTCGTTGCTATGTAGTTATTGGGACATTCAAAAGGTGAGTAAATTTAATCGTATTTTTTTCACATAATTCCGTTTTATATCTTAAAACATGTTTGAAAGTGTTTCGAAACTGATTTCGGTTACGCTTTTGTCTTTGCCACGTTTATTTTTAACATGTATTTGAGAGAAATGAGAATGTTGCCCGTATGTGCTATGAAAGGAAGATGCGAGCAATATCGGTTATAATAATGCAATTAAGACATTAAATATTTTTTTGCAATCAAATAATTCAACCAACATGCATTGTATATGCCAGTGTGCATGATCATGGGCACAATCTCAATGATGCATGTCTGAGTGTCAAAGGGGAAGTATTTCACGTTGAATTCACAAGACAGCTGGGCTGAAAAAACAGTTGATCTGGCCACTATGTTCCCACTTGACCACACTGTCTGTTTGTCATATGCGTCGTAGTTCACCCTCACTGAGCTCTGAATGGCTAGAAAGAACGAGATGTTAACTTTTTACTAATATTCCTTAATGAGCTCTGCAATTTCAGCGAGTATTAATCTGTTGTGATTTTTTTTTCAAGAGTCTGACCAATCAGAGACGTGCAGGTCTCTGGAATTATATCCTACTCATTTTTTATTCAATTGCAGAGCTAAACAAATTGTTGACAAAACTGATGACTGCTGTTTTATCAATTTCCTTTAACAAATCATAAAAAGCAGGCCTTTAAAAGCAAGAAAAGTGCGTTTCAAATCTGTTTTGTCACATGTTGAGTTTAGTGCATTTTTTCTCCGGTCACTTCCAGATCAATCGCTTCTCAGAATAGACAAATAAATTGTGACACTAAGGTTTCCATATTCGCAACCATTAAATGAGGTCTATGAAAATTTCTTCTCAAATTTTTCTATTAATCAATATAACGGAAAGATAAAAAAGTCTTTCAGGCACTTAGAGAAAGTGTGAGATGAAAGAAATGTTCTGAACTTTTTGGTTAAATCCGAAAAGTACCCACCTGATCAGTAATCAGAAATGTTTGAAGAAACTTGAACACCATACAAACGGGAATTTGGAAAGAAAAAATTCTGAGTAAATAGAACAACAGTTGAATAACAGAAATGTATTTTAAAAGAAAAACAAGTGCAAGGTTTTAGAACATTTTTGCCTACTAGTAAAATGCAACGAAACTTGTTAGAATATTGATCAAACTATAGTCTTGAACTTAGTGAGAATAAGAAAGAAAGTGTAAATGCATACCATCTACGGTACCCCCTGCGACTGATTTCTGGGAAATTTGCAGAAGCAAACCATATTGGGTAACCCTTGCGACCCCCACTGTAAATCATGATGCTAAGATTAGTTTTGTATCTTGACTTTCGCGCACTGATAATGGGTATATATACATCTGATTTTTGAGCCTTTTTTCATCCCCAAAATCAAATCAACATCTTGATCTAATAATCAAATCTCTTCTGTAAATCTCTTAATTCTACTGTAAAATACCATTCTTGTTATTCTCTCATTTTGAGAAATTAATTTTTCTACTTAGTTAAAAACGCTTTTTATTCCTCTTGCGAAAACCAATAACCCAACAAAACTGATCAACTGTTTAATTATTGATTCTTAAAACCTGTGTGTTTAACCATAATGGTTTTCATGCTAATAAAAATTGAAAAAGCTAATCCTCAGTGGAAGCAAAGAAAAGAACCCCTATCGAAAAACGCTTTATGCTACGGCGCGTTCTCTGGTTCCTAGCAATGTAGTTATTGTAATCGTAAAGTTATTTTTTAAAATATATATTACATACATTGCGTCAGCTTAATATGCTTTTCATATGTTTCCTTTTACAGACGATTTGCTCAATCCTTTACCTGGTAGAGAGCCAATTTTCAAATTCAGAGACTTAGTTGCTTTTATTTGTCAGTAAAACTAATTTTGTTCCTACGTTTTTAATTTAGTGTCACCCATAGAGGATGAATGTAACAAAATGATGCTCTACAAGCATATTTTAAGAACCCAAAATTTGTCAACCTATTCTCCCCAAATTAGGACACTAAATTTCTCGTTGTGAAGGCAAGCAGTTGGAAATAGGATAAGATTGCAGACATGGAACTTTACAGACTGAAAAAAATACTTCGAGATCGTACAGCGTTTGGCATCAACCATTTAAGCAATGAAGAACTGAGAATAATATCAATAAATATAAAGAGAATTGACTAAAAATATTAACTTAAAAAATTGAGGAAAAAATTCAAACTATGGATTAAAAGCTAAAACATACCAACTAAGAGCAAGATTCACTAATTTTCACAATTTTCAAGTCCAAAATAATTTCAGATTTCAAACCTCTTTGGTGTCTAAATTGGTCGTCATTAGTCGAAGTATTGGTTTAAGGAATATTTAAACTATCGAGGTTGTCCCAGTAGAAAACAATCCTAAGATATTAGTTACTTTGAAACAGTGACAAAATATTGTCACTAATTTTCAGTTGTTTGCAAAATTCGCTGTTGCGGAAAGCAGCGGCGTTTTTATGTGCTCTCAATGAAGTTACTTAATATCATTTTACAAAGCTTATTTTAAAAAATAGGTTTTTATGATTGTTTGTAAATTTATTGCAATAAAATTAATAGCAAACACGTGAAAGTCCGGCCATGTCATATTTTGAACGTCAAGAGAGCACACTAGCTGACAAAAATCTTGAATCTCGACATTGACGTCAAGCGATAGTACTAAGCGAACAATTTTACAAAAGTTATGAATAAAAAATTTAAGTTCCGGGCGAAGTTAATTTTCAACTCAAGCAAAGCGCAAAAAATTTTGTGTAAGCACGCAGTGTCTGGACTTAGCAGTTTCCATCAGATACTATCTTGACAACGATCACTTCATTGTGGGGATGCACTGGTCATAGCTCTGAGGTCCTGGGCCTAAACCTGGGCATATTCAAACTATTATATTCGCCAGCTTTGCATTATTTCGATCGCCAGGCTAATTTGCCCTAAAAATAACTCCAGGGTCGAGCTTTTGGCGGAAAAAGAATGTAAGAATTGCAGTGAATAGCTGTGAAAGGAAAATATTTCCGCAAATTTCCCGCATCTTTTAGTGAAGAAACAGTCTCATTGAAAAGTTCAGTCGATAGAAAATTGTGCTAACTTAGCGGTGAAACTCTGTACGTTTGTGGTTTCTTGCGGTGATTTTTTTTTCACCGCTTTCAACGCATTCACCCTTATTCTTAGATCTTTTATGCATTAATTTCTGTGGAAGATATTTGGTTATTTTAGCGGATAATTTTTGCAAGATTTGCAAGTTTTAGCGGTGAATTTTTTTTTTCACCGCATTCACAGCATTCAACGCTAAAAGTCGGAATTCTTACATCTTTTCACCGTATTCGCCGCAGTTCTTTCATTTTTTGGCGTTCAAATTTTGACCAGGGTTTTTATTGTCAACTTACTCAAGTCTGGACTCCAGAAAGTATCCTTGGGAACAGTGATCAGCTCAATTCCACCGTAGTCTTCCCTGTTCCATCTAGCAGATGGTGTGTCGTAAAATAAGTACAAGTACAACTTGGCTGTCCAAAGGCCATCTTTTTCATCAATGTCCACAATCTAAACAAATAAACAACCAGAATATTTCATAACAATCGTTTAGCGGTACCGAGTTTCTGAGTAAATTCACAAGCTTTAATAGCTTGTTCCTACTTTCGCATCACAATTTTAAATATTTTTAATCCTGTTTATTTCAGCCCCAGGTTTATTTCGGTAGACCACAGGTTTATTTCGGTAGCATCAACTTTTGTTGATTTTTAGAATCAACAACTTTTGAAGCTATCGGGTTTAAGGTCCCAGACCCAAGCCCCCTCTGATCAGACTATACCCAGACTTTGGTCTAAGATGAGACCGTACCAGACTAAAATGACCTCTAATCAGACTTTCGTGCGACCCAAGGAAAAGTGCAATCATTTTGCGACCGTAGCCCCCTCTGATCAGACAATGCTAGACTAAAGCGACCACTGATGACTTTCGTGCAACCAATTTTTTTTTACTTTTGTGCGGCCAAAGCTCCTTCTGATCAGATCATCCTCCGGACTTTGCTCTCTGACTAGATCATTCCTCGATGCATGTTAAAATCATTGGAATTTGTATAAAGTAAGCAATACCAACCTATAGTACTCAAATTGAATTTGGATAAGATAGTATATCGAGTAGCGATTAGGACAAAACAAACTGATGAGAATAAAAACGAAAAATCATCTTGAAGTGCCGGTAATTTTGCTTTAGAATCATCAAAAACAGTGGTCAAAAAGGCTGCAGTCAAATGAAAATGGTCAGTTAGTTATCAGTGATCACATTTTGGGGCAGCCTTTTTCCGGATTTTGGTCTCTAATCAGATATTTGCGTGACCCTTGCGACCTTTTCGTTCAACCATTGCACAGACTTTGTGCAAACTTTGGGCTCTGTGCAAACTTTTGTGCGACCATTGCCAAGATTATTGTGCGACTACAATACTTCCCAGACCCTGTAATTTGGGTCGCACTATACCCCCATGTGCGACCAAGTCGGTCTTGACCAAGGGAGGCCTGGGTCTGGAACCTTAACCTGCGAATATTCAGGTTGCTGAAAAACTAGCAGTAGCAATGTTAACAAGAGAGCTCGCCTATTACTGTACCTCTTAAAGTTCTTAGTTCACTGAAAATTTTAAAATTAGTCAGAGGAGAAGCCTCAATTGATTTCTAATATCGAAAGTCCTGCGTTGCTTTTATAAGATAACTGCATTAATGATTTAAGGGAAACTGGAAAGACCGATTTTTGTGTTCATCACATACTTTTTTTTCCAATTTTGTTTTCATAAATAAGTCTGTTCAAATTAGATTGAGTTGAGCAAATGTTGGTTAAAAGCACCTTTAGCAGTATGAGGGAACAAATCAGCGAGCCTAGAAAATTCAAAAAAAATTTTAGAGTAAAATAAAGAAGCGGCAAAATTGGATAACTCGAAGTAAAATTTTGTTTGATGATAAATTAAACTTTGCGAGTCTTGAAAAAGACTTTAAAAAATTGAGCAACCTATGTTACTGTCAATCAGAGCAATAAAACGAGCAGTTTTTGAAGGTAACCCATTCATATACCAAAACATGCACGAAAACATGCTTCCTAATAAAAGTTTTGCCAAGCTATGGTTTTCGACAATTTCATTAAAAACTTTTACCCTTTGGGAATTTTCATATAACAAACAAGACAAAGTAGAGGACGTGACAATGTCGAAAATGTCGAATTTTAAAATTGCCTTTTGAAAACCTGGAGTCCGGATCATTGAGACAAGCAAGTGCAATTCTAAACCTTAAACACTTGTTAGCCATAAATCGAAAAATTTTCTGCCTTTATCCTACAACTTTATTAACACTTATCAGAAGAATCAAATGAAAGCAGGCAACGAAAAAAAAATAAAATATCCCAGCAGAAGACTCAGTTACCTAAAAATCGAAATGTGAAGCGAATGGTTCAATGTTAAGACTCAGTGACAGAAAAACATCTGTAAAGATATGGAAAAAAACAATAAAAATAATTGACATAAATTTAATTACCACTAAAATTAACAAGACCATACGACAGCGCAACAAATGCAACTACGAAACTGCATGGCTAAAAAAACAAGTAATCTTTTCAAAAAAATGGTGCCTAATTTCTTTTGACCCGTCAATTGAAAATTAAATGGCCAGATTAAAATTGGCCCGCCAATCAGTGGGAGGTATATCATTGATGATATCAAACAAATTATCTGTAAAGTCGGAAGAAGACCTAAAATTTTTCAAAGTCCCTAGAAACCGTTAAAACATTAAGATGTGCATATAAGCACTCAAATAGTTTAACACCTGCCCCATAAAAGATGCGCTGAGACCTACAATGAAAGATACCATGAGACAATAAAAGCAATTCCAAATCGGTAAAAAGAGAAAATAAAGTCATATTCCTTTTAAAAAAAATTTGCGTCAAAATAGTAAAATCGTTAAAGTTTAACCTAAATCAATAAATAAATTCAAATATGCCTCAAAATATGCAAACAAAATGACATTTCAATAAAATTCGCTAACTCAAATTCACTAAGTGACAAAACAAAACAAAAAGCGGGTGGATTCAAAAGCTCACCTTTTTGAAAACTATGCAACCAAATCGTGAAAACAAGTTAAGATATATTGCAACCGATCAATTTAAATTGACAGACAACTCATTGCAGAGAACCCGGAGATCTTTCAATAGTACAAAAAAATAGAACAGAATTATTACCAAAGTTTTAAAATTATAGACATCTGAAAAAAATTGCATCTAAGCTTTAACACTAGTTTCTTTTTGAGGAAAACAATTGCAATTTTGCATAATTAGAACACTTATATCACACTTAACAACACTCGTGCAGAAAACCAAGAGAAAAACAATGAAAACAAAATAGATTGCCGAACCTGACAATCTCTCGCAAACCCAAATTTCTTTCATGCACATTTTTAGAATTGCTGAAATTTTGGTTGCTTTAGAACTGCTGTGTGACTATAGTTAGTAGTCCGAATTGATTTCTCTTCGAGTACATGCGAAAGAGAACATGAAAAAATCATAAAAAGGAACAGACCAACGCCCCAATATAACTCAATTTTTCGACAACACTAGCTGGCTTGAAAGGTGAGGGCAACTTATAAACCTTAAAGAATCTGGAAAATTATTGGAACGAAAAATACTGAAAATAGTAACAAACCCGCTCTCCCCTTCCCCCTCCCCAAAATAGTATCATCGGAATCAGTATTCGTTTATTGGTAAAAAAGCTCTACTCAATCCAAAAAGTTAACGGACTTTGAGGGGTTTTAAATCCAATTCAAGAGTTTCAAAAGCTTTTAAATTGAACCATATTAATTTTTCTAGGATGCAAGTAAAAACATAGCGGCTAAAAAACCAGAAAATAGCCGCAAAAGCCTCGTAGATCTGCAGTATCAAAAAGAAGGTAAAAAAGACAGACCATAAAAAACTTATTCTTTTCATTAAGGGCTGAGATGTTGATTTTTGATTAAATTTGATCAAATTTCGATTAAATTTTGATTAAATTTTGATTATTTTGATTAAATTTCGATTAAATTTTTATAAAATTTTGATTAATTTTTGATTAAGGACTTTTTGTTGTTTCTAATAGCTGCTCCTAAATAACCTTCAATTAGAGTGACAAGCACTCATTTGACCTTATCTCCTTGAATTAAAGCAAAGAAAAGTCAATTTCAGAGTGATGAAGTCATTTTTAAGAGTGAGGTAAGTCACGTGTGATCAAAAATTTAATCACCCGAATGAAAAAAAACATAGCAGGACAAGTCCTGACGTACAATTCAAAGAATTTTCATTGACTTAACAAACAACTAGACCTAGAACGGACAATGAGTGAATTGGGAAAACCATTTCTAAAAAAAATCAGATGAAAAAACAAAAAAAAAAACAGAAAATCAATGTCAAAATGCTGCTAGGGAGAACAAAAAAACCACTAGTGAGATATGTAATTTTGATTCTAACAAAAAACTATGTCCAGAATGAGCTGTGAATGGATTGGGAAACCTATTTAGAAAAAAAATCCGATCCAAAAAATCGAAAAAACAATAAAAATCAGAGTGAAATTGCCGCATGTGAACAAAAAACCACTATCGAGAAACCGAATTTTTGTTCAAGCACCGTTTTCTCACTCTACTTTAAAATTAGAAGGAAAAAAAATTCACGCCGCAAAACCACTCGCTTTTTCGCTCCATTTCCTGTTTCGGCGTGACCAAAATCACCACTCCAATTTGACTTGGACAAGTCCTGACGTACAATTCAAAGAATTTTCATTGACTAAACAGAAAAACTAGACCTGGAATGGACTATGAGTGAATTGAGAAAACCATTAACAAAAAAATCAGATAAAAACTAAGAAAAAAACAGAAAATCAATGTCTAAGAGCCGCATGTGAAAAAAAAGCCACTAGCGCGAAATGAATATTTAATTCAAACAAAAAACTAGGCCTAGAATGAGCTGTGAATGGATTGGGAAAACCATTTAGAAAAAAATCCGATCCAAAAAATCGAAAAAACAGTAAAAATCAGAGTGAAACTGCCGCATGTGAACAAAAAACCACTACCGAGAAACCGAATTTTTGTTCAAACACCGTTTTCTCACTCTACTTTAAAATTAGAGCAAAAAAAATTCACGCCGCAAAACCACTCGCTTTTTCGCTCCATTTCCTGTTTCGGCGTGACCAAATTTACCACTCCAAATTGACTTCAAAAATCATGAAAATGTGTGAACAGATCTTAAAAAAAAGACAGCTCCCCAATACAATTCAAATTCTTTGAATTGTAAAAAACTAGCTCCACTAAGATTGAAAAATAACGTCAGGCACGCAATTCGCAAGCCTTTTGAAGTGGTTGACGTCATATGGTTGTAACAAAAATCTTGACGTCGAAATAAACAAAAAAAAACCAAAAAACCAAGAGAAGGCCAATAATAGCCTCAGCTATCGCTTCGCGGCTACTAATTAAACGATTTGATCCAGCAGCCAGCCCCACTCTGTCGTTTCTGAATAAATATTGAAACTATTATTTTCATATAATTTTTCATACAAGCCATTTGATGCAATCGCAATCTTTTAATTATCGCCGATACAAGGCAGCGCGCCTGCTGTCACACGAGGCAGAACATTTTGTCCATTTTACCTCTTCGTTTCCCAAAAACGTATTTTAGCAAATGTAATCAAGAACGTACAATGGGAAATTGGGCAATAAAAGCGCAATTATACATGCTAATTGCAATATACTATTGAACAACTATTGGTTTTGAATGCCAGAGTCTGAACATTCCTCAAATTAGTGCAAGAAGAATTGGAACCTTTTGGCAGGTCCACTGTCTTGTAATTTCCATTATCATTCACTATTTTCATATACTTTAATCCTCTCAAATTTCTATTAGATAACCTTGAAACGTATCCTGAATGAAGAAATTTGGAACACATGCACATCAAAAAGTTTTTTCTTCTGTTAAATATCTGCGAGACTACGATGGCGAGGAGAGGACACCCGAGTTCAAGAAAAAGACCAAAGAATCAAAGCAAAAAATTGGAAAAGAGAAGCATTAACGCTAAGGACTTTCTCTGGTTCTGTTGTGATAAATTGATGATACGATGCTTTTGTTCTTCCTTGCTGAATATTGCCGACCATTTTTCCCGTCATACGACAGAACACGGATACGCGTGGTCCTGCATATTAGGATGGGTTGCTTTCGGCTATTCTTGGGCATTTTTTACTAAGGATTTTGGGTTTTTTTTCAAAAAAATTAATCTTATAAGATCCTTACAAGATAAGATTTCACAAAATTTACTTTTTCTCACAAAATTGCTACCATATTAACTTGATCTTTCAAGATTCCCAAAAGATTGGTTTTCTTAGAAGATTAAATCAGAACAAAATTAAGCCAGATGATTAAGTCAAAAATCAAAAATGGGGTTATGATCCACGCAATGGAGGGAACGATGAGACCCCTATATAAAGCATCACAGCATTGTAAAAATTAGCGCATAAACTCATTGTATTTTGAACTTACAGCAAAATGCTAGGCTCTTGAAGCAGCTTAAATGGGGTCATACCCCAATTTTTTACTCAATTTTAAAAGCTAGTTATTGATTAAAGTAATTCATATCTTCTGGCGTATTTTTGTTCTAAGTTAATGTTCTAAGAATCTTGTAAAAAACAATCTTATCAAATTCTTGTAAGAAAGAGTTAACCTTGTAACAACCTTGTAAGAAATTAACTTCATAAAATCTTCTAATAGTGTAATAATCTTGTAGGAATCTTGCAAGATATTACAAGATTAACTTTTATTTTCGACTAGGGTATTTAAACTTGATTATTCGGGTCTATCGAGTACTTTAAACTTGGTGATTCAATTTCCAGTGATCACATACATGCTTTTATGCTAATTTTGACATTTCAACACATCTAAAGGTGGTCTAAGACGACCTGCGCCCGCAGAAAGTCTAGTATACTTCTAGTGCTCGTAAACGAAATTAAAATCTTGAGCAAATCGGGTGTTGTCAAATACTGTTAATCAGTCGCAACTACTGAAATGTAATAATACCGAATTTAAAGCAAATTGTGCTGAAAATTATATCCTTACACCGTTCTTTCTTGTTCCCCGAAGCTTTTCTCTAACGAAGCATACTTTGAACAAGTGAAGCTACTTGTCAAGCTTTGTGGACATTATCTCATGAACAATTTGAAATAAGTTTTTTCTCCCAACTTTCTAACAAATACTCCGTCAAATGAACAAGAGTTCACGTCCTTACACTTCAACTGAATATTGTTTCAGCTTGACAGCCCTTCGCAACATTTTTTGTCAAAACTTCGCTCAAATGCTTGAATTGACTAAAAAAACCCCAATGTGTTGGCACATGAATGCTTCTACCGACATCAACAATGACTCGAACGATTCTTTGTTTTTAGATACCGCATTGACCTCCATTGGAATGATTAAAAGCACTTTTAATTATGTCCATGTTATCAATTTTGTCCCTTTATTTTTCCCGTCACAAGGGTATATTTTTAGATATTTCCAAAAGGCGAACTGTGGGACAAAAGACGCAAGAGGGGGTCTTTGTTACCAGAGAACTCAGAATTGGGATCTCGATCTGGAGAAGTTTTTTTCACACAATCAAATTGAAGACCTAGCTTTATGGCAAGGGAACATAATCTTTTTCCAGGCCCAAGTTTTTTCAGTTCACAATTATGTTTATAAAAATTGAGTAAGAACATAAAATCAATCATCAATGAAGACGTCAAATGAATAAAGCACCCCAAACAAATTTTAGGGATGTGCGCAATGCTTATGCATTCTATAATAGTTTAAAGCCATAGTGAAAAACATTCTAGTGAGCTTCAAGAGGCAACATCGTCAATAGCAGTGTAAGGTAATATAATAATAATGTTGGCTTTATAGAGAAAAATACCGGTGGGTCAACAATAGAAAGTATTAATTAATCATCAGGTAATGCACTAGAGAAGGATCAGGTAATGCAATAGAGAATCATTAGGTAAAGCACTAGAGAATCATCAAAAAATCATCAGTTAATATACTAGAGAAGCTAATGCACTAGAGAAAGAAAGCGCAAATCGCGGCAAGAAACAATTGCTTTTACCATTTGGTACGTTTCGGAAAAATCTTTTTAAAAGTGATGTTTTTAATCAAGTAGTATTTTTTTCATCCTTGAAGTTTTTGAACGTCGAGTTATACAAGGGAACAGTTGCATTAAGGAACCAGTTCTGCATCTACTTAGTTTTTGGTATCAGTTTACAGCAGTAGCTGTTTGTCCGTTTGTTTCTAGTTACTTCGAAGGTTGGGTACTTAATTTTTCGAGATGCTTGTAGATGACCGCTAAGCCTTTTCCAAATATGGAAGGTCCTTTTACATTTCAAAACTGAGTTGTTGGCAATTTTTCAAATTTTACTTTCAAATCTCTCGATGATTCATATTTTTTTCAACAAGTAATGGTGTTTAGAGTCCAATTAATTTGTCTATCTAGTGAAGGTATCAGTCTTGACGCATTACTGATAGAAGAACAGAAGAATGTAAATGGCTGAAAACTAATGACTGTAGAAAGAGTAGGCGAGTCTGAATTTCGGTTATTGAATAGCTCTAATGGTTTTAATTCCGCGTGCCATTCATATAAGAATTTTCTCAACATCTTCTTGGAAATTTATATGACTATCAATCATGATGCCTAAATATCTGACTGATTATTTGGATTCAATTATCTTACCACAAACTTTAATTGACACTCCAGTGGTGTTTTTATTTTTATAATTTTAATTAATTCAGTTTTTTCAGCATTAAGGTTTAGTGGATGTAGATTGAAGTATTGATGAGCTAATTTGCAAGATTCAAGATTTTGTAAGCATTGCTTCACATTCTTATGTGAAAAGTAGAGTGTCAGCTGCGTACTCAACAATTATGCAGTTTTTTGGTATGTTCTTCGACAGGTCATTTATGTAAAGATTGAATTAAAGTGGGCCTAATACTGTTCCTTGAGGCACACCTTGATAAAATTTCATCCAGTCGGGTTTGACGTTGTTAACAATGGTTTGATGACTACTGTTGTGAAATCATTCAGTAATTCAACAGCATTTTTACTAAAATTCCTGGAAATTTTCTTCTTTAAGATGTTATGCTTGATGGATCAATAGTTTTTGATAAATCAAGAAGAGCAGAAGAGCAGCTTCGATGATCTTGTTATTGTCAATAGCAAGTCGAAACGGATGAGTGCAATACAAAAGAATAGCTGAATAGTTGTTTCTTAAACCGAATTGCGTTTCTGAACATAGAAGTTATCACTGGGATATACCTATATTTTAAGCGTTATCAGGATTATCTTTTTTGAAGAGAGGAGTTAAATTTGTGGTTTTAAAGTTGTTGGGGAAGATTTTTTTCACTGATGAAACTGTTAATGACGTTCGTCAAGTATCCTACAATTACATCACAACCATCATATATGACCCATGGAGGTGTACCTGAAGGTCACATTGGTTTTTGACTTTTTAAAGACCTAAGTTCTTTTTTAAGCTCGATTTCTGTAATGAAACGGAACTGAAACTGCTTTTGAGCGTGTATAAGATGCAAACTATTGAAAGAATTCTTAAAGTTTGCTGCTGCTAGCGTGTTTGTTTTACAGAAGATGTCACCTATCCTGGAAAATTTATAATTTAATAAATTTGCCATTTTAAAACAAGCAAAATTGTTAGAACTAGTTTGGCTTCTCATGGCCCATGTTGATAGATTAGAGTTATAAGCGAGCGTGGAAAACTGTGACAGTATGGCAAATTTAGGTCAATTTTGAAATTGGACATTTTCATAATTATTTGTTCAGGAATTGTTTTTTCGAGCTATCGTTGAACGAAAATGCCAGTTAAGCAGAACTTAACGAAAACCTGAATTACTTATTTAGACATTTTTTCCAGTTAATTTTTTTCCAATTACGGAAATTGTGTTTGAAGAAGAACTGCATATATATTTATCTTTGATAATAACTTAAACAAAAATTTCTACTGAAAACAAATAATTTCTGCATATATACATCATAAGCTTTTTTTACCCATATTACATTATGTATCTTTCTTTTTCATATCGTGTTTATTTTTCAGAATATCTTCAGAGCAACATTCGCCTCTGACATTGTTCTACCTATGACACATTTTGATCATCTTATTATCCCAGTGGCAGTATGTGCGCTTATCTATTCAACATAGATAGATTTGCATCTATTAGCACTTTTTTACAACATCCGTCATCATTTTTACTACCAAGTGTTTGTTTTGGTCGTTTGATTTCCTTCTTAAAATTAGGCGTCTTCCAAAAGTGTTTATAATTGGTTGATAATCGGACTTCAGGCACACTCAACTAGGGACTCTTCCCATATACTCAGAAACTCACCTCACTCCCTCCCCCTTTTTGCATTTTGAATGGTCGCATAATTAATTCACAACTTCCACCAGGGTAGCCCGGGCCTCCCCTGTAAGGGCATAGCAGAGTAGAATATACCTTGTGTTTTTGAAATAAATAGAACAGACCTGATAAATGTCAATTTTGACGTTGACCATGTTGTTCACCATATCCATAGGCGGAATAAGTTGAGGCACTTTGGACTTCAGCTGTTTTAACAACTTCTGCTCCAATTCCACTCCACTATTTGCAATCTCATCTTCGGCGGCCACAAAAAGTGAACAACAGGCTAACAAAGTTAAAGCAAAAGCAAGTGTGATAAAATCTCGGTTGTAATTCGGAACCAAATTCATAGCTGCAAATTCGAATTTAATTGTCCGAATATCAAGCTGTGGGAGTATGGTTTCGATATTCAAAGATTTAAGACTGATTTGGAATGAAACAAGTGTGATGTATTGATAAAGTATTTCAATCTATTTGCAATTAGCGTCTAAAATCATTCATTGTAATTGTAGAAACAGGAAGTATGGAAAAACTTAGCTAAAAATATAGACAAGATTTTAAAATAGCTCATCTAGAAGTATAGTCAGTCCCATAAAGTTGCAACGCTATCGAACGTTTCAAAGGTCAAGGTTCACATTTAAAACATGCAGAGATCAGCATTTCGTTGTTCATTTGCATGTCAAGAGTTTTTCGAACGTTCGATTGCGTTGCAACTTTATGGGACTTACTATAGTCTGTCCCATAAAGTTGAAATAAGCAAACGTTCGAAAAACGCCGAAAACGTGCAATTGAGCATCAATGTGGTCATTTGAATGTCGACGTTTTTTTCAATTAAGCTTTCATTCGTCATTTTTTTAATAAATTTTTTAGAATTGAACTTTGAACTTTAACATGTGGCTTTTGAAACGTTTGCTTATTTCAACGTTATGGGACACGCTATAGATGCAATCGTTTGTTCGGAATGTTTCAGTTGACCTGACTTCACTTCATCGAATCTTCTAAACGTAAAACTGAAGGTCACTCAGATCAGAGGTCACTTAAATGATCACCATTCAATGTAATAGCTAAGCATACATTAATTGATATGTAAGACGGTGACAAAAATAACTTCAAAAGACCAGCTTTAATACTAATCTACGCGAAACGAATTTAAAATTGCCTCATACATGTCTCGAGTTGCTTATTATTTTCATAGCCAGAAATGTTCATGATTCCGTACTTTAAGAAAGAATGATAGAAAACACTGATTTTTTGTGCTGTAAGGGCAAAAATTACATCAACTTGTACTTTTGTTCGTTGTGATGTTACTCTTTGGATGCAGAAAAAAATTGATGTCATGATATAATAAAAACTTTCGGTAAAGAAAGCAAGAAAAGAAAAAAAGATAGTTTTACTCGATTGCACTTTGGAGCTTGTCAACAACATTGATGATCACTTGATTATTTTTAATGTGCAATATTTAGGACCCTTGCCCGACGGCGACGCTCCTTCGACATCTTTAGGAAATTCAAGAACTAAGCCTCAAATGTGCAACCAAATGAGACCTCTCATTTTTTAATGGCCAGAAATCACTGTTGTGTTTTAAGTGTTAAAAAGCACGTTTTAGTTCCAATAAATGTTCGCTACTGCTCCAGTAAATGTTTTTTATGCGGCGAAAAATGAGTTTCTTTCAATGTGGAAAATTAAATCATTCAATCAGCTGAAAAAAATTCTGTTAATACAATGCAGGTAAAAAGCATAAAGCTGTACCGCTGCAAAGTCGCAGAAACATTTCTAAAAGTATTTGTTTCATAGATTTTTGTCACTGCTGAAGCCAAAAGTGATTTTTTACCCGAAACTTGATTGCTGGCTTTGATACTGAAATTTAGCTCTGGAAACTGCCGAATTAATGAGTGCAGCTGAATTTTTGCCTCTAACTGGGCTCAAAGAACATTTCCAATCTGCATCTGTATAAGATTGCCTAATTTGTGCTCAAGCACCTTTCTGATAGCGAGTCCTGTTAACTGTCTGCATTTTTGTTGGACTTGTTTTCTCGGGATCTTGTGTTTTTTTCTTGCTAGGGGTTATCTCACATGATGTTGTTGCTATTGTACTCAGATGAAACAAAGACGGAAGCCAGAAAGTTGTATTAGATTCCCTTCTTCTTCTGAAAAGTGTAGCCGCAGAGAGGGGCCAAAATCCAATCTCTAAGTAACGCACCCAAAGGGCACGATTTATGGATTTGAAGTTTTCCGCATTGCTCCTTTATCCTACTTTACTATATGCCAAAACATTAGGCGATTAAAAGCAATGACGTCAGAGTAGGTCCTGGTAGGTACCGCATGGAGTTTGAAGTCCGAAACAATGAACTTCTCTTCAGAAGTTTCTTATTTTGTCTACGCATACAAAAATTAAGTAGAGCCACAAACCCGTTTTTCAATTCCGTTGCATTTTAATAACTAGCACATAATTGTTTTAATTATCGGGGGAGATAGAAAATTGTTATTTGGATGCGAAAGATATCAAAATATTTTTCTTTTGCTGTTATTAAGCACCTGATCTCTGTGTTTTGTTTTTTCATTTCACAATAAACAATTTTTTGAGTTTTAGCTTATCAAGATCAACTGCATGGCTGAAGAAGGATGGTGGCATTCAATTTAAATTGTAACATAAGACTGATTATTGTTATCCCAATTCAACAAGATTTACCTGAAAGGTTTTCTCAAAATAAACATTGTTCAGGAAAATGAAACCGTTCCGTTGAAGTTACGAATTATTTGATTTTGTTCTGGTCAAATGAAATTGAGTGTTAGAAAAATACTCAAGGACATGTGTTACGTGGACGAAAAGCGTAGCATCCCAGGTTGAGGTGCCATCCGGAAGTGACCTCTGATCATCCGAAGTTCAACGCACACGGTGTGTTCCCAGACCACAATTACAAGGGCTGGGTTTTGGTTCCGGATGGGAATAGTCTCATCAGGGGTCACTTTCGGATGGGAATGGTCTGATCAGAGGTCAGTTCCGGATGGGAATGGTCTGATCAGAGGTCAGTTCCGGATGCGAATCGTCTGATCAGGGGTAACTTTCGGTCTGGGGATGGTATGATCAGAGGTCGCTTCCGGATGGGAATGGTATGATCAGAGGTCGCTTCCGGATGGGAATTGTATGATCAGAGGTCGCTTCCGGATGGGAATAGTATGATCAGGGGTCACTTCCGGATGGGAATGGTATTATCATAGTCCCCTTTCGAGCGCACAATAGTATGATCAGAGGTCGCTTCCGGATGGGAATAGTATGATCAGGGGTCACTTGCGGATGGGAATGGTATGATCAAAGGTCGCTTCCGGATGGGAATGGTATGATCATAGGCCCCTTTCGAGCGCACAATAGTATGATCAGAGGTCACTTCAGTCTGGGGGTAGTCTGATCAGAGGTCTGTTCTGGATGGTAACCGTCTGATGCTGGTAACCGTACTGTCGGAAAAAAACGCACGTCCCCACAAATGAGGTGCACAAAATCCCAGCGGGGGGAAACCGACTAACCGGCGTCTCAACGGGGCAGGGGGGTGCACCTCAAGCGGGCCCGAGGCCCTCACCTTAGAATAATAGTGAGACTGAAATAGACTTTTTGCTAGGCAAGCTATACCAAAAATTCTTTTTGTTTTACCATCTAGATACCCATGGAATACTCCATACCGAGTTTGGTTCACTTTGGACAACTCTAAGACCTAATCAAAAAGACCTATTTTTTTAAAATTATTTAGAATTAACTACTCGAATTAATCGCAAATTTCCGTATGAAAACCCAAATTTCTTCCTAGGCAAGCAATAGCAAAATTTTTTTGCTTTAGACTCTAGGTACACACGGGATACTCTATACCGAGTTTGGTTTGATTTGAACAACTCCTTGACCCGATGAAAAAGACCTATTTTTAAAATTCTTTATTCGGAATAATCGCTAATTTCCGTATGAAAACTAACTTTTTTCCTAGGCAAGTAATAGCAAAATTTCTTTTTGGTTTAGACTCTAGGTACACACGGGATACTCTATACCAAGTTTGTTTCAATTTGAACAACTCCTTGACCCGATGAAAAAGACCTATTTTTGAAATTAAACATTCGAAATATTCGAAAATTTCGGTATAAAAAGCTAACTTTTTTCCTACGCAAGCTATGGCAACAATTCTTTTTGTTTTACACTTTAATTACGCTGGGGATACTCCATACTGAGTTTGGTACAATTTGGACAAGTCCTTGACCCGATGAAAACGGCCTATTTTTAAAATTCAATAATCTCAAGTTATTCGAAATAATTGCAAAATTCCGTATGAATAACTAACTTTTTTCTCAAGCGAGCTATAGCAAAAACTTTTTTTGTTCTAGACTTTGAATACACAGGGGATACTCCATACCGAGTTTGGTTTGATTTGAACAACTCCTTGATCCGATGAAAAAGACCTATTTTTGAAATTCTGTATTCGAAGTAATCGCAAATTTCCGTATGAAAAACTAACTTTTTTCCTAGGCAAGTAATAGCAAAATTTCTTTTTGTTTTAGACTCTACATACACAGGGGATACTCCATACCGAGTTTGGTTTGATTTGAACAACTCCTTGATCCGATGAAAAAGACCTATTTTTGAAATTCTGTATTCGAAGTAATCGCAAATTTCCGTATGAAAAACTAACTTTTTTTCCTAGGCAAGTAATAGCAAAATTTCTTTTTGGTTTAGACTGTACATACACAGTGGATACTCCATACCAAGATTGGTACAATTTGGACAACTCCTTGACCCAATGAAAACGGCCTATTTTTAAAATTCAATAACCTCAAGTTATTCGAAATAATTGCAAAATTCCGTATGAATAACTAACTTTTTTCTCAAGCAAGCTATAGCAAAAACTTTTTTTGTTCTAGACTTTGAATACACAGGGGATACTCCATACCGAGTTTGGTTTGATTTGAACAACTCCTTGACCCGATGAAAAGGACCTATTTTTAAAATTCTTTATTCGAAATAATCGCAAAATTCCGTAAAAAAAATAACTTTTTTCCTAGGCAAGTAATAGCAAAGTTTCTTTTTGGTTTAGACTCCAGGTACACACGGCATACTCTATACCGAAATTGGTTCAATTTGAACAACTCCTTGACCCGATGAAAAAGACCTTTTTTTGAAATTAAACATTCGAAACATTCGAAAATTTCCGTATAAAAAGCTAACTTTTTTCCTATGCAAGCTATAGCAACAATTCTTTTTGCTTTACTCTCTAATTACGCTGGGGATACTCCATACCGAAATTGGTACAATTTGGACAAGTCCTTGACCCGATGAAAACGGCCTATTTTTAAAATTTAATAATCTCAAGTTATTCGAAATAATTGCAAAATTCCGTATGAAAAACTAACTTTTTTCCCAGGCAAGTTATAGCAAAAATTCTTTTTGTTTTAAACTTTAAACACACAGGGAATACTCCATGCTGAGTTTGGTTTGATTTGAAGAACTCCTTGACCCGATAAAATTTCTATATTTTGGAAAATAGAATAAGCGAATAACTGGATATTTCCGATTGAAATACGAATTTTTTTCTAGACAAGCTATAGCAAAAACTCTTTTTGTTCTAGACTCTAGGTACACACGGGATGCTCCATACCGAGATTGGTTTGATTTGAACAACTCCTTGACCCGATAAAATTTCAATATTTTTGAAAATAGAATAAGCGAATAACTCGATATTTCCGATTGAAATACGACCTTTTTTCTAGACAAGCTATAACAAAAACTCTTTTTGTTCTAGACTTTGAATACACAGGGGATACTCCATACCAAGTTTGGTTTGATTTGAACGACTCCTTGACCCGATGAAAAAGACCTATTTTTAAACTTCTGTATTCGAAGTAATCGCAAATTTCCGTATGAAAAACTAACTTTTTTCCTAGGCAAGCTATAGCAAAAATTCTTTTTGTTTTAGATACATACATACATACATACATACATACATACATACATACATACATACATACATACATACATACATACATACATATACATACATACATACATACAGACAAAAAGAAACCATTGTTAAGTTTTTTAACATCTGCAGAACAGCTTAAAAAAATTGTATAGAAATTGTCTAAATTGTACACAAAAATGTATATGTTTATGTTATGTAACACTAATGTAAAAAAATTTTATCGATAAGTTTCAAATTTCAGACTAAATCTTTAGGAAAACTATAGTAATTAATGTAAACAAATTCGAATGCTTTATATGAACATCAAAAACCGTACAAAAATTAAGAAAAAGGCTATAACAAATGCAAGCAGTCAAAGTCAACCTTTTTCAAGCGGATGAATTAATTTTTCTCGTAATGTTTCAACATTGTAATCATATACACTGTATTTTTGAACTGAAAACAAAACAATTTGCTCTTTATAGCATTTATCGGAATTTCAATGGTCTCCTTCGGGTCACCAACAACAAATCCGAATGGAAGATCTGTCTGAAAATTAGTTTACACCAATTTAATTCTCCTCACTATCTCAAATTTCTGAAGAACGCAATTTGTTGAGCTGTCTTTTTTGTAAAAGAAAAGTATTTCGCCAATAAAAACATCTCCCAATTTGGCAGCAACGTAGTTGTCGGCATCTTAGCCGCGACCATATGATGCGGAACCGAGGTAAAACTTGTGAAACGTTCGGCAAAAGAGCTCTGCATCTTGATGAACTTCCTGAAAATTTTTAGTTTCTGGGCTGTCAACAAAAGCAAAGACTTCGTCGATCTTCTTATTTCCCCCGGAAATCTTTTATCGCTGAGCTCAAACAGTCCTCCCTCAACTCCATTTTCAAAACAAACTTTGCACGGATAAATCTTGAAGTCATCAATTGGCACTGATTTACAGTTCCTGTCAACGGTGCAATTAACAGGCGGTTTCCCGACTCAAACATTGAGGCCGATGTGGTGAACAGAGGTCCGATATTCTCGGCCTGCCATCCCAAGTGCCTTAAGAGATGGAAGTTTATTGATTCCATTTTCTCCGTTTTTTCAGCCATGCTACGGCAGAACACATTCAAAAGTCTGTCGCAAAAATCGGCGTTTGCGATTGTATCGAACAAGCTGAGGGTTGCAAAGACCAGCTTTTTAAGATCAATTTCGTCACTAACTCTGTCTTCACCATGAAAGAAGGGAGGAAAAGCAACCGGTGACAAATAAAACAGTACAAACTTGAGTTCTTTAGCTTTAAAGGTATACAGCGCATCTAAAGATTGCACAGAGTTTTTAAACTCATGTGGGAGCTTGAGCGATGAAATAAATTCGTTCAGTTCACGTTTTTCAGCAGAATGCATCTTATCGTAGAAAAAAAGAAACAATTCTTTCGAGACACCTAAAAACAATTGATGCATCGGGTCAACTGGCGAGCTCAGCGGCTGATTTGGAATGAGAGAAAGAATTTCGCTCCTTCCTTTCACACCTTGCGTACGGATCTCGCAATCATTTTCAGGACCATGCTTAGATTTCATCTTCTCTATGCTTCTGCTTTCTAATTCACGAATATTGATCAAATGCGAATCAGCCGACCTCATAACAATTGGTTGGTCATGAGGGTATTGATGGGTACCAGCATAGTGGGTTCCCCTTTGCGTACAGAGAGTGCAGCCGTAGTAGCCGTTACATTGCTTCATTTTCAGCACCTTTGCTTATTGCTATCAAGTCAGCAATCAACAGGATCGGTTTAAAAGAAACGGCTAACTTTTGTCCTTCAAAGTCAATATACTCAACCACAGACAACTCTTTTTTAATGTGAGCAAAAATACAATCAAAATCAGGATACCCTAAGCCAACAAAGAGAGAACCGAGCATTATTTTCTCAAAAGCTTGTCTTTTTCTCGGTGGAAGGTCAGCAATAGCTAAAAATAGTGGCCAAGCGGATAACTCCGGTGACTTAGAAACAACAGCACCGTCTGTATTTACAAGCAGCCTTATTGACACTTTTCCATCGGTAATTTTCAACTCAGGTAACAGAATATCTTCATTAACATCTTTGCTCCTTGCGTACAATAACATATCGGGAAGAGACTTAACAACTATGTCCATCAACAAGGATCGAAAATTCAATAAAAATCAGTTCACCATTTGGAGAAACTTTCTTGCTCGATTGATATTGCTGACATACTTCTTGAAATTGGCTCCTTACTGATCATGGCGTAAGAGCAGAATCGCCAAAAAGGGGTTGATCGCGCTTCAGCAAATCATTAAGCAGAGCATCTGATGGCACCCATTATGTTTTTGCCACCAAAGCAACCAACGACGCTGCTAATTTAACTGGAAAGACGTCATTCACGTGGTTTAACGGTTGAGAGCTTCGTTGATTAAAATTAAAGCTATCTTTTTGCTTGAACCAGAGGATGAGCTGCTGTTCCTGGTCAGAGCAGCACTCGCGTCAGCCTCACTTTCAAACAAATCCGTATCACACACATCAATATCTGAGAGTTGTTCAAACTCCGGTTCAGAAACGACCTTTCCTGGTATTCGTTCCCCAATATTGACGGGAAAATTTATTTCAAGGCTGCTTTCCAAGGAGGTAGTGCTTAAATTTGAACATTTGTCATAAAAGTTGATGAAACCGTCTAAAACAGTAGAACGCTCTTGAAATTTGATACGTGGTAGGACGCGTCTTCGTTTCTTGCTTTCCGAGATTTGACTGCAACACAAAGTATCAATTTCAACATCATTGACTTTCAGGCCGTGCAAATCGTTATGTCCACAGAGGCAGTCAACATTATCTTCACCAAAATAGTTTGAACTCTAAAATGCCATCAACTGGGAACCGTCTGGAATTTCCTGGAGTGCTCGAAGTCGAATACAAGGCCTTCAATTAAAACCTCCACTCATGTAATAGTCGCAATTTGGTCGACAGGAATGGTTTACCCACCTAGCAACTCCAACCATAAGTCTTTTCTCTTCCATTATCGACCATTCATCAATTTCACGATTCGGTGGTTTTTTGGCAAATAGTCCTACAGTGCTATCAATAACTCCAGATTTGATAGTGCGACCGACCACTTCTATTAACCAGGCAGAACCCGCCAAAGCTATCTGGTTCAATACGGAAGCCAGCCTCGTATGCTGCCGTATAAATACATATCATATCGTTGTATAGTTTCAAGAACTGACGGTCTGATGCTTGGAGACGGCAGAAGTCTTCATCGGAAATCATTGATGTTAATGCATGTGGAACCACAACAGTATCACTGATAAAGCGCTTTGACACAGCGTCTTCGATTAGGCAAAATTTTTCACAAAAGTCCATATCTTAAAAACACTATGAAATTAAAATTTGCGTTGAGTCACCCTTAATAGGAACCGTTATAAGAGAAACATTTCGGCTGAGTAACTGGCAACAAAACCAAAAGAAGAACACATTATGATTGAAAACTGCTGGAAAAACACTCGATAAAACTCGTTGATTTCTCCTGTCAAAAAATCAGCACATCAACTGAAAAAGTAAATCTAATGTCCAAAATTCATAAATACTTTGAACAGGTATATCAATATAAACAGCTCTCTGATTTCTCTATCCAAAAGATTAGCACATCACCTGTAGAATTACATCTAATATCCGAAACACATATACTTTAAACAATTAAATCAATATAAACAA
The DNA here is from genome assembly GCF_964194025.1 of Convolutriloba macropyga. Taxonomy (NCBI): domain Eukaryota; kingdom Metazoa; phylum Xenacoelomorpha; order Acoela; family Convolutidae; genus Convolutriloba; species Convolutriloba macropyga. The sequence continues at coordinate 19,252,234 of NC_134477.1, forward strand.
CTCTCTGATTTCTCTACCAAAAAATCAGCACATCAACTGAAAAAGTAAATCTAATATCCAAAATCCATAATTACGTTGAACAGGTATATCAATAAACAACTCTCTGATTTCTCTATCCAGAAAATTACCACATCACCTGAACAGATACATCTAATATCCGAAACACATGAACACATTAAACAAGTAAATCTATATAAACAACTCTCTGATTTCTCTATCAAAAAATTTGCACATCAACTGAAAAAGTACAGCTAATATCCAAAATACATAAAAAATATCAACAAGTAAATCAAAAGATAAACAACCAGAAGGCTAAATCAAGCAAAACTTTAAACCCCTATTTCATTTCACTCAATCACGAGATCAAATAACATAATGCAAGATTGATCACATCGTATCAAAAATTCATTTAAAGAATAAAACCATTGAAACAAAATGTACAGGATTTAAGGAAATGAGGATACTTAAAATAAAGGCGCAAACAAGGTAAGAATATAAACGCTAAATGTCTACAGACAAAGTTTTTCTGCTTTAAAAATTGGAGTAGATAACGTAGTATTTAACTGACGACGTCTAATTCATTAGCTTCATCTTCCATCCTCTGTTCAGATTCATCTGCTACCAGATTGTCTTTTCAATTCAAAAAACTTTTTCTCTCCAAACCTGCTTGATTATCTGCCATTTTCGCTTTCTTGTATGCCAGTCGGGGGGTCAGAGGGTATTTTTGCTCCACTAGATCTAAAAAAAATTAATGTGTGACAGAATTTGCAAAAAATCTTTCATTGGTTGGAGGACATCTAATCGCGAAAACTGGATTAATGTAAAAAAATTTAAGAGTACAAATCCTTTACCTCTGGAAATCATGCAGAGCTCTGTTTCTGCTTCTTTGCGATTGGAGGAATTCTCACTTTCTATCATATCTTCGGTCAGTCCGTCCTCTCCAAACAATGTCCTCCTCAAATTTCCACCGAGTGTCGAGGGATGTGGACCAGCTTTGATGCTTTTGTTTAGATTGACTCCATTACGCTCAACCGATTTGGTAGGATATAATGCCAGCAAGGTTGCGTTTTCGTCAACACTTTGAAATCCTTTCAGAGTCAGGGATCTGGCTTCGCGGAGGTCTTCTACCTTAATGAACAATAAACCTTTCAAAAAACAGATCGAATCAGAACAAATTCCACAGAATGAAAACATATCAAAACTAGTTTATGTTACTATATATATATACACCATAAAAAAATTGTGATCAGAAAGAAAAAGCTATCTTACTAGTTCTTCTATCTCCTTCACAGCCTTGCGTCTCCCTTTGTCTGCGTTGTTTTTGAGGACGTCAGCAATTGCTCTAGAGCGGACCATTCTCTGCTCGTGCCCCACCAAAATTTTTTTGAAATTGTCGCACACTTCACTGCACTGTGCCCTAGATTCCTCTTGCGTTGCAGTCGGCTCAGTTTCGTTGCTGACACCAGTTGGTGAATCGTCAAACAGTAGAGCTCTACATGGCTTCGAAGCCTTCCCGAACTTTGTGTTGCCGTGGCCGTTTCACGAGCGCCATCTGCGGTATTCGAAGGCAAAGCAGCTGCACTCTTTTGAACCTGAGTCGGTACGTGAGTTGCGGGAAGCCCTCTTTTCGGTCTGTCCAATGTCTGTTTTTGGTGCTCAGACACGAGTTTGTATGGCCCCTTTCCCAAGAAGATACAATTCTGCTGCTTGAATCGATCAGTCCTTTGTCCGGCCTTCAAAGACAGTTTGAAATCAGTGGTTGTCTTGGCTGGCCAGTTATCAGCGTTCAGATAGCAAGAGAATAAATCTTGCGAATAATAGAAGAGGAACTTCGGATCTCTGTTCTCTTCTTGCAAAGATCTTTCAACAACTGTCTCAGGATCAGTTTCGAATTGTGCGCCTTTAATATTACGGCCAGATGATGACTTTCTGGTATTTGACTTTCTGGTCTGAGACATGGTTCTGAAAAAAACAAATTCCGTTTTAATTTGATCGGAGAAAAAATTAATTTTGTTAACAATTTTAACACCATGAAAACCAAACGTTTGACAAGAACTAAATATGTTAATCTGGGACTCCCACGCCTTTGCTGTGATTTTTCATGAAATGGTTTAAGAAAGAGACAAAAACTCTGCACAAGAATCAACTACAGAAAGTTCATAAAAAATCTATTACAAAACTTAAACAAAACTGGAATTTTAACGACATGCTTCTAATGGAGTACTTTCACAAGTAACAATATGAATACAAAATCTAAATCTATATAAAACAAAAACTTTCACATAATGAAGCTACAATTTAGGCTGCAATCAGGCATCAAGCAAAGTCAAAAATCATCACATGCAATCTAATCTTGGTTCCCTGCACTTGCATCCTTTCCTTGAGCTCTTTTTGCTTTCTGAGATTTATTTCTCTCAGCTTTACCAGCCTCACTGTATTTGCCCGTCCCCAGCACCCGCTGTCTAGCATTGAGCCCTGTTCTATTAGCAGCGTTCTTTGCTTGCAGTTTTGCTTTTGGATAATTTTCTCTTGGGAACTTTCTTTCAACAGCTCCTAAAATTTAAAATAGCATTTCAACAACATAGAGAAAATATGTAAACTATGGGTTTGTACAGGTTATATTAGGCAAATATAAAAAAACTAGTGGTCAGATTTTCCATTCAATAGTGCAAAGACATGTTGACTAATAGGTTGCATAACTTATATTTAGGATGCCTAAGATCAGGAAAAAGTAATTTTAAAATATTTGTAAAATCTCACGGAAGAACGTTAGCATGGATTCCTTTGAAGCGCATTTTCGACCTTCTTTAGTATATTTTGCAGGCATGTTCATTTCAAATGCCAGTCCGTTAACTCCATTAATCCATTTTCTAAGAGCAGTTCCATATTGTGAAGGTATGTGGCCTTGTCCAAATTTTGACCATTTAATCCGTACTGAACCGGTGGATTCCTCTCTACAGCAGGAAACAAATTCGTTTCACCGGCGTCTACAGCCGCAATTTCTTCATCCGAATCCTCGTTTTTGACAGGAACATTTTCGGTTACATCAATGGAATGAAAAACGTCGTTCACCTAGTGAAAACAAAAACACTGAGAATCAGAAATGCGAACTCATACTCAAAACTTGAAATCTGCCTTACAATAGTGGCCACACTTTGCTTCAGGTTCACAAATTCCTCAGGTGACTGGTTCGAGGACTTCTGCATCATATCCACGACCTCATAAAAACGTTTTTCGTTTTGTAAGAGTACTTCTGCAATTGCACGATGATCCTGGCAGCACTAAATCGAACAGAAAATGATGCTAAATAAAACAAACAAAAAATGAAAGACCTGCACCGATTAAAACATTTGCGTTCATTTTAAAACCACCATAGAACACGATAGTAACTAAATTACGACGATAATAACCAAATCTTTAGAATAATTTTAAACGACATTAAAATTACCGTTACGGAAACTGTGTCATCATTCAGGGGCAGCTGGGATAACGATGAGGACGAGTGCGGTTGTGGTAACAATTCAGCTCTCTCTGGCTGAGAAGTGGCACCATTAGATTCTATAAGATTCACGTTCGCTGAGGTAGGTTGAATAGACAGATCTTTTTTCAAATTCTCCAAATCCTTATCAAAGTTTGCCATCCCTTGCTTTACTACTATATAGGAACTTCAGCGCCACCTATGAGAAGGTTTACTACTGTCCCTTCTAATTTCTTCAATTTCTCATAATATGATAGTGAGCCCCACAACGACGAATTTTTGTCAATTATCCTAGCATCATCTTTGTTTGCTGACATTACCAACCACACGAACGAACAATTCAGAGAAGTCATTTCAATGATCTGAAAAAGTCAAAATCAGCGTTAAACAGAATAAAACAAACTTCAGGGCGGATTATATCGAAAAGTGAGGCCAGGAAAAACGAGTTTATATCAGAATAAAATTGATTTGAAAATTGTCTGGATGTAAGTGCTTCTGAAAAAAATCTAACATAGACTAATGATTTTAGCTAAATCAACCAATGATAACAAACAACATCAAGGCAAGAATAAGCCACGATCACAACAAAACAAAAACTATATGTCTGATCTACTTGAATTTAGAGAAATTGACCTTCAAAAGCCATTTTCCACAGGACTCATATCTTCGGAATGAACAGAGACAGTTGTGTTGAAACTGTCGTCTCCAGTAAGATTGACAGTTTCAATGGCAGCTTACTCGAGTTGTCTTACGCGCCTCGTAAGATCTTCTACTTTAGCCTTTAGTTCTTTCACTTGCTCTTCCAAACTACTGTCCTGAACTAACCCCTCAATTTGACGCAAGTTTGATGCACGAGGTCTTTCTGCAATAATTTTATTTTGCCTGACAACAATAGTTGATTGTTGCAACATGTTCACTGAAAAGTATTTGAGAAAGTGTAAAAACTCTTCACCAGATAAAAAATAACTAGTTTGGAAAACAAAATAGGCAATGAGTGAAGTAATAACTTTCTTCTAGGAACGCTAGGCGGATCATTCTTTCTATAATACAACCTACACACTGCTGGTATTCTGGGATAACAATTCTGTTCACTTTCAACAACTCTTAGATCCAGTAAAGTTTCTCTTTGAAAAAATGAAAGCGAAAAAGTCGAAGTCGAAATTTCCAAAAAGACATATTTTTTGAAATTCAATAATTTAATTTGAAAAATTGCAAATTTCCGTATGAAAATGTTAATTTTTTTCCTAGGCAAGCTATGCCAAAAATTCTTTTTGTTATAGATTCTACATACACAGGGAATACTGCATACCAAGTTTGGTTTGATTTGAACAACTCCTTGATCCGATAAAATTTCTATATTTTTGAAAATAGAATAAGCGAATAAGTGGATATTTCGGATTGCAAAACTAACTTTTTTCCTAGGCAAGCTATAGCAAAAATTCTTTTTGTTCTAGATTCTACATACACAGTGGATACTCCATGCCAAGATTGGTACAATTTGGACAAGTCCTTGACCCAAAGAAAACGGCCTATTTTTAAAATTCAATAAGCTCAAGTTATCCGAAATAATTGCAAAATTCCGTATGAATAACTAACTTTTTTCTCAAGCGAGCTATAGCAAAAAGTTTTTTTGTTCTAGACTTTGAATACACAGGGGATACTCCATACCGAGTTTGGTTTGATTTGAACAACTCCTTGACCCGATGAAAAAGACCTATTTTTAAAATTCTTTATTGGAAATAATCGCAAATTTCCGAATGAAAAACTAACTTTTTTCCTAGGCAAGTAATAGCAAAAATTCTTTTTGCTTTAGACTCTAGGTACACACGGGATACTCTATGCCGAGTTTGGTTTGATTTGAACAACTCCTTGACCCGATGAAAAAGACCTATTTTTAAAATTCTTTATTGGAAATAATCGCAAATTTCCGTATGAAAAACTAACTTTTTTCCTAGGCAAGTAATAGCAAAAACTCTTTTTGCTTTAGACTCTAGGTACACACGGTATACTCTATGCAGAGTTTGGTTCAATTTGAACAACTCCTTGACCCGATGAAAAAGACCTATTTTTAAATATACTTATGCAAAATTATTCGGAAATAAGGGGGAATTTCCGTATGAAAAACTAACTTTTTTCCTGGGCAAACTATACCTAAAATTTCTTCTGTTTTACACTCTAAGTAGACCTAAGATACTCCACACCGGGTTTGGTTGGATTTGAATAACTCCTTGACCCGATGAAAAAGACTTATTTTTAAAATTCGTTATTTGCGAAATTCGCAAATTTCCGTATGAAAAACTAACTTTTTTCCTAGGCAAGCTATACCAAAAATTTATTCTGTTTTACACTCTAAGTAGACCTAAGATAATCCACACCGGTTTTGGTTAGATTTGAAAAACTCCTTGACCCGATGAAAAAGACCTATTTTTAAAAATCGTTATTTGCGAAAATCGCAAATTTCCGTATGAAAAACTAACTTTTTTCCTAGGAAAGCTATACCAAAAATTTCTTCTGTTTTACACTCTAAGTAGACCTAAGATACTCCACACCGGGTCTGGTTTGATTTGAACAACTCCTTGACCCGATAAAAATTCTATATTTTTGAAAATAGAATAAGCGAATAACTCGATATTTCCGATTGCAAAACTAACTTTTTTCCTTGGCAAGCTATAGCAACAATTCTTTTTTGTTTTACCATTTAGATACCCATGGAATACTCCATACCAAGTTTGGTTCACTTTGGACAACTCTAAGACCTAATCAAAAAGACCTATTTTTAAAATTACTTATTTGAAATAATCGCAATTTTTCGTTCAAAAACCTAACCTTTTTCCTAGGCAAGCTATACCGAAAATTCTTTTTGTTTTACCATTTAGATACCCATGGAATACTCCATACCAAGTTTGGTTCACTTTGGACAACTCTAAGACCTAATCAAAAAGACCTATTTTTAAAATTACGTATTTGAAATCATCGCAATTTTTCGTTCATAAAACTAAATTTTTTCCTAGGCAAGTTATACCAACAATTCTTTTCGTTATACCATCTAGATACCCAAGGAATACTCCATACCGAGTTTAGTTTACTTTGGACAACTCTAAGACCTAATCAAAAAGACCTATTTTTAAAATTACTTATTTGAAATAATCGCAATTTTTCGTTCAAAAACCTAACTTTTTTCCTAAGCAAGCTATAGCAAAATTTATTTTTGTTTTAGGCTCTAGATACACATGGGATACTCCATACCGAGTTTGGTGCGATTTGAACAACTCCTTGACCCGGTGAAAAAGACCTATTTTTGAAATTAATTATTCGAAATATTAAACTTTTTTCCTAGGCAAGCTATAGCAAAAATTATTGTTGTTTTACTTTGGTAACCGTACTGTTGGAAAAAAACTCACGTCCCCACAAATGAAGTGAACAAAATCCCAGCGGGGGGAAACCGACTAACCGGCGTCTCAACGGGGCAGGGGGGGTGCACCTCAAGCGGCCCCGAGGCCCTCACCTTAGAATAGTAGTAAGACTTTTTTGCTAGGCAAGCTATACCAAAAATTCTTTTTGTTTTACCATCTAGATACTCATAGAATACTCCATACCGAGTTAGGTTCACTTTGGACAACTCTAAGACCTAATCAAAAAGACCTATTTTTAAAATTACTTAATTGAAATAATCAAAATTTTTCGTTCAAAAAACTAACTTTTTTCCTAAGCAAGCTATAGCCAAAATTATTGTTGTTCTAGACTCTAGGTACACATGGGATACTCCATACCGAGTTTGATTTGATTTGAACAACTCCTTAACCCGATGAAATTTCTATATTTTTGAAAATAGAATAAGCGAATAACTCGATATTTCCGATTGCAAAACTAACTTTTTTCCTAGGCAAGCTATAGCAAAATTTTTTTTTCGTTCTAGATTCTACATACACAGGGGATACTGCATTACAAGTTTGGTTTGATTTGAACAACTCCTTGATCCGATAAAATTTCTATTTTTTTGAAAATAGAATAAGCGAATAAGTGGATATTTCCGATTGCAAAACTAACTTTTTTCCTAGGCAAGCTATAGCCAAAATTATTGTTGTTCTAGACTCTAGGTACACATGGGATACTCCATACCGAGTTTGATTTGATTTGAACAACTCCTTGACCCGATGAAATTTCTATATTTTTGAAAATAGAATAAGCGAACAACTCGATATTTCCGATTGCAAAACTAACTTTTTTCTAGGCAAGCTATAGCAAATTTTTTTTTCTTTCTAGATTCTACCTACACAGGGGATACTGCATACCAAGTTTGGTTTGATCTGAACAACTCCTTGATCCGATAAAATTTCTATATTTTTGAAAAAAGAATAAGCGAATAAGTGGATATTTCCGATTGCAAAACTAAATTTTTTCCTAGGCAAGCTATAGCAAAAATTTGTTTTGTTCTAGATTCTACATACACAGGGGATACTGCATACCAAGTTTGTTTTGATTTGAACAACTCCTTGATCCGATAAGATTTCTATATTTTTGAAAATAGAATAAGCGAATAAGTGGATATTTCCGATTGCAAACTAACTTTTTTCCTAGGCAAGCTATAGCAAAAACTCTTTTTGTTCTAAATTCTAAATACACAGGGAATACTGCATACCAAATTTGGTTTGATTTGAACAACTCCTTGATCCGATAAAATTTCTATATTTTTGAAAATAGAATAAGCGAATAAGTGGATATTTCCGATTGCAAAACTAACTTTTTTCCTAATAAAGCTATAGCAAAAATTCTTTTTGTTCTAGATTCTACATACACAGGGGATACTGCGTACCAAGTTTGGTTTGATTTGAACAACTCCTTGATCCAATAAAATTTCTATATTTTTGAAAATGGAATAAGCGAATAAGTGGATATTTTCGATTGCAAAACTAACTTTTTTCCTAGTAAACCTAGAGCAAAAATTCTTTTCGTTCTAGATTTTACATTTACAGGGGATACTGCATACCAAGTTTGGTTTGATTTGAACAACTCCTTGATCCGATAAAATTTCTATATTTTTGAAAATAGAATAAGCGAATAAGTGGATATTTCCAATTGCAAAACTAACTTTTTTCCTAGGCAAGCTATAGCAAAAATTCTTTTTGTTCTAGATTGTACATACACAGGGGATACTGCATACCAAGTTTGGTTTGATTTGAACAACGCCTTGATCCAATAAAATTTCTATATTTTTGAAAATAGAATAAGCGAATAAGAGGATTTTTCCGATTGCAAAACTAACTTTTTTTCCTAGTAAAGCTATAGCAAAAATTCTTTTTGTTCTAGGTTCTACATACACAGGGGATACTGCATACCAAGTTTGGTTTGAATTGAACAACTCCTTGATCCAATAAAATTACTATATTTTTGAAAATAGAATAAGCCAATAAGTGGATATTTCCGATTGCAAAACTAACTTTTTTCCTAGCCAAGCTATATCAAAAATTTTTTTTGTTCTAGATTCTACATACACAGGGGATACTGCATACCAAGTTTGGTTTGATTTGAACAACTCCTTGATCCGATAAAATTTCTATATTTTTGAAAATAGAATAAGCGAATAAGTGGATATTTCCGATTGAAATACGAACATATGAGAAAGACGATTTGATAACTTTCCTATAGGCCAGTCTGTTGGTAATCTAGGGTTTCCCCTGCAGACTGGCCTCAAAAATTGAATACAAACATCATAAATCGTAAATCCAGAAAAAGATAAACCGTGGTGAAAGCTGTCAATTAGGTTAAATTTCAATGAATCAAATTCCAAACATCAACAAATTCCAAACATCATCAAATTCCAACTATCAAAACAAACTAATAAATTTCTGATCAAATCTAAAAATTTGGGTGCGGCTTGACAATGGGTTTGTCATTCTTCGCTGGTTTCTTTAAAAATTAAACCATTCTGACCAGTTGTTTGGTTCCATCGCCGTTATAGCAACTCGCAGGTTGCACTCTCTTCTGCTCTTTCTTCTTTTTTTGAAAACTCACATACCAGTTCGCGCACTTTTCCAATCTTCACTATCTGCGTCCCATTCGTTTTTTCTTCGTTGTTTCGTAAAGCCTCCATAGCTCTATGACAATCACCAACAGAAAAAAAATTGATCCACCCGTTATATCGGTACTTTGTCTTGTCGTTTTGCTTATCGTTGGGCCTCCATCTACCCCATTTAACATCCGTTGTTCCCTCGAAAATATTGAAAATTTTGTCCTGAGCCTCGCCTGGCAAGCAGTTTCCAACATAGTTTTGAAACTTGAAAGATAGGGCGTACTGAAAGATAGGGCGTACGGGGCAGTACGCAAGAACTTGCTAGTTGCTTTCTCTTCTTCGCGCTCTTTCAAGCGTTTTAACATCAATTGCTTCTTTATGCCTCCAGGGCTTATCACTTCATCACTTCGGGTGGTTTCCTCAAACTCATATTCACATTCTTCTGCGAATAAAACCTCCATTCTGGTCTGAAACAGGTGCATTTGACTACAAGAACCAATGCTGCAGCGCACATCTGCTCAACATACAGCGCACAACTGCGCCCAACAGCCATTCAGCGCAGAACAGCGCCATACCCATACAGTGCACTTCGGAACTACCCGGCCGTGTTATATGTAGCTAACTACCCGTCCTATAAGCAATCTGACATTCTCATTTCATGCTATCTATTTAGTCCTCCTTTGTTCGCAGTCACTAGTGTACTGTCTGCTGCTGTCTTCATACTTCTCTGCTGTCCACCTAATGTGCATGTGAAACAGATGGACTGCAGACAACTTCGAATATATCACAAGGCGAACGCAGGTGATCTAGGACGAAGGCTCAAATTTCAATTAATATGAAATATATATCGTTGAAAAGCTCTTGATAAGGCGATTTCAACTAACTGAACGGAATCTATTTTCGAGGCCGGGAACATCATTAAAAACAGCTATAAAATTTCTATTATAAATAGTTGCGTTTCGGCAATTTCATATGTATTAGTCCACGTATAAGCCCGAATTTAAGGACACGTTATCAAAATTGCGAAACTCACAAAAAAGGCTATTTCCCCAAAACTACTGAACGAAAATTGATAAAATTAGTGTTCTGAAATCAAGATGAACCGGGCTTGTATGCCATATAAAAATATAGCACTTTAACAAGGTTTTCATCTTGACGATTTTAGCCCCAGACACCGGAATTTGACTACCCCATGTCAAATTGACTACCCCATGAAAAAGGTTAAAAATTCCCTTTGAAACTAGACTTAACATATTGAATATATATATATATATATATATATAATATATATATATTTATATATATATATATATATATATATATATATATATATATATATATATATTCAGAAAGACCGTTAAAAATGCAAGAAAATAAGCTATAGTACGCGTCTTACCTCACGATAACTGAAAAGTTATTAAAGAAAGAAACTTTGAAAATGACCAAAATTTAGAAAAATTTGCAGCTCTTTGTAGCACTACAGAGACGTCTTAGGGCACGAAAATGGAGAGAACTACATTGTTTTTGTTTTGCATTGTGAGAAACCAATAGAAATGCTAAATTTTGGTTAAAAAAAACTTTGCAAAAACATTGCCTGAACAAAAAGTTATTTGTGAAAGATTCTTGAAAGAACCGTAATTTTTGTTGATAAAAGTTACTCTTTTACAAAATATTACGTTCAAACTGAAAAAAAAAGTATTTTAATATATATATATATATATATATATATATATATATATATATTCAAAAAGTACGTTAAAAATGCAAGAAAATGAGCTATAATACGCGTCTCAACTCTTTCTAATTGAAAAATTATTGAAGGAAGAATTTTTAAAGATGACCAAAATTTCGTAAAACTTACAGCTCTTTGTAGTACAGAGGCTTCTTACGGCAAAAAAATGGAAAAAAACTACATAAAGTTTTTTTTCATATTGAGAGTCAACAAAAATGCCAAATTTTGCTTAAAAAACTTTGCAAAACATTTCCTGAATAAAAAGTTTTTAGTGAAAAATTCTTGAATAAACCGTAATTTTTGTTGATAAAAGTTACTCTTTTAAAAAATATTACGTTCAAACTGAACAAAAAAGTATTATATATATATATATATATGTATATATGTATATATATATATTCAAAAAGTACGTTAAAAATGCAAGAAAATGAGCTATAATACGCGTCTCAACTCTTTCTAACTAAAAAATTATTGACGGAAGAATTTTTAAAGATGACCAAAATTTCGTAAAACTTACAGCTCTTTGTAGTACAGAGGCTTCTTACGGCAAAAAAAATGGAAAAAAACTACATAAAGTTTTTTTCATATTGAGAGTCAACAAAAATGCCAAATTTTGCTTAAAAAACTTTGCAAAACATTTCCTGAATAAAAAGTTTTTAGTGAAAAATTCTTGAAACAACTGTACTTTTTGTTGTTTAAAGTTATCCATTTACAAAATTTTACTTTCAAATTGGACAAAAAGTAATCAATAAATAAAAATATTCAGCAAGAATGTTAAAGATGCAAGAAGTTGAGCTAGAACACGCGTCTCATCTCTTTCTAACTGAAAAAATATTAGAGGAAGAAATTTATTTAAATGACCAAAATTTTGAAAACTTTGCAGCTGTTATTAGCAATACAGAGGATTCTTACTACACGAAAGTTGATGAAACTATAACGTTTTTTCTTCATCGTCGGACCTATACAAAAGGCTAAATTTTCTTTATAAAAACTCCAATAAACAAAGCTTACTTAAGAAAATATTGGTGAACGATTTAAGAAAAAAATGACTACTAATTAGCGTTATTCAAAACAATTTGCATCATAATCTTTTCAATTCTCTTTTTACATTTTTTTTAAAGTTCTTTTTGATTGATAGTACAACCTCTCTTCTTAGACTTTTTCTGAAAATTGAGTAGGAGTAATTAAAACAAATTACTTTTTGAAAATTTTTGAAAAAATTTCTTTACTTTGATCAAAATCAGGGGCTGTTTCTGAAGCATTTTTACATCAAATCGTCTGCAAAAAGATATTTTGTTTTTGAGAAAAACTTGCTTTTTATTTGATATAGTCCGATAGCGTTAGTGTCTAAAGAAGAACTACAAAAACCAAAAAGAAATATTTACTAAAATTTTACAATGTGTCGTTTTATGATCTGACCATCAACTCGATTTGCAGAAACAATGGAAACTTTCTGCAGAATTACCAAAGAGGTGCAATTAGTAATATTCTGTCAAAAAAAGTTTGCAATAGTCAAAGATTCATAGCAAAAGAAAGCTCAAGACGTTAAAAAATGTTTAAACTTAACAAAACAATTTAGTTAACTTTTTAAAGTTATTCCGATTTAAAATTTAGTTCACTTATGTTATATGTCTGATTTGGCGTTGAAACTAGCGTTTTGTGCGTATCAGTTAACAAGGGCACGTATATTGTTGGAAAAAAATTGGAAGCCGAAAACGCTTAAAAACTTGAATGTAGTTTTTGTTTTTTTATTCACTTTCCGGGATGATTATTCATATATATCAGTTAGGCAGACCACTCTGATTGTTTAAAAAGTTTTATATTTATAGTAGTCTGGGGAATCAATTCGGTTTACTTAAAGCAACTCCTTGACGCGTTTTTTTTCATTTTTGAAAGTAAAATTAGGTAAACATAAAATAAACTTGAATATTCCTTGAGCTTTCATGAAGAAACAGTCATATGTATGAAAAAGCAGTTCACTAAAATAGATACATTGAATAATAAGCATTACGATGATTAAAATAAACATGAAGAAACAACAAAATTAACATAAAGAACATCTATTTGTGAAGAACAAGTGAAATGAATTTAAAAAGAATAGAGGATAATTCATTTTAAATCCATCTAACCATAGATTTTTTTAACATGGATTTTTTCAAAATATATTCATTAAAAAATATTTAAAAAAATAACCTTATGTTAATATGGTAAATCAGGTAAAATATATGAATTCTCCGCATATCTCTAAATACTAATGTAAGTCTGGGGCAATAGTACTGTAGGTCAAGGGGCAAGTTTAAAGTTAAACAAATTGTTATCCCAGACTTGCAATAGTATTTAGAGATATTTGGAAAATTCATTTATTTTATCTGTTTTACCATATTAAAATAAGAATATAAATGCTATTTTATATTTTTTACTGAATATATATTGAAAAAATCTATGTTAAAAAAATCTATGGTTACATGGGTTTAGAATCAATTATCCTCTTTTCTTTTTAAATTCATTTAACTTCTTCGTCACAAATAGATGTTTTTTATGTTAATTTTGTTGTTTCTTTATGTTTATTTTAATCATCGTAATGCTTACTGTTCAATGTATCTATTTTTAGTGAGCTGATTTTCCATACGTTGTCTACAATACTATTGTCAATTCACTAAAATTAGATACATTGACCAATAAGCATTTCGATGAAAAATTAACATACAGAACATCTATTTGTGAAGAAGAAGTTAAATGAATTTAAAAAGAAAAAAAATGATAATTCATTTTAAATCCATGTAACCATAGGTTTTTTTAACATATATTCATTCATTAATTTTTTTTCAAAATATATTCAGTAATAAATGTAAAAGAACATTCAGAACCTTATTTTAATATGGTAAATCAGGTAAAATATATGAATTCTCCGCATATCTCTAAATACTATTGTAAGTCTGGGTTAACAATTTGGTTCACTTTAAACTTGCCCCTTGACCCGATCAAATTTCTCCAAGAAACGTGTCTGAATAGTGGCATTTTTGCTTTGGGATAGTCTGATTGGAGATCATCTGACTTGAACAACTGTCGGGAAAATGGTCTGGGTTTAGTGTGGGCCATGGTTGCACAATCGTCTGGACAATGGTCTGGAGGTGGTCAGAAAATCTTTGGAAGATGGTCTGATCAATGGCATTTTTGGTCTGGGGATAGTCTGATCAGAGGTCATCTGACGCGCACAATCGTCTGGGCGATGGTTGCACAATCGTCTGGACAATGGTCTGGAGGTGGTCAGAAAATCTTTGCAAGATGGTCTGATCAATGGCATTTTTGGTCTGGGGATAGTCTGATCAGAGGTCATCTGACGCGCACAATCGTCTGGACAATGGTCTGGGTTTCGTCTGGTCCATGGTTGCACAATCGTCTGGCAATGGTCTGAATTGGGTCTGATCAGAGATCAGTTCCGGATGGGAATGGTATGATCAGAGACCATTTTGAGCGCACATTCAGCGCACACGGTGTTTTGAGAGCACATTAGTCTGATCAGAGGTCAACTTCGTCTGGGATGGTCTGATCAGAGGTTACTTTCGTCTGGCACGGTCTGATCAGAGGTCACTTCCGGATGGCACCTCAACCTGGGATAACAACGATTTGTCATTTAACTCTACGCCTCGTCCTCTGTTCTGGGCCTTACACTGTATTTCCTACTTAATGGTCTTCAATTCAGCTAAGCGCAGGGAACACGCACAGCTTCTTCATCCACTACCAACCATTATTCAGGCATACAGTGCACCAGTCTCTCAAGCCTCCTTGCTCAACAGCACTACTAACCATGATTTCTTTGCCTACTAACACAGATTCCAAGTTGATGCCATTTGAGTTCACAGTAATTTTTTTGGCGTCTACCCAATCCTCAACTAAATAGACAACTTTACTTTATAGTCGGGATTTCCTTTTTGTACTTTTCTAATTTTCAAATCAACTAAACATCTTTTGCTTACTGAAGACATTTAAATCATGCTCGTAGAAAAAAAAACTTGAAACTCTTGGGCTACCCTCAGTGAGCTAAATCTCCGGAGTGGCAATACATCTAAGCACCGGATAATTTGCCTTTCAACTTATCTTGGCTTGCAATGTGCATGGATAGAAATGTTGTTTTGTGATTGATCACAAGATGGTCGATGCACTGTTTAACTAAAACCGATCTTCTAGAGCGATAAAAACTGTTTGTTCTTCTCGTTCATTTAGTTTCTCGGGAACACTTTCTTGTAAACAAAAATTTTTTAAGCTCCAGAAAAATTAGTGATAGTCACATTTTTGTGTGGTTCTTTTTACAGAAACGAAAATCATAGAGTATTCTTGCACTTTTCATAGCAAAGCTCAAAGGCAAAAGATTGACTAGATAACAAGTCCAGATACAACTTGCGCTACTATATCCGTAACGATGGCAGAGAGAGACTCAAGGCTCTCAGGACTCAAGCCCTCGTTGAGCAATGCTGCCATATGAGAAATGCATTTGAGCGGATGTCTTCGTGGCAGTTAATTTCTCTAGTTGTCTGATGTCTAAATACCTAGCAGCGAAATGAAGGTGTACTTAAAAACTTGCCGCTCTATTTGATTTGGCGTCTGAGAAGATTCGTGAATGATAGCATTGAAATGATGGTTGTGCGTTTTTTGTCGAAGAGAAAAGGGATCACGGTGCGTACGTACTACGCCCAATAATCAGTCGTCTCGCATGCACATTTTGGCGTAATAAAAATTTGTTGTTTATTTGTTCTTATTTTCTCGAAGCATAAAAATAAGCAAAACTAGTTACCTTTTAGTCTAAGGTTATATTCTATTTCCCTAAGAGCATTTTTATGACAAATCTTCTCAAGACGCTTGACAGCCAATATCTTTAAACCTAAATATTTAAACCCCAATATTTGAAAAAAAAAATAAAAATATAGACTTGGGAGTTTGAGCTAGGCTTTTATATAATCCAGTAACTCTCCACTATGAGAGACTGAACTATTTGAATTTCTGTTATTGCGGCACCAAAAATATCTCTTCTTGAAGCGTGTGTGCACAGAAACCAATGAAATGCAACAAACATGAAAAAATTTTACTCAATGGTTCTTCATCTTGCAAAGTTTTGATCCTTGTAATGTAACAATTTTTGCTCCAAAATGTTTGAAAATAATTTCAACTAAGATGACAACTTAAACATTCGCCAATAGCTTTCCCAGGCTGAGGTCCCAGACCGAAAGGCGATATGAAATAAGAAGTGAAATAATATACCTACTGCATGGCGTCATATAATTTTGTAAATTTTGTATTCAATCAGGCTATAGCAAAAAATAGAATAAATTGAATGGTAAAGATTACAATTGCTACAACCGAACCACATAAATTTTATATATTCAACACGTCACTAAATATCGTTTCATTTTATTAAAATATCTAACGTTGGAATTGAAGAAACAAGTGTTTTTCAAGATATAAATAACCCGGATGTGAAATAAACGCTTGAGTGATTGTGAGTTAAAGTTCATATGCTTGGTGCAAATTCACAATAAATGCAAATATAGTTCAATAGCAACGGATGCGGGTACTGCTTACAAATGACCACTATTTTAAAAAATTGATCTTTCATAGCGTGTGCTGTAAGAGCTATTCTAGCAGGTCTCCCAGGTTGAGGCACAAGACGTAAGTGACCTCTGATCATACCCAAGTCCAGCGCACACGGTGTGTTTCCAGACCAGAACTACAGGGTCTGGGATTTGCTTCGAGCGCAAAGTGTGATAAAAGGTCACTGCCGGTTGGTAAGGGTCTCATCAGAGGTATTTTCCGTCGGGGTTTTCTTTTCATTAGAAATACCTTTAGAATTGGCGTTTCCTTATGCTGCAAACATGAAATTAATACTGCAAAAACCAATTTTGTTTTTACTGAAATGAAAAAATTAATGCATAATTAAAAACATTTGTTCATTGTGAAAATCATTCAATGTAAATCGAGCGCAAATGAGTCTGATCAGAGGCCCAAATGAGTCTGATTTTGGTCTGATCAGTGGTAATTTCCGCCTCGCAAGATTTGATCAGAGACAACTTTGAGCGCACTCCGAGCACACACGAAGTTTCGAGAACATTTCAGTCTGATCAGTGGACACTTTGGCCTGGGATCTTATGATCAGAGATTAATTTCGTCTGGTACGGTCTCATCGGAAGTCACTTCCTGATGGCACCTCAATCTGACCTACCATAAAATTTCGAAAAAAGCTGCGCTTTCAATGGTTATCGTTAATTCGGGATCAAAAAACAATCCATTCGAAAGCCAGTTTTGACTTATCAGAATGATTTTAAATGTACAAAAAAGTTAGTATATAGTAAACAAGAGTGGGGGTATAAAGGTACGTAAATATGTCTACAGATTATATTTAGCTAATTTTCATTTATTTGCCGAAAACGTACATAAAAATGTTTTAAAAATCTTTAAAACATGAAAACGTACGAAAAATATCTTTGTCAATATATCTTAATTACCACTGGGGAAACGCATCCAGTTGTGATTATTGGTTCCACCCTAATGCATTTCAGCTCATCATATCTACTTGATAAAATCCAACTGCGTCTAACCTTAACTTCTATGCACTTTACTTGCGCGAAACTCTCTCAATTATCAAAATGTTTTTTTTCTGATTTTTTTAAAATGGAAGGTTGCTTTGAATAATTTAATAATGGGCGTTAGCTCTTATTTGTCACTCACTTTTTCAAAGAGAATGCTTTTTATGAGAGTAAATCAGAAAGGGTTCTTATACTAAATAAGGAAGCAGCAACAAATAAAACAATAGTAACCCATAACAATACTGAATTATTCTTCGAGGTAGATTGAAACGGATTAACAATAAAACACGACTGTTTTTTCGTACAGAACTTGGGAGGCAGCTGAACATCATCAATCCCACATTGCTGAAAAACAATTCATTAATTTTTCTCCCAATTTATTTTCAAACCTGTGAATCAATTCGAAGAGAACAATGGTTTCAACCCCTGAAAAACAACAAAAATTTTGTTCACATGCTTACCTCATAAGAATTCGCACCGTGTATTTACGTAGAGATTATTTTCTTGAGATATGCTGTTATTTATTGAAAAATCAATAGCCCTCGCTCTGCCCGACTTCCGAGACCTTACTCTTACTCCAATCTAGGAACGTTCAAATTTCACTTATCGGACCCACTCATCTCATCATTTTATCTCTATCTACAGTTGTTCTCCAATACCAGAACATAAGCTCGCTTGTTCCCCAATATTTTTTGGCTCATATGATTAATCAAAGCAGGCACATCTTTGACATCACGTGGTGATGCTACTTATAACACGACTCACATAACTACTACGTCATATTGCGCACTTAATTTTCATTGGCGAAACAAAGTTGTTTATGAGATTTCACTAGTCAACAAGATTGTCGGCAGCATTTAGTCCCTCTTTTCATTGAAATCTCATTGGCTGGATCTATCAAGTTTGTTTTTGAAGTTTTTTGTCCATTGCGACTTTCCCTTCATATTTTTCAGAAACCCCTATTTTGTGCACCTTTTCTTAATTTTCTCCTTCTACAGAGGAACCCAAAAAAGAAAACTAGTTATTCCCCCTTAACGGTTTGACTACAATAATGACATCATGTTTTCGTTGCTTAAAGAGATCAACGTGAAAGTTGGCAACAGTGAATCAAAAACATATGATCGCGTAGGAAACAGCAACTTGGTCTTTTCGAGATTGTAGTAAGCAGAAATCTCGAATGAGTTATCCAGAGGAAACAAACCAAACAAACTCCTGGAAGCAATTCAAATACTTTTGCAAAAATACTGGATGAGAATTTGTTTTGCATAAGTTTCTCGTCAATCTGAGAATTTGGGCTTCTTTTTTAAAATCAGCATGTTAAAACTGTGGTGGCAAAATAAGCAGCACAGTTTGAACCGGCAGAAGGCACAACAAAATTGTTGATTGATGAGACTTTATTCAAACCCACTGAAGTGGAGGAAAATTAAAACTCTATGTTCTCTAGGAAATAAGTGAGACTCCTTGAGAAGAAAGTTTTAATTAGTAGAATTTTTTATCAAGAAGATCCAAACCGATGTTAATTTACAATAAAAATCTTCACTTAAGGGACCTAAATTGAGAGCTTGAAATAAATGCTTCCTTTTGGTCAGAAAGTGAGAGTTGCAGAGACTGCACAGAGTGAATGATGAAATTATTTCTGCGACGAACGGAGACAAAAATCGAAAATGATCGAAATGTGCATACACTTTTCTCTTACTTTATTATCCTGTCTGTGATGTTGTTTATTTCGATTTGTTATTTTTTAAAAATATTGTCTTTCAGCATAGTTACTTGGTATTAATCTTGAAGAAATAGCAGAAAATCAGACATCAGAAATAGAAGAAACAGAAATCAGAAAATTCTTTATTGGAAATGCAAAAAAAATGTTTCGCCAGTTTGTCGAAAATTCGCCAAAAATGTAGATGTTGAAAATATTGACCAAAATTTCCGTTTTGTGAATTCATAGGAGCAGGCGATACAAGGTTAGAAGAAGGTTTATAATTGTCAGGTATTTTTCTGGATGGAAAATTTCAAAACGACTCGGGTCATCTCAAAATCAATCTAACCATTAATCCGGGATACCGTTATATGGTTCAATTCTTTATTTCATTTCCAAACTTTTATTTCTTGAGACATATAACAGGTCTTGCAATTTGTTGTTTTTGAAAATGTCACCATTATTCCAGTTATTCAAGGAGTAAATTATTCTTGCTTCAGTAAGAACAAAATCAGTTGCACTCCATAGGCAGAACTTCTCAATCACGAAACAAACTTTGTATCCCATATTAAGAATTAGGACAGTCAACGTCCGGAAAATCAGTTTGTTCTCCAAGCAGACTATTGATCAATTTTTCTGTCAGTTTTTTTCCGCACAGATTTTCTGTCATTTATTCACTGTTTAATTGTTCTGATACTGCTTTTTGAATTACTATTCTTTTAAGTTCTGTTTGTTATATACTTTCAAATCCAAGAGCTCACTGAAAAACAATCATAGCTACAATTAAACGAAATCTGATGTATCTTGTTTGTCCTTTTGGATCTCCGTAAACTGATTTCATTAAAGATTTGCTACGATTGAAAAATTTGTAACGTTCTTTTGGTAAAACTTCGTACTTTTATCAATAATTTCAGTCTATTTAGATAAAATGATGCAAACAAATGCAGAGATAGAATACATTCGATTCTGTGTATTTATTTTGACTTAAATAACAACCTAACAGCTTACAGCACCAATTACTTTTTTCTTTTTGACCATTCATTGGACATTTCTTCCAAATCAGAAAACTAAACGCCATTGCGACAGCTGGCAGACAGAGAAATCAAAAATGTGTGTATATCAAGCACAGTCGTTTCCATAGAAACAGAACTGGACGTGATAACGAGCTGCACACGACGAACATTGTTTTTTTAAAGTACCCAAGAGATGCACAGAAAATTGATATAAAGGGACGGGAACTTTGACTTAGAAAACAACAAAATTAGCTGTACGAATGCAACGCAGTTCAAAATCTTAGCAAGAAAAATCAACCAGTTTTTCCTCTGAATTCTCTTAACGATTTCATCAGATTTTTTTGTGAGTGTACTCTAAACTTGAAAACTTGATTGAAGGAATTTAACAGGTGCAGATGAAATCAAAAAGCAGACCTCCTAAATCAGCTTAAAAAGATCACAAAAAAGGAACAATTTTTAATCTAGAGAAGACCTATTTTGGTTCCAAAAACAAGTATTACTAAAAAATTTTACAAGAAGAGGAACAATTTTAAACTAGAGCAGTCCTATTTTGGTTCCAAAAGCAAGTATATGCAAAATTGAGTTGCATATAAGAATATTTTGCTCATTCGGTAAATTTTAAAACCCTCTAAGCAATCCAATTTTTCTGAATTTTAGCAGCTTCTGAAAGTGAGATCACGTCTGGCAAAAAACAACATATGAGGACACAATATGGCTCAGATTGGATCAATTACAGGTTTTTGGAAGACAGAAACAATTACAGGAAGACGGAAACAATAGTCAAAATAACATAAATTGTATAATACGAGAGGACCAACAGCTTTTGGTTCTATAAATAGACTGACAAAAACAAGTGGATTCAGTGGAAAAAAAGTGACAAATTTTTACAATCAAAAGGCCCCTACTCGATTTATACGGACATTTTCCCGGCTGAAAGCACATGCTTGCTCTTTTGATGAGATTAGGTGCTTGCGTCTTTCACGGATGAAAATATTACTGGACTTGATCCGAGGGATCAAGTTTTCACTCGTTACCGTCGATTTTTTTGCAAGTAGAACCATTATGGAGCAAAAGAAACGAGGCAGTAAGTTGTTTATAACAAAATGGGTTTTAAGGAACACGAGCTCAAACTTCAAAAAAACTGTGGCTAGAAGAAAAAGACTTTTTTGGAGATATGGCCATTTTTCGGAGGACATGGGAATGAAGTGTAATAAAAACAGTGAAACCAAAGTACCGTTTAGCGGAAGAGCTACAAGAAGCCTCAAACAAGGGTTTAATTGCTATCGTGAAGAAAACAATAGTTTTTAGTACACCACAAACGGGAAATCCTTATTGACCATTTACTCGTGAATCAACTAAACGTCTTGATTTGGTTGCCATAAACAGCGTGAAAGCCCGTAGGTAAAAAAATTAGGTTAGCATTAGCAGAGAACAAATTTTAAGTGATATAAACCTCACTACACAAACGAAGTTTTTCTGATTGGAAAAAGGAACACGTTAGCCTTTTTACAATTTTTTTTGTTGTTGGTCAGAAAGGCGAAAACAATGACGAAAAATTCGACGAGAGAGAATGGTAAGAAATTAACCATTCATTTTTCTTTTGGTCGCGCTTAAAAATGGACGGTTAAAGTCAACCGTATTATAAAAGAGCTCCTAGTAAAAAATGAGCGGTTTTGGAGCGCTGGCTAGAACGGTTGCTAGAACAACTCTTCCCATTCTCAAGAAAAAGATTATCACAGCAGGAAAAATTTTGCAAATGGTACGAGTGATTCAGCAATTTCAATAAGAGGGTGGAATTTTATCAAGACAGATTTCAATTTTAAAAGCCATGAAGAAGACATTAGAGTCAATGATACGAAAAGAGGTTAGTGGAGAGACATCAAAGAAGAAAACACTGGACACATTATTATACAACAAAAGGTTCAAAAGGTTGACTGAGCAATTTCCCCAAAAAAGGTTGCATATTACAGTCAAACATCATAAACTCGTTTTATCTTGAGTTTGTGTCCAACGCTTCTAATGAGAGTTATCCACAAAACACAATTGCCTTGTTCACTAACTTTCTTCCCCACAAATTTGAAATTGAGAGGTCGTGGTAGATAGCTCTAGTCGAAGTGTCATAACCAAGTATATGTAACAATATTGAAGATGTATCGATGACATTTCACTTTGAGAAAATGAAACTCTTTATTAATTCTTTTTCATTCAGTTTTCAACAATGGAGAGGAATTCGAAAGAGGAACTCTAAAGCGAACAGTACTAGAGGAACTCTAAGGCAAACAGCACAAAATCCCAAAAAATTTAGATCCTCTTTTTTCTATCAGCAATAATAAAAAATTGAAACTTTAATCTTTAGAAGATCTCAAAAAGTGTCCCTCAGCAGATGATTGGCGGCTAACTTGGATGTTAAAGCTGGTAAACATGTTATGTCCAATTCGAGAGAATCAAACAACACCATGACCTGGGCAACGGCAGAACGATCTGTTTTATTATTTGGCCGGAACACATACAGTTTTAATATCCTTAGATTTAGTTTACCCAGTTCAGCTGATGATGTGAATTGAAATATCCCCTTTTAAGGACAATACTATTGAAACACCAAAAAAATTCCAACAAAAATAAGATATTAAGAAAACTCACATTCTCTGTTATCGTAGCTGTGAGCACTTGATTTTCCACTAATTAATTGATGCGATTTTCAACAGTGTCCATGTTGAATTGAAACGCGCTTCAGAGTATTTTGTTCACTTCATCCCAATTGGCCAAAATCGGCCTAACTTGCCTTTCAAGTAAAAATCTTGATAAATTTTTTGTTGAGAAAACGTTCCACTAAAATGCCAAAGAAATTCTTGTCTCAAACTATGCTCGGATTTTTTTTGAAAAATTCCAATATTAGACAAGTTTTGGTTAAGTGAACATCAAATTTTCCAGCAAACACATTAAACAAGTCAAAATTTGAATTTCTGGACAATGATGTAATTTTTTTTAATGAACTGTGACCTAATCGCTTATTCATTGGAGGAAAAATTATTAAAGGTGATAAAACCTGTTCGGATAATGCCAAATAAACAAAATTGATAGCTGATAGGCATGGCTTCATTCTTTTTCCGTAATTAAAAATTCTAACGAACAAGTCCAAAGCGCCATTTCCCTACTTTCCATCAAGTTGTTTTCTCTGCTGAATGTTCAGTGCCAAAAGGAGCAAAAGAAAATCTTTCTGAAAACCACTGATATCGCTGCAAGGTTGAGCCCCATGATTTCACAAAGACGATTTGTAAATGCAGTTTTTCGAACAGCAAAGAGACGAATTTACTTTTTTTGTTTACTTGGCTATAGGACTGTTTGCATGCGCATAGTTACTTCTTCAAATTTTTAGAGATAAACAGATTAAAATCTGGCTATAGGACTGTTTGCATGTGCATAGTTACTTCTTCAAATTTTTAGAGATAATTAGATTAAAATTAAACAGATTTTAGAAAGTTTCAAATTATCCCAGATTCAAATGGATTAGATCATCTCCTTGGTTTTATATCATTAATACTGCAGGACTACCTCAAGGCTTTTATATTGGAATTTTGAATTTTTACTGGACAGTTAGCGGTCGCAGATAGTTCGATGAGAAGTTTTATAGACAAAGAATTTTGAAAACCTGCCATATTTTACTATAATGAAAAACCATTGAGAGAATTATTTATTCTCACAGGACAAAATAAGTTACTACAAAAAAACCCGTTTAAAAATCGATATTTCTATGAATCGAAATAATCAGTTCAGTGGAACATACAACACAAATTTGTTCTTCTGTTGGATGTCTGGTCTCCGATAATTTAAACTTTTGCGTGTGAACCAACTTGAAAACAAAAAATTACGTAGAAGCCTATCCAGAAGCAATGAACGTTCTCGAGTGCGATGATCAAAACAAAGAATACTTTTTCTTACTTCAATAGAATAAGATCTGGAACAAATTCTCGATTGGAGCTCTATTTTGCGAACATATTGACCATTACTGTAAAACAATTTCAATTTTCTAACGTATAACTCCAATCGAAATTGACATTGAAGGATCAGTTACTAAAACTGGAAAACCAGCAACAAAAATATGTTGTCAACAAGTTTCGAAAATTAAAGATCAAATATGGTCTTTGACCTGATATTTCAATAAAAAAGCTTTTTGTTTGATCAACACTGATCAATCTATACGGCCAGGCCAAGAATTTTAATTGCTTGCGGCAAAATGGAAGTATCTTCTACGGTGATTCAAAAAGAAATGTCGGCAAATATGGCACCAAAAGTAAGTGAAACTTTATTATCATAGGAGAATAGAAACTTTAAAACCGAGAATTGTTTTCTATGTTTCTTTTAAATATTTTAATAATTCATGCGTAAAAGAAATTTTATTGATTCTTTGTCTTTTTTATAAACTAAAATAGTCAACTAACATTCATTCAACAGTAAAATACAAAGTAAATATTTTGGTGTTCAAAACCTTCCCTTAGGAATTTTTTAAATTACATTTTAATATTTGTGTATTTGTAGCTAAATCATGTTTTTTAAAAACATATTTACTGAACAGCAATTTTTAGAGGCTAATGTGATAAAAAGCTATGAAATAGAAAAGGATGAGAAGTGCTCAAAATCGAAAAGAAATAAGTTATAAACATAAATGTAAGCGACTAGTGTGAAACCCAGCTTCAAAGACTTAACGTTTGAGATGACAAAAAATGATAGTTTGACTGTTTTTATTTCATAGGCGCATACACTTTGTCGTCGAAAACTCTGAAATCACAATTTGTCGAACATTTTCGCCCCTCGTCGAACAACGTTTTCAATGCTCGCTTAAGTGTCCCTCGATGTTGTGTCTGTTGAGTCCCTTAATTGAAAAATTCTTAGGATCTGAAGGCTCATTATGGCAGCAGCCTGTACTTGAGCCTACAGAAATCACCTCAGAGCAACAAATTTTTTTCTCAAAAAATACTTATGTTGATTTATCCTAGAAAACATGGCGTTTGCAGAGTTTTCTGGGAAAAGAATTAGTTGTCGAATTGGTTTTGAAGTTCTCTGTACAGCCACTTTATATCACGCAAAACAACAGAAGCGCATCTTTGGTCAAATTAGTTTTCTTCAATCTTCTCTTCACTTATTTCCATACACAAACTATCTGTATCCAATTCATTCAGCCCATACATGTTTCTATCGCCTAAAAAAAGAAAAAGTTGTAACTGGATTTTAAGCATGGTGAGCTTAGCATAATGGTGTTTGAAGAAGCCAGCAAGTATTAGTACCCTTTGCTCGATAATTGACTTGCTGAACTCCACTTCTTTTTTGCGGCAACTCAAGCAGGGTCTGGAAAAAAATTGGTCAACAATGTGCGCCCTTGACTTACGTTGAGTTTGCATGCGGTCTGCAACCCATTATCTGATAAAACTGTTCTGATAAATATAGCCTATCAATTTTTTTGTTTCATCCACAATTGTAGATTCATTATTTGTGTCTCCGTGACGGAGGGTATTGACCAAAACTTAGTCTGAACACGAATTTTGAATCTGATGTAAATAGTTAGGACAAACACCCGTTTTGAGATGTATAAGGTAAATACCAGAACACATCTTTTAACAAGACTGTTCTAAGGGTTAAACAGCGAAAGCCGGTAATAAGAGTAATAAAAGGTTCAATCTCGTTCAAGCCTGACACTAAAGATGAGCATTTTTCTTCTTTCGATAACACCTGTGTCGCTCTTAAAACTCTCTCGTGTGCTCGCCATTGTCATCTTGTCCAAATTCGTATGTAATAGATATCGGAGGGAAAACCCAATTTTCCAAACGAATCTTCTCGCTCAATTCTTTCAATGGGATCACTTTTGTAAAATGATGGTTGAAATGAATAATTTCTGTTTATGAATTTCCTTACTGCATTTGCGATTTTCGTGTTCCTTTTTTTCCACTGGAACCCCCAGTTTTGACAACCGTTCTCCCCAATGCCTGCAGGTACTTTCTTTGATCTTTATCTTGTTCCGCGTCCTCAATTCAATCTCTATATCTTCAAGAAGCCGTTGCTTCTCTTCTGGACAGACACAAAATAAAAATAGCAGCCCATTGCCTCTAACATGGCTTTGCATTGAGCTTAAAAGTCGCCAAACAAACATCCTCATAACTTTTTTTTATTGGAAGTAGATTAGACATTCTGGACGCTAGCACTGTAGGTAATCCATTAACTGCTGCTAAAAAACTACAATTCTCTTTGGGTGAAAGTTTCAAGTGTCCTCTTTGAACTCGCTTTTTGTATACAGACAAATTGGAATTTTCTTGGTCATCAAAAATGGGTAGAGCTGGTTCGC
Source organism: Convolutriloba macropyga (assembly GCF_964194025.1). NCBI lineage: Eukaryota > Metazoa > Xenacoelomorpha > Acoela > Convolutidae > Convolutriloba > Convolutriloba macropyga. The sequence goes on from NC_134477.1 coordinate 19,279,075, forward strand.
ATCAATGCCTAAAACAGACTTGCAGGCATTTTCGGACTTTCGAAATTTAGTGTGGCCAAGATTTGCATATCGGGTGGAGATAATCGAGGGTCCGTTGTCAGCGATATAGTTGTCATTTTCTTTGCCTGCACGCGGAATGGAAAAAATTATATCTCCTGAAGAAAAGACAAATCTCCTGAATGGAATCGCCTGCACGCGGAATGGAAAAAATTATATCTCCTGAAGAAAAGACAATTTGAGGAGCGTATAAGCCAAATTCAGCATATCAATTTTTAATGGTAGAAGATGTTTTTTGTCATTGCTTCGATAGTGAGTAAAACGTTTTTGTTTTTGTACCACTTGAGAAAGTCTCAAAGTTTTCATGTTCTATGCCACAATCGAAGAAATTGAAGTCTTTGGGTTGTAACTCGAATGGTTTTGAGGGTACATGAAAATCAAAAACCGTTAGTTGAAGTGAAGGACATCCAATCAAGTTATCAACTAATTGTGACTTCAGGATATATTCTACGTCCTATGCTACTTGCACTTTATCTAAATATTGTGCCAGATCAACTAGAGCTGTTGAAGTTTCCATGTTTGCAAATGGCACCAATTTTCAGACAGTTCCCATATTTTCAATGACAGCAATACTGATTATGTATAAAATCCTAATGAATTGGCTCGACAAAAATAATCCCAAACTAAATGCGTTAAAGTCCTATTTTATGTGGTTTGGTTTTAGGAGGAAAATATTGAAAAAGGATTTTTCCAGAGAATGAAATAATAGCAAAATGCGTGTCAATAGATTGATGCGTTTAAAAGTCACGACAGTAACTTCTGTAGCGTTGTTAGTGAGATGTCGTCTACTGTCGTTAAGCTTATGATTATACACAAGTCTGCAACTAAAATATCCAAATAACCCAATACAAATTGTACATCAACAATTTAAGTCATACTGGTTGCTGATATTTGGTTTAGCAAGTGTATTCTATCCGTCTGGGAGCCAATTTTTAAAGTTTAGCAGAAAGCTTAGAAAGATAATTTTCAAAATTGCCTGAGGTAGATGAATTGAGTTGTTTCACAACTCTAATAATTTTAGCGTCTACAATCTCCCCAATGTTTGCTTAGCTGTCAAAATTCGTACTTTTCTCCGTTAATGGAGTTCTCAATAATATATGTTTGAAAAAAAAACAATTAATTACAATAATGTCATAACACATAAAAATCATAACCTTAATATCTGCTGTACGTTCAAAAACGATGCATGCGGTAAAGCCAAAGTATCTTGGCAGGTATATATGAGGTACAAGACATGTCTTTCAACATTGGCAGACACTCATTGTCCAGTCGTGGCTCGATTTTGCTGAGCACTGTTTTGAAAAAGGTTTTAACTTTTCCGAGAATTAGTCACAAAAACGTACTTCGTTTTTTGACAACTTCAAACACAGTTTTATCCGTAATGAAGATCTGGTTGGACATTTCGACTGAAGGTTCGGCCTAACTTTGTATAGGTTCTGTTACTTTGTCCACTTTTTAAACTATTTGGTGCTTTAGGCCTTGCTTGCAAAAGGTTTCCTGGCGGTGGTCTGTTTCCTGTTTCTGGTTGTATTTATTTGCTAATGTTTTGCTATTGCTGTTCAAAACCTGGAAAAAATTAACGCTTATAACCATTGGCTTCATAAACACTGAGATCCAAATCTATCAGCTGAGCAAGTTTTTGTAAACTCTTGAGTTTTTGTGACTCTCAAAGAGACTAACGCTTTTCCGCCTGTGATGAATTACGACGGTGTCAGTTTTTCAATTGACGATAAAAAGCCAAATGCATTCAATGATTTTTTCAGCTGTCTATAGTTGTAAAATTCACGAAAATGTTCCAACAGCTTTAGATTCGAGTATTAAATTACAAGATGTTACGTTTGGAGTTCTGGAAATTGAAAAAATATTGAGCAAATGTGATGACAGTTCTTCCATGGGCTCAGATCAAGTACCAACTTTCTTGCTTCGTGATGGCTGTCAAGTTTTAGCCCCAGCAGATATGGCATTATTTTTAGTTATTCAAAAGTCCTCGCATTGGCCTAAGGAATGGAAAACCTCATATCACACCACTACACAAAAATGGTTCAACAAGTGACGTTAAAAACTATCGTCCGATCAGCTTGCTTCCAAAGCTTTCTATTGTTTTTGAAAAAATGTTGTTCAATTTTTTGTATCCACTAGTTAGGCCGCTAGTCACAAACGCTCAGCTCGGTTTTATGAAGAGACGCAGCACAACTACTCAACTTATTTCATATTTTGATGTTCTTTACAACAATCTTGACAAAAATTTTCCTTGTGCTAGCGTCTATTTTGATATCAAAAAGGCTTTTGATTCCGTTCCGCATCATAAATTACTGACAAAACTGGCAGCATTTGGGTTTGACGACGCTTTTCTTCATCTTTTTTCGGATTATCTCGAAGATCGACACCAAATTGTCCGTATAGGATCTTGTTTTTCTAGGCCCTCCGTTGTAACATCTGGTGTCCCACAAGGAAGTGTCCTTGGACCACTTCTGTTTATCTTGTACATGAACGATCTTGTTGACCATGTGCAAAACTCCCATGTTTACTTATATGCCGACGACCTAAATCTGCTATGCGTTGATTGTTTCGAAGGTCTTCAATGTGACATCAATGGTATTTATGAATGGTCACGCAAAAATCAACTTCAATGTCATCCAGAAAAGTGTAAAGCGCTGAACTTTAAATGCAGCCAGTCTCCCTTATTTCTAGGAGAAGCGGAAATTCTTTTCACTAGAGAGATTATGGATTTGGGAATGCTAGTTACTGAAGATCTCTGTTGGACAACACATGTTAAGACGAAACTTGCGAAATGTAATAAAATTTTTAATTTTTTGAAAAGAAGCATACCGTTTCAAGTTTCTATTCTCCGCAAGAAAACGTTGTACCAAACGATGATTTTATCGGTGCTACTTTACTGCTCCCAAGCTTGGTGTGTTACAACTGGTATTTTGAAAGTGTTAGAAAAGTTTCAGCGCTAAGTGTTGCGCTGGGTTATTAGGTCTGAGGATTACAACGAGACACTTTCAAAACTAAATTTGTATCCAATTTGCTATCAAATTGCGCGAGCTGACCTTATCTTACTATGGAAAACTTGGCATGGAACAATGGAGAGTGACTTAAAGCTACATGTCAATAGTACGACACTCAGCTCCCGAGGATCAGTCAAAACCTTTTTTGAACAACCGTTGAACAAAAAATTCGAAACTGACAACTGTTTTCTTAGTCGAACTATCCACTCCGCCAATTACTTAATTTCTATCAACGTCATTGACTTTAGGTCATCTTTCAACATTTTTTGTCAGAATTTAGATAATTTTCTCATAGCCAAAACACTTTTTTTTAATTACTATCGGCCATGTACATATTTTCTTCAATGTCGCTGTGTTGACTGAAGATCTTAATTTGGCCGAATTTTGTATAGGTTCTGTTACTTTGTCCACTTTTTAAACTATTTGGTGCTTTAGTCCTTGCTTGCAAAAGGTTTCCTGGCGGTGGTCTGTTTCCTTTTTTTGGTTGTATTTATTTGCTAATGTTTTGCTATTGCTGTTCAAAACCTGGAAAAAATTAACGCTTATAACCATTGGCTTCATAAACACTGAGATCCAAATCTATCAGCTGAGCAAGTTTTTGTAAACTCTGACTTTCAAATAGACTAGCGCTTTTCCGCCTGTGATGAATTACGACGGTGTCAGTTTTTCAACTGACGATAAAAAGGCAAATGCATTCAATGATTTTTTCAGCTCTGTCTATAGTTGTAAAATTCACGAAAATGTTCCAACAGCTTTAGATTCGAGTATTAAATTACAAGATGTTACGTTTGGAGTTCTGGAAATTGAAAAAATATTGAGCAAATGTGATGACAGTTCTTCCATGGGCTCAGATCAAGTACCATCTTTTGTGATGGCTGTCAAGTTTTAGCCCCAGCAGTTATGGCATTATTTCAAGTTATTCAAAAGTCCTTGCATTGGCCTAAGGAATGGAAAACCTCATATATCACGCCACTACACAAAAATGGTTCAACAAGTGACGTTAAAAACTATCGTCCAATCAGCTTGCTTCCAAAGCTTTCTATTGTTTTTGAAAAAATGTTGTTCATTTTTTTGTATCCACTAGTTAGGCCGCTGGTCACAAACGCTCAGCACGGTTTTATGAAGAGACGCAGCACAACTACTCAACTTATTTCATATTTTGATGTTCTTTACAACAATCTTGACAAAAATTTTCCTTGTGCTAGCGTCTATTTTGATATCAAAAGGCTTTTGATTCCGTTCCGCATCATAAATTACTAACAAAACTGGCAGTATTTGGGTTGGACGACGCTTTTCTTCATCTTTTTTCGGATTATCTCGAAGATCGACACCAAATTGTCCGTATAGGATCTTGTTTTTCTAGGCCCTCCGTTGTAACATCTGGTGTCCCATAAGGAAGTGTCCTTGGACCACTTCTGTTTATCTTGTACATGAACGATCTTGTTGACCATGTGCAAAACTCCCATGTTTACTTATATGCCGACGACCTGAAGCTGCTATGCGTTGATTGTTTCGAAAGTCTGCAATGTGACATCAATGGTATTTATGAATGGTCACGCAAAAATCAACTTGAATTTCATCCCTAAAAGTGTAAAGCGCTGAACTTTAAATGCAGCCAGTCTCCCTTATTTCTAGGAGAAGCGGAAATTCTTTTCACTAGAGAGATCATGGATTTGGGAATGCTAGTTACTGAAGATCTCTGTTGGACAACACATGTTAAGACGAAACTTGCGAAATGTAATAAAATTTTTAATTTTTTGAAAAGAAGCATGCCGTTTCAAGTTTCTATTCTCCGCAAGAAAACGTTGTACCAAACGATGATTTTATCGGTGCTACTTTACTGCTCCCAAGCTTGGTGTGTTACAACTGGTATTTTGAAAGTGTTAGAAAAGTTTCAGCGCTAAGTGTTGCGCTGGGTTATTAGGTCTGAGGATTACAACGAGACACTTTCAAAACTAAATTTGTATCCAATTTGCTATCAAATTGCGCGAGCTGACTTTATCCTACTATGGAAAACTTGGCATGGAACAATGGATGGAGAGTGACTTAAAGCTACATGTCAATAGTACGACACTCAGCTCCCGAGGATCAGTCAAAACCTTTTTTGAACAACCGTTGAACAAAAAATTCGAAACTGACAACTGTTTTCTTAGTCGAACTATCCACTCCGCCAACTACTTAATTTCTATCAACGTCATTGACTTTAGGTCATCTTTCAACATTTTTTGTAAGAATTTAGATAATTTTCTCATAGCCAAAACACTTTCTTTTAATTACTATCGGCCAGGTACATATTTTCTTAAATGTCGCTGTGTGGACTGCAGATCTTAATTTGCTACTGTGCTTTGTTAATTTGTACTGTCATGTCTTTCTTTTACTATGTATTCCTCTTGTTGGAATTTAAGTCTTTTACTACTACTACTACTACTACTCGATTTTAAGTGGTCGTTGAATGTTTGGATTTGGCCATTGCCGTCTTTAGTAGCAAAAATTTTATTCATTATGGAAGTGTCAGAGGGAGAAAAAAAGCTTCAGTTTTACTGCTTTTAAAGAGCCTTCTGCCTTTGACAAACCTCCCGCATTAACATTTTCCGGCCATTTGAAGTTGCACGTCAGACACCCAAGCACACTGTGGAAGCACTGACGTTAATCCTTATACGAAAAACAAATGAAGAAGGGATGAACATGAAGGCCGCAGCAGATGCTGCAGAGGGATTGGAGAAGAGAGCAATATTAAGTAATTTTTCGGCAAAGAAGAAAAACAACACTACGGCCAACTTTAAATTGAACTGATAAATTAATTAGATTCAGCTTGCTGAGAGAAGTACCGGATGATAGTTTCGCAATCAATAATAACAATGAAAACAAACTTTAGTGTTAAAACAAGGGAGTTCTGTTCCAAAATCCCTTGACTTAAAGTTCCAGTTTGAGTTTAGGTATGTTTCAATTTTTGTCAGGCGCAAGAGGCTCCATGTATAGATGTCCATGTCTTTGTATCCACTATCGAGGTAATTGCTGTACACTTTTGTGATCTTTGTTCCGGGTTTTTTTTCCACTTTTTTGCCGCGTTTCTTGCCTATGATTTTCATTAAGCAGACACCTCTCGTCCAGAATTTGCTCTGATTTTTTTTGTTAAGAATCTCTGCCACTTGAGTGTTTTCACTTCTCCAGATCGCGTTCGCTGTTGATTGCCATCGTTGATTTGCGCTAATTTCTCCCATTGATTTTCATATCTGCTTTTGATAATGCCTATGAGGACGCAGAATTCGTGATCCAGAGATATCGGGAGAAGAAAAAAGTTTGATAAGACGGTCTTTGTTTTTTGATTGATTTGTTGGAAAATCTACTTGTTTTTTTCATTTTTGTGCTTTCTACTTTTTTATATTTGTCTTGCCCGCTTTCCACAGCATTGCACCGTAGGGAACGAATGGAGCTACGTAATTCCTAAATAAATTTTTCTTCGATTCTACGCTTTCAAGCTGCTATATTTCTTTTGATTGCGAAAGAGGATTCAATTGATTTTTCACATCTCCTGTCTACATTTGCGTACCATGTGAGATTAGAGCATGCCATTACTAAAAAGTATTTGTCCTTATCCGGATGATCAATAAGCTGATTGTTCGGTTTGACGTTGCTAGTGCTTTTAGGGTGAAGATACTGCACTTGTCAAGTTAAAGTTTCATAGTGTTTGCATTGCACCATTTCCAGAAACTTGTTGCATACGTTAGAAGTCCAATGACAGAAGGGCAACTTCCTAATTTTCTCGAGTATCTTTTCATGGCAAACTTGGTCGAAGGTTTTTCGATATCAAGAGAGTGTTGCATGAGTCCTTGAGTCAAGTCGAGCAGATACTTCTGAGTTATACGGATTCATCTGGGTCTTTGTAGATTGTTGTGTGAAACTTGTTGTTCAGCATAGAGTTTTGTTTCTGATGCTTTGTAAAATTTTGCGGAGATGAGTGTTTCAAGCGGCTTGAGAAACGCACGTGATTAGTGAAATCATGCATTGGATAGGGATTTTCAGCTTTTAATCGTGCTTGTAATACAGAAAAGACATGAAGTTGCTTTTCCTCCAAAATGTATGGAAGAGATGTTCCCTAGCTATTGTGTTAGAAGCCTAGGTTCCCCAATATTTCTGGTCCTTTTCCTTTACCAATGGTTAAATTATCCATTGGTAATGTGAGTTGTTTCCTACTGAAGTAGATGTTTCTTATGAGTGTTGTTGCCGATTCGTCATATTGGCTTTTTTAGTCGCCTGAAGTGAACAAGGATTGGAAAACTTACTGATCAGTCCGGCTTTCTCGATGTTAGGGACGTTATTTTGGTCACTGAGGAACATCACCGATTTTAATTGACATTTTTTAAAAAATATTTTCGAAGAAATTTCTGGATCTCCCAGAACCGATGTTTCGGAAATACAGAGTCTTCGAAGTTCTGTTCATCTGCATTCAGTTGTGCGGAGAGTTGATTGTGAACAGCTTCTAGCTTTCGAGCAATGTTTATTGCAGTTTTCATTTTTTTTTATCAATGTTTTATGAGGTTGGATGCCTCATTGCTGACCCATGGTGGGAAACGAATGCAAAAAGTCAGTCGTGTCACTGTCCAACGAGTAAATCTACACTGTTGTAGGAGTATGTTGAAAAAAAATTGTTGAAACTCTATCTCTATATCGTTCCAGTCAGCTGATTGTTTGCAGAGTACACTAAAGTCCCCTTTTTCGGTAAACAGTTTATTTAAATTGAACCATTCCGTTGCGTTTATTGAGTTTCATATTATACAGCAGGCGCTCAGAACTCAACAATTCTTTGCTTTGCTTGTCCACTCAAACGCTTATTATAGGCTAGTTGCTGTTGACGAGAACAACATCTAGTTGTTTCGTGGTGCCTTTGATTGTTTGTTGAAAGTTTATCTCGTGTTGGTATTTCTTCTAAAAGTATGACTTCCTCCTGGTTCTTTGACTCTAACTGCCGCCTGTTTGTATGCTTAAGGTTTATATCATCAAAGATCATTGTTACTTTGGTTGTCAGTTCTGAGCTGATACGTTTCAGTTCGTGTAGAAGATCAGAAACGACAGAGTAGCTAAGGTGATAGAAAAATTTCTTATGGGTGTTGTATATGCAGTAGAGAAGTCAGATATAGGCCATCATGTCCACTTGCATTACAAAAGCGTCTGAATAATTGTTGATTTCTACGCATGTGTCTTATTGAGCGCTCTTTTGCGATAATTGCTTCATCATGTGCTGTCTGGCCTCAACTTAGAGTCCTCTGCATTTGTTGCCTGTCCATACGCTCAAAAATGATATCATCAACAATTATTGTTACATTCGTTGTCAGTTCGGAGCTGATACTCCCTATCAAGTCGGTTCAGAAAACGAGCGTTATCAGATGTTTCTGTACCTAGGCGTTTCTCCGTCGGACAGACGCTTTTGTTCTAATCGCAGTTTGTTGACATGTTTGAGAGGTTCAACCTTTTCACTAGGTCTACCAGGATCCTTACCGGCTGCCTTTGATAATGTCTATGAGTTTAAGTAGGACGTAGAGCTTGTGGTGCAGAGATAACCTAATTAGAAAAAGTTTGATCAGACGGTCTCTCAAATTTGACCAAATCGTTGATAAAATCAACTGTTCCTTAATTTTTTTTGCTTTCCATTTTTTTTAGATCTATCTGGCCCGTTTTTCAAAAAAACTGAATTGTTCGAAATGTCAGGAACTAGGTTGTTATTTTTTCGATTTCCAGCTGGTTCCAGCTGCTAGATTTCTTTTGATTGCGAAAGAGTATCCAATGGCTTTGTCACATCTCCTGTCCCTTTTAGCGTACTATGTGAGATCGGAGCTCACATTACCTCCCAGTACTTTTTTATCCGGATGACCATTTGGTTGATTATTCAATGTGATGTTGCTAATGCCTTCTGGCCGAGAATTTTATTTTCATCATGTTCGAATTGCACCATTTCAAGAACTTCGTTGCATCCCCTTGAAGGGCAACGGGATTGGTTTCAATGACCGTTTAGTCATCTGCGTATCCAAAGCATTTTGATATTACATGACCGGGTAGATCAATTATGAAGATTTTGAAGAAAAAAAGCTGCGAGCAGTGACGCTTTTGTTGCTCCACTCTAACATCCAAATCGGATAAGATAAAGTTTTCCACCTTCACCCTGTGTGATCAACTAATCAGGTAACTTTGAAGTAGGTCTGTGAAAAATTTTGTCACTCTGCAATTCCGAAGTTTCTCGGGCAGCTTTTTGTGGTGAACTTTGGTTAAGTCTGTTTCAGAGGCAAAATAGGCATGAGTTTGCGAGTCGAGCTGATCACATACCTCAGAGATATATAGTATAATTTGGGACATTGTAGACTTTTGTGTGGTACCTTGCTGTTTGAGGCAGATCATTGTTCCTGGTGTTTTTTAGTTTTGTGAAGGTGAGAATTTGAAGCTTCTGGTTAACACGGATTAGTTAACACGGATTTGAAAAACTTATTGAACAGTTGTGCTTTCCCGATGTCAGTAACGGACTTTTGCAACCTCAAGTACATTTCCGACGATAACTGTCATGACTTTGGGATGCGTTCGAAGTATTTCTTTATCTCCAAGAAGTGACCGTTCATTTATACCGAGTTGTCGAAGTTCAATTGATCTTCATTCAGTTATCCTGAGAGTTTCATGGACAGCTTCTAGTTTTTGAGCAACGTTGTTGTTGGTGGTGTGGATTCTGTCTGGTGAATGACGCACATCTCTCCCTTTCCGTGTTCGCTAAATATCGTCCTTGTGTTCTTGCACCTGTTATAATCATAGACGATTTACCAGCTGCAGCTATTTGTTTCCAAAAACTTTTAATCGACAAATTTGCACATGATCCTCGTTATTCGTTTTTTCAGACCAATTATTTTTTGTGAGTCTATTTGTTTTTCGAGTCTCTTAACTGTACGGGCCGTTCGTTTCATGCTGTACGGGCTCAACATAAATTCGTTTCTTGCTTCTTCAATGTTCTAGTTTTCAATGTCTTAAACAGTTCTTGAGCTCCTCTAGTTTTTAATTCCCTCTCAGGAAGCTTAGGTTCCCCAACTTCCTCAGATATCAATTTTCTTAGCAGTAAAATGTCATTCAGTTGCAGATACATAGGTAAAGGCAGAGGAATTAACAATTTTGATTGAATTTCGTAGCTGCTTAGGACTCCAGTTTACCACTTTACGCATCTTTTTTGAAATCTCTCGAGTACAGTTAAATCTGTGTTTTGTGAGCGCAACGCATTAAAAGCAGTGGACTGGTACTGGACGAATTCCGGATTTGTAGAGACCGAGTTTCATTTTTAATTATTTTCAGGGAAATATTGCGCTGAAGGGGATAATGAGCATCATTTGCTTTTTTAACTCGGTGCTCAAGCTGCTTTTCAGAGAACAGGCTTTTAGGTATATGATTCCTCAAGCCTATCATTACATCACTGCTGTTAAACACTTCATTCTGTAGATAAAAAATTTGTTTAGCTCCTCTATAATAAATGGTGGTGCACTTGTCCATAGCTGAGCCCATTTTTTCTGTTACCTTGTTTTTGATCCAGCACTCTGTTAATGCTTAGTAGTTTCAAATCACCAGTGAAAATGTGGGGATAACTGAATCGTAGCACGTCAGGGAGGTCATTAATAAAAATACAGAACATCAGAGGGACCAGCAAGAAGCTTTGCGGTAACCCTAGATGTAACTCCACTAGTTACATCTAGGGTTTCTGAGCTAACATTGTCTACTCATACAAAGTGTTTTCTTTCAAATGTATACTGCAGTTTTATTTTTCGCTCGATTCATCAATGTTTTTCTTCGCTTTATTAGGTTGGTCATCTCATTGGTGACCTATTGTGGGAGATTCATTCGGTGCCTCGTCTTCTTCGTGCTTTTGCTTTCAAAGATTTCGAACCACCAGTTGTACCACCGTTCAACGAGGAAATCTACATTGCTGAAGCAGTATGCTGAAAAACCTTTAAGTTGAAACTCCACCTCTGTATAGTTTCAACCGGTTCTTCGTTACGAGAATATACTAAAATCTCCTTGTATGGAAATGGTTACTTTAAATTCAAGCATTAGTTTTGGCCATCATTAGTCAGCCCGTCTACCTCCTTCCAATCATTGCCGATTTCCAGATGTAGCTTGAGATCTCAAAACAGCAGCTCTTTTCGTGTGGTACTTTTGCGTTCTATTTTTTAATGCCTTCTTTTGAGAGCCAGTCTCTCCTGCGTTGCTTCCTCGTAAGTATGTTCTCCATGCTTACAAAGAGCAGTCTTTCATAATTTTTCAATTTGCTAAGAGACAGTATCAGGCTTTAATGAGTTTTGGCTTTCTCTTGATACGGTTTTATCTGCATTTCAAATTTGTTGCATTCGACGGCTATGAACGACAATATTTTCTTGATCTCATTCATGTCATGCTCTTTTCTTTCTCGGGGTACTTTTGGAGGTGCTTTCCTGAAACCCTCTTACCCGTATTCCCTCAGGAGAATTCGGCTGAGGATTAGTTTGATGTGATGTGCAGGGTGATGCTGGAGTTGTGGATTGTGCAGCTGCTCTCTTTGCAAAAGTGTCACTTAACTAAGATTTTAAGTTTTTTTTTAATTCTTTGGGCTGCTCAACTTTTCCAATCAGGCTGCGCAGGTTCAATCAGTCTATCTCTTTGGTTTCGTAAAAAGCATATTGGTTGCACAGAAGCGGTGCATAGTTTCCCAGCCCTTCTATATCTACATGAGTACCCCTACTGAGCTCAGTGCAAGCTTTCGTGAGATGAAAGCTGACACCGCAACTGAAACATTGAAAGTCTTCTTCATCTGCAAGAATCTCTGAAGAGCAGGTCTTGCAGCTCCTGTGTCCTTCAATAACTGCTTTTCGAAGTAGAGAAGAAGTAATTGTCAATTTAAACTTAAATTGATTAAAAAAGGAACGTTTTCGAACATTGCGTTCATCGTCAGGTTTCAAAATTAAATGAAATCATTTACAAAGTATATAAACTTGTCTTTGACTCTAATTCTGAGAAATGAGTCAAAATAACATCGAATTTTTGAAACTATTTACAGTTAAAATCACATTTGCAACATTTTATTTACACTTATTACACTAAAATCAATTGAATTTTTATTCCGGAGTTTTTGAAAATCCCGGGTATATTGCTCTCTATTCCTGAAAAGGGATTTTTACTTTCATTCCTATCTATCTGTTTTTATTTTTTTATTTTTTACTTTTTGTGGTTGACAAAATTTCGAATTAACATGTACCAGAATAATTTTTGAATTTCGAAAGTCAAATTCTTTGCATTTGAACTAATACATCAATGTCAATTCCCGCCCCCGGTACTCATCGCGCGTATTTAATTGCGGTTTCAGCTATTTGACGTAGGTCGCTTCTATTGTAGTTAGTTTTTCAACCACGCAACATGTATCAAGAATCTCCCATTCAATATTATGCGCTGTACCACAACATTCAACGAGGTGTTGTTCCACTGGGGAATCCTTCTTTTGATTCTCCGAAATTCTAGTGGTAACATGTCGGCTGGTTTGGCCAACATAGATGGAACTGCATCCATTACATGTAACTTTATATACCACATGGGATTTCAGATTCTTATCAAAAGATGGTTTCAGGGTCGGCAAGCAAGTTCTTAGCTTTCTTGTTGTGAAAATGATCTGATTATCACACAATTTTTTTAGTCTACCTGCAAAATTTTCAGAAATATTTCCTCTGTATTGTACAAAAAAACCTCGGTTTAGGTTCCTTATTGTTAAGACTGTTAACTTTTTTGAGATGTTGTTCATTTTGGGGGGTTTTGCTGTCACCTTTTTCCTCGTGACTATTTTATCCAACGTCTCGTTAACAATACTGGAGGACCACTCAGTTGGATATTGATCTTCAATCCAGATCTTTTGATTTTTCTTGAGAGCTACATCAAAAGATTACCAATCACTGGTCGCATTAAAAATTGGACTAATAGGACACAGGTAGGATGGAGTTCCGAAAAAATCGTCGATTCCTGAGGAGAGAAGGTTGGAAGTTGCTGATTCGGCTTCTGCATTCTTCCGGAAATTTCTGTGCCGCCGATTTGAGAGACTTTTCTTCTGGCAGATTCTGGAAGGAAATCCTTCATGTTGTAAAACAACGAAAAATGATTGCAGCTGGATCGAGAATAGTTGGTTTTATGAGTTGATAATACTTGGGTTTAAGCGCCTCCGAAATTTCTTTCTTATATGCTATGTCTCTAACCACGTCCACAGCTGGTAACCCAGCTCGTTTCAAGTGCTGTTAGATATTGGGGGTATTGTTCGTTTGACAATGAAGAATTGATCGTATACGATGGGAGACAACCTTCTGAGTTTCAGCCAACTGTTCGGCGCTATGGAGTGTGTAATATTTGTTAAAGTGGGTGGGGCTCAGAGAATTGTTGATGGCGTCGTGTCAGATAAAAATTGCTCGATCGGTACCACTTTGCTGATTTTCTTGAAGATTGACTTCTCGTCTATTGGGGTCTTTTGAGACCAGGTAGGATGGAGTTCCGAAAAAATCGTCGATTCCTGAGGCAATTTTTTTGCTGTCCGTTTGGGAGTCGAGAGCTGCAGACAAAGGCTTGCTCCAAAAATGATCATTCGGGTCCACCACGGATGCCCTCATCTCATTTAATCTAAAAAGACACTTTTCATAAGGTTTCAAAAAAATTAGGCTAATTGAACTGAAAACCTATTACGATGATGAACAGACCTAAACTAGAAGCACGTTCTCGATCTCATTTGTTATTTCAGACGCATATAAACTTCAGCCATATAAAAAATAGCCCCGGCAATTACTGTATTTATGGGGGTATTTCAAATGGAGAACACCAACGTTTTGTGTTAAATGGACGATAAAACAATTATTATGTGAAAAATCTCATGCGATGATAGTTTAGTCCTATATAACGGGCCTGTGGGGATGCGTTGGGATTTCGCCGCGATAGCCGGCCCGTTGTATCTGGTGGACTACATCCCACAGGGCGTAAGAGGCATGGCCATGGACGGCGTTTCGCATATTTTTTTCTTCCTTATATCTCGTTTGATTTAGTCAGCATGGATGCTTGTGACTACATCATGGATTAAATAGTCAAAATTTCAACGTTTAGCGAGGATTAGGATTGAGAATGAATGCAATTGTCGCCCAGTTGAAACAAAATTGAGTATCGTCCATTTATCGGCCACCATATTTATAGCACAAGGAGGCTGTAATGGGAAAACCCCTAAATAGGTCAGCGCGAAAGTTTTTTGGAAACACGCGTGCGCTTGTTGATTGTACTGCGATTGAAATTTGAGCACAAATAAGCAGATAAAATTTTAAAAACGAGTATTTAAAAACGTTTATTTAAAAAAAACGGATAGGAAAGGTCATATCCCTTCAGTAGGAGGTGTCAGGTCTTTCAAAAGGTGGAATTGTTTCAGATGATTGTTGTCGACAACACGGAGGCGCTTCGCGACTGGCTGGTCGATGAGTTAGAGCCAGTTTGTGATGCTGATCCAGTTGTCTTGGCAAAGTATATCCTTGCTTTGGTGAAACGCGACAAAGAAGAGGATGCTTTACGAACAAAATGCTTAACTTCCTTAGATGTATTTTTAGCAAAGGAGACGCCTGCTTTTGTTGACAAGCTCATTCATACCCTAATTACACAGTCGTACGTTCAAGGTTAGTTTCGAATGCTGTATTCTCCATTAAGTGCGCAATTGTAACAAAGTGTGGATTTTTAAACAATCAACTGTCTTGTAATTAATAGCCGCCTGCCAATAGAGGGTTTTTGCTGTGCATCCCTTACCTATATTCTTGGTTTGTTTTCTCTTATGTTCTTTTTGTTAATTTTAGTATTGTTGATATTTTATGATGTTTAATTGCTCTCAAACAATGTTTGTAGCAATTATATTAGTCCTGTCGGTCTTATTTTTTAATGCGATTTTTTGCTGGACCGATTTTTCGTCTGACGCTTGACTTTTCGTCCTCAAAAACGGGATAAACAGGTAGCGCCCAGCGGGAATTAAGTGCTCCTAGAGCCCCTCAGCGCTGTTTCATCTTATACTTATAGTGTGAAGCCCCCCGTGGCTACTGACGAACAAATCGCTATAAACACGCAATTTTATACTACTTTTCACAATTTTTTTCAAACTTTTTGAAAATTTGTGTGTTGAATTTTTTCAGCCCTAGGTGTCAACAAACCTCCTCTACGGTTTTATAATAGGGAACTGCATTGTTTTTAGTGGTAGTGGAATGGTTTAACATTTTAACATCACGAAATTTAGCTTTTTTGACAAAAAGTGCAATTTTTTTTCAATTTTTTCGACATTTATTTTTCATTATTCACGTCTTTCCAGACGGAGGGACCAGAAGACGTGCTTAGGGGTTTGATAATAAGTTACTGAAAAAATTTTGTATGCCTTGGAGTAGCTTTCAATTTTTTAAAACGTCAAATTCTAGCAATTTTTTTTGATAAAACTTGCAATTTTTTTGAAAATGTTCGTCCGTTTTTAGGTTTCTCCAGCCTCAAGAGCCGTGGAACCTCCTCTAGGGTTTGACAATATTTTACTGTATAGTTTTTAAATATCATGGAATCTTTTTCAAGATTTCAACACCACAAATTTTAGCAATTTTTTTTTACAAAACTTGCAATTTGTTTCAAATTTTTTGACATTTATTTTCATTATTCAGGTTTTTCAGCCTAACAGAAAATCTCCATTAGGGTTTGTTATTAAATTACTGGAAAATGTTTCTCGGCCATGGATTAGTTTTCAACTTTTATTATCACAAACTCTAACAGTTTTTCAACTTGTAATTTTTTAAGTTTTCTGAATCCTTTTGAATTTTTTATCATTTTTTCCGGCACCAGTGTTTTTTGAAATTTTATGTCCTTTTCTATGTTAGTTCAGCCCCAAGTCCCAATGAACCTTCTCTAGGGTTTGAAATTAGGTTACTGTTTTATTTCATGGTGTAATGGAATGTCTTGTAAGAATTTAACATCACGAATTTAGCATTTTTTGACAATTTTTGCCATTTATTCAATTCTTTGACATTTATAGTCGTCATTCAGGTTCTTTTAGCCTCAAGGGTCATAAGACCTCTGTAGGGTTTTTTGATGAATTACTGGACATTTTTTTTGGTCATGGACTAATTTTCAACTGTTTAATATCACAAGTTTTAGCAATTTTTTTTATATAACTTGTATTTTTTGAGTTTTTTCGAATTTTTTGTCATTTTTCAGGTTTCTCTAGATTCAAGAGCCACATAAATTCCTATAGAGTTTGATAACATGTTACTGCATAGTTTATAGATGTAATGGATTTTTCAAGATTTTGTTATCACGAATTTCAGCAATTTTTTAAAATAATTGCAATTTTTTCATGTTTTTGATTTTTTTCCGGCAGCAGGTGCCCTGGGATCTCCTCCAAGGTTTGATAATATGCTGGTGCATAGTTTCTAGAGTTATCAATAGGGTTATCTATAGGGTTATATGGTGAATAGTTTCTAGGGTTATCAATAATTTTATTGACTCCAGTGTTAGTAATTTTTGGATAAAATTTAATAATTTTTTTTCAAATTTTGGGAAAATTTTTGTTACAAATCTATGGATCTTTATGAGCCAGTGGAACTATTTAAAGCTTGAAATAGGGTTACTGGATAGTCTCTTGTGACAAAGAAATAGTTTTGAAGTTTTTAATATCTTGATTTTTAGCAAGATTTTGTTAAAAGTTACAATTGTTTTCAAGTTTTTTTGAATATTTTTGTCCTTTTCGAGTTTAGCGATCATTACTGGCCAATGAAGCTTTTCAAATCTTGCAGATGGGTTACTTGACATAACTCCAGAGATAAAAAGTAGTTTTGAACTGTTTCACTGCAAAATCTGGAAGCATTTCTTTTAAATTTTGCAATATTTTGAAAATTTTTAAATATCAGTTACTAACAAGGCTAGAAAACTGTAAGTTGCAGAGTCGAATCAAGTTAAAGCTAGCCTCTCTAAACGGTGGCAACCCACTGACAAAGCCAACCGCTGGCTGGTCGTTTGAGAGCATCTCGCTCGACGTTAGTCGGTTCTGTTCTATTATTGTTTTCAACTAGTTACAAGTTAAATGGTTTGCTTTTCAATTTAAACTGTTATTGCACAATTAATTTAATAATGAAGAGAATCTTGACGATAAGTGTGGTAACTTCATGCAAATTATTAGTGACGCTGTTACGGCACATACTCGCAAAAAAACTTGAGGGGAAGCTTCCACAAAGTGGATAACGCACTAAATGAAGAACAATATGAATAAAAATCAGGCACTTATACAAGGGCTTTGGCAAAACTACGAGTCTTCATGACGAAAGATGCTTTACAACAGCGCTTTGAAACAGTGACAGAATTCAGGCATGTGAAAAAAGACTATTTTGACAGTACTTTAAATAAGTCCTTTGTTTACAAGAGTTCTAAATAACCTTTGCGGTCTACAAAAACAGTAAACACAAATACTCTTGATTGTTCAAATCAATCAATTACAGATGAACTAGAAATAGCTAATGCTTTTAATGAC
The DNA here is from genome assembly GCF_964194025.1 of Convolutriloba macropyga. Lineage (NCBI taxonomy): Eukaryota > Metazoa > Xenacoelomorpha > Acoela > Convolutidae > Convolutriloba > Convolutriloba macropyga. Next base: position 19,296,688 of record NC_134477.1, read on the forward strand.
AAATTCACATGCAATTGGACTCCCTGTTAATCTTCTATTCCAAGATGATTGCATTACAAAAGTATCTGAATGTGATCACACAATATTTTCGTATCTAGTGACCTTGTCCGAATTAGAACGTTTCGTTTGGAAATTATAAAAGCACAAGCTCACTGGCGTAGATGGAATATCTTTGGAGTTTTTAAACTGTTGCTTCCCTGCTATCTGTCACATTTTAGAGCTTCATAATGAATCTCAAATTTAGGAGTTTTTCTCTAAACGAGCTGTACTTAATCGTGTATGTTCTTTTGCTGATTAATATGAACTTTTGTATCCCATGCAGTTCGGGTTTTGTTCGAGCCATTCAACATGTCACCCTGCCTCAAATAACAGAGATGCGTCACAATAGTGAATATCAACACTCATCGGTTTTGTTGGACTTTCAAAAAGGTTCTGTTACTGAAAATCACGAACGACTGTTAATGATACTAGATCTTTATGGCGTTCGGGGGATTGCACACGAATAGCTTAAATCTTATATAAATACTAGATACTAGTGGGTTCAAATAAATAGTTGTTCCGGTGTTGGGTTAGTACTATGTGAGTTCATCAGTGCTCAATTCTAGGACCACTGTTGTTCATAATATTCATAAATGATTTTGCACGGTTTTCGTCACACTTTGCATCTTTTTATTTTGCAGGTGAAACGAAGTGCTTGTTTTTAACCGGGAAAGATGAAAGTTTTGTATAATGATTTCGCTAATATTGTAAATTGGATGAAAACAATCGGGCTCGAGTTGGGGACTAGAGATTGGATTACCGTACCATGATATAGTATTGGACAAAAAGGCAAGACAGTGTTAATTATCTGAGTAAAACCATTGATCAAGAGCTAACTTTTGTACATCATGTACAGAATGTAGTGACAGTATCAAAACATATCTCTGTTTCATCAAAGTTGCGTCAAATGGTATCAAGAAAGTTCCTTTTTCGGTATTACAGGGCTTATATAAAATTTATTGTTCGATATATTCTTGTTTTAGCTGCACATGAAAAACTAAATTATTACCTATTTTCGATGTACAAATTAAAAGTTGTTGATTTTTTCTCAAATCAAAAGTAGCTCATACTGGTGACTTATGGCTCATAGGTGAACTTTTCAAGTTTTTTACACAAGCAATCGCGAACCGTTGCCCAACTCTCAGTCTGGATTCTTTTTATTGCTAAAGAACCGGAATCTATGGGTACAAGAAAGGTGAGTTTGGGTCTTTGAGGTACCTCATGTAAAATCTACAAAAGTAAAACACGGAGTGCGGTTTCTGTTGGTCATAACTATTAAATTGCCTTCTAGGCATGAACCTAATAGACATGAGCCTAAATAGTCGACGCCAAATGTGACTAGCCCCGAAGCAAATTATGAATTTAGTTAAAATTTCCAATTCAATTGCATTGTTTTTTTCAACTGTTTTCTAATTTACCGAAGTCAAGATTCTGAAACACTTTTACTTGGGCGATGAAAGCTGTTTTCACCTAAGGAGGGTCCCCTTTGATACGAGATTTTAATGGTTTTTTAATGTTTTTCACTCATCAGTGTAGCCTCAATTATAGAAATAAATTTTCTCTTGAATTGGTCAGAAAAAGTCAGAAACAGAATTAGCACGTCATTGAAAGTTTAGTTTCTGATTAAGCAATTTGTCGGGTGTCCCTTCATAACTATGTCTATCATTCATTTTCCTCTGATTGTTCGGGACTGAAAAAGAAAAGACTATGGACAAAGTATCTGTTAATGGAGTTGTGTCAAACTGGAACAAGTTAAAGAACGGTGTTCCTAAGGAAACAGTTATTTGGTCATTTTTTTCAAAAAATAATTTAATGACTTTAGACGGCTTATGGGCAAGACTGCAAAGACTTTGTGGTATGCGGATTGTAGATGATTTCATGATGTTTTGTAGTCACAGACGCCCCTATTTAGCTTAAATTTTTGCAAGGATTTTTTAATGGGCTAATTTTAATGACAGGAAATCGACTTTATCGCATTTCTAACGTAAAACGTGAAGGGCTTTACTGGTCTGAGTCAGCAATTGCGAATTCCACCTAAGAAAGCAGACTTCGCAAATATTTGAGTTTGAATGTTTTCTAACGTAAGTGAAAAAACAGCGAAGAATGTCTTTTGGTATCAAAGCAATTCGAATTGTGTGGCATAGATTCCCGACAACTTTGTTATTAATGCTTTTAAAAAACGGCTCTCATGTTATTTGGATTGCTGTATTACTTTTCTAAAGCCACTAAAGAACTTTGATTGTTTGGTTTTTGTATTGTGTAATCTGTGGCCTGTATAGTTTTTCCTGTTGTTTGCTGTCTCCAATGGACTCACAATCAGTTTGTTTCGATATTTTTCGTTTAAAATTTGTTTCGATTTTGGCTTTTGCTTACTTGGCGAATTAGTTTCTGTATCCATTTTTTCCTGATTTTTCAGTGTTAGTTCTTTTTTAATGTATTTTTTCCTTTAATAAAATTGATGTCTTTTTCAGAGATCTGAGCTATGCATTACAAGTTTGATAAGGTTTTCGGTTTTTTTTAAAAAATAGATCAAGGTCTTTAGTCGTTGTGTGATAAAAGTTCTTAATGTACATTTGAGAACAACTTGCAGTTCTTAATGTACATTTGAGTACATTCAAGATCTATCGTCAGTTTTCTACTGTTTCCTTTTTTTGTTGTTCCATGAATGTTTTCTGAACCCTTTTTCACTTCTTTTCTCGTCTGCCTACCTTAAGGCTGTTACAGAGTAGAACCGTTGTTGTCAATTTTCAATGGAAAACAGGTGATTTGTTTTACTTGCTACTGTTCTTCAGAAACTGTTGTTGAGCAAAAGTTGTTTACTTTCAATGCTGATCGGGATCTTGGAAATCAGTTGCGACTGTTTTCGGGCAATCTGCGGGGTATGTTTTGATATACAAGGCTCTGTAATATTACTAGACATATATTCATAAGAAAACAAAAAAAAAAACTGAATTGAAAAAGCGATAACTTGAGAACACACGGTGAGCAGCTTTGTTTATTCTGGATTTCTCGGTGTTGCAGTGTTTTAATTGTAACATGTAAAGTGTTTTTATCTTGAATTCTGCAGATTTAAAAAGTGTAGGAAGATTTTCGCTAGTTGGTTTTGTACGTGGTTGTTTCCGTCTCTTTCATATTTCCAATTAGTCAGTAGTTGATAGTTGCTTCGATTTTCCATTGGAACCAAATGTGAACTTTGTGCTTACCCTTTTCATTCTCTAGAGAATATAATTTTCATTATTAAGCAGTGCATTCAACACGTAAAGATCCAAGTTCTGCTTTCATGCAGCTATTCATTAATCTTTTGTATTTAGAAGAGTATGATCCTACTGAATGGTCGGGTTCGATAAACAAAGAGCCAGAAAAAGAACCATCGCCTCCCGGAACTCACGAGGAAAATGACGAGAAACCAGAAACGTCAGCCGATCCTGAGAATCTGGATGTTCCAGACGGTAGGGAAGATCACAAAGAGTCGCCCGAGGGTGACAAGAAACCGGAATCCAAAAAACGAGAGCGGAGTTTATCAACCATTAGCAGCGCAAGTGAACATGAAAAGCGCTCGAAGAGCCGCTCAAAATCGAATTCAAAAGATCGTACATCGTCCAAAGCTCCGAAAATCAAGAAACGCCCGGCTGGTAGAAGACAAGTTGTGGATGATCGACCTAAAAGAAAGAAACCACGCGATGAAAAGGGAAAACTCATAAAGCGGAAGCGGAAAGATAAACTTAAAAAGTGTCCTGATTATGAAGAGAAAGGATTCTGCAAGAAAGGTGATTCTTGTCCATTTGATCACGGATCTGACCCGTTCAAGGTCGACAAACTGCCCACTGATTCGTTCATTTCTCCTATGTTTCCTCCACCTTTTGGTGCTTTCCCCCCTCCCCCAGCAATGCCTTTTCCATTCCCGCCACCAGGGTTACTCAACGTTCCTCCGCCTCCTCCGGGACTAGAGATGTTTGCCAAAGCCCTACCATTTTTATCCGCACCTCAAAACGGAACGGCTCTACAGCAGCCGGAAGCAATCAGACCTCCGAAACGCCAAGCGAACGAAAACATAATCTCTCTTACCCAAAGTCAACCCAGAAATACTGGAAACAATAATCACAATAGTTTTAAAAGACCCAAGTACGTTCCGTGGAACAAAGGCAAAGGTACCCCAGATAATACCACCTTAGAAATTCGCAGAATACCTCTGGAAATGAACACAGAAGAAAAACTTCGAGAGCATTTCGCAAAATTCGGTGAAGTCGAGAACGTGACCGTCGGAATCGCAGGCGACCAGCAAGCATCGATTATCAAGTTTACAACCCACGCAGCTGCTAGAAGTGCATGTTCGGCGCCGGAACCGGTGTTCAATAACAGATTTATTGCATTGTTTTGGTATGCGGGGAGTACTCCGGTACAAAGTGAAAACCAGACGCCTGTTAACTCAACTGGTACTGCTGAAGCCACTGCAGCTACAAATGGAACTGCGGAACAGTCGCAAAATCCACCACCGGTATTTTATTAGTATCTTTGGACTTGTGAACTTGGTTGAATGTGAAGTGGTGCTTGAAGAGAATTTTTAAAGCGAATCATTGAATCTTAAGTTTAATTGAGCGAACAATTTAATTCTCCAAAAATTGTAGTAGATATGACTGCTTGTTATTTTCCCCTAAATTTTGTTTGCTAAATTTACATTTTTTGTTTACTCTATTACGAAATTGCGTTGGAAGATGAGAGATAATTAGAGAGAACAATTTAAATCTCAAAAATTTGTAGCAGATTTTTTGCCTGCATGTTTTCCCAATTTTTGTTTGCTCAATTACAGTTTTTGTTTACTGTGTTACGAAATTGCGAACATGTATTTCGCTTTTAGGCTTTCCCGAAGAAGCCTGCTGCAACACGCGCGCAGAGACTGGCATTAGCCAGGTCTCATATGCTGGGTGGGCACAATACCCAAGCGCAAATAGAAGCAGAGGAGGCGCGGAAACAACAGAAAATTGACTCATCTCTCAAACAGATTCAAGGTCAGTCAATCAGTGCTCAGCAATCAACGATTGAATCGGATTATTGTTGTCTAGTGGTGTACTAATCGATGTTTAATTGCTCTCAAACGAAGTTTGTAGCGATTATTAATTGCTCTCAAAGTTTGTAGCAATTATATTAGTCCTGATGGTCTTTTTATGCGATTTTTCGCTTCACCGATTTTTCGTCTGACCCATTTTACCTTTCGTCCTCAAAAACGGGATAAACAGGTAGCGCCCGGCGGACATTAAGTGCTCTTAGGGCCTTTCAGCTCACTAGTCTCCAAGTATGCGATTCACAGAAACTGATTTGAAGACTTATACTTATGGCGTGAAGGACGGTTCTTAGACCCCCTCCCCCACATCAGCCCCCCTCACTTCACCACCCCCCCATCCCCGCCCCTGCACATCGTTCAGGCCGTAAGGGCGCGTCAGCAAACACGTCGTTCAGGCCGTAAGGGCCCGTCAGTAAGCCCCCCATTAACACTTCCATTGTCCACCCTCCTCCACCTGTCGATTTGAACCCCCGCTCTCAGCTAGTCTTGGCAACCCTTCCCCCCATTGCTTGACCACCCCCCCCCCCATCGCTTATGCCCCCCCCGGGATGCTAGCTTCTTCGGGATGCTAGCATCCCGAAGCACCAGCTGGCTACTATCAAAGCCAACCGCTCGCCAGTTGTTTGAGAGCAATTCTCCCGACGTTAGTGGGTTATGTTTTTTTAGCTGTCGTCAAAACTTGTATGACATGCAAAAATAAATTTGTCATGGAAAGTACCTAAGGAACTATTTGAAAATTTGGTAGCATTATGATTGCAAAATTTCGGCGCTCTATAGTAAGTACGAAAACAACTTGACCTGTAACGTGAATATAATGGTCACCCATGAGGGGAGATCATCATATTACGAAAGTATCAAATGGAATGCAAATGGCTGTTTAATCTGGGCATCTGATCACGGTTTGTCTGTTACTATTTTTTCAAACACCATTTTGGCAAAGTACAGTTAATATACAGCTAATTTTGAAATAAAATATTCGAGGAGATTGTGGGAACTAGAGGTGAAAAATTTTATTAAGCAAGAAATTTTGTGTGGAATTTGTGCATTACAAATCTAGGTGTTTTCTGATAAATGGGTTGTTATTAATTGCTCTCTAACGAAATCTGAATCAATTTTTGTAAACGTGCGTTTATTGTGTAAAAGTTTTGCTTGACCGTTTTTTGAATTTGAGGGACTATTACGCCCTTGACTCTATGCGTTCTAGTGCTTCCACTAGTTATTTCAGAGCAATTCTTACGATGTCAATCGGCTACGTTTAACGTTTGACCGTTTTGATGCGGTTATGTTTTATTTTTTTTTCTATTTCAGTTCTTATGTTCAAATGGTTTGATTACCAAGAATATTTTTTAAGTGCTCTCAAACAAAAGTTTTAGCAATCATTTGTCTGTAATTTTCAAGGTGATTTTTTGCTAATGATTTCTCTACGGAACCTTTAAACTTTTTGTCCTCAAAGACAGGATAAACAGGTCAAGCCCGGAGGGCATTTAGTAGCTGAGCAGCTCCCTTCGAGCCTCACACCATGAAATTTTTGAGGAGAAAATTTCATGATGTGAAGTGCGCTTCTTATTCTCAAAATTTTGATCCATCTCCCCTCAGTCACCCGCTCTCGCTCAGGCACCCCCAACACTCCACCGGTCCGCCTGACTATTTGGACCCCCTTCTCATCCAAACCTCCCCCATCGTGTGACCGTCCGACGTTACTTGGTTATATTTTTAGGTAATAATGAACTCCCGTTTTTGGGTTTTAAAATGAATAACAGATTTTGTTTGTTTTCGTCCTATCTCATTTCATTGTTTTCTTCTACAGCGTGGTGACATTTTATCTTCCTACTTTCAATTCAATCCAGCCAAAACCTTTTTGTTTAATAGCAGCCGTCAACCTCTCGAAGGCGCTCTCCTTATTTGGATTGTTTTGATCTCAATGAGAAGTCAAATAGGGTGGTAGTTATAATTATGCTGAAGTAGTAAACGGAGCAAAAGGCGAGAAAGTGTGCAATTTTTCAAATTACTTTTAAAATAGATTTAGAATTTTCAGTTCTTGAAGGATTTTTTTTAACGTGCGACAATTTGATTTTTGCCTGATTTTCTTTACTTATGTTTTTGAAAGGTCATACGTGTGCTCTATTAATGCATAGTTGTATTTGTTTATGCATAGTTGTAATTCATCAAAGGGCAGTTGATTGTATACATTACTAAATGTTTCAAAAATTATCTGATTTTTGAGTTTTATCTTTTTGTTGTCTTTTTTCGTAGTCTCAATGATAACCTGTCTCAATGGAACCTATATCAGGTGTAGTGGATGCTGTATAATGGATTCGGTTGATAGCTCAATGTTCTAACTATTGCGTCACAGCATGTTATCAAAAAGCATCAGTGATTTTTTGGTCTAGCAAAGTTTTTTAGTTTTTTGTTGCTTTATCACCTAGTCTAATTAATAAAAGTTCCGATCGTTTGATTACAGCGCAGAATTGAATGAAATTAATTGTATGTGTTCATAGTTTGTGTTTTTCAATTCTTCGAGAATAATTGTGTTCAAAAACTATTAGCATTTTTTTTAATTGAGTGAATTAATTTTTTTAAATTAATTAATGTTGTCTTATCACTATATATCTTCAACGACAAGTCTGTTTGGTTGATAATGTGGATTGTATTAGTGGGATCAATTGTTTTTTTGCTAATGCTTTCTTTGACTTTGATTTGAATCGATTTTTGAAAAAACGACCAAGTTTTGAGTTTTGGCCCCAGTTTATTTTTTCATCTAGTCTATTAGCCTAGTCTTATTAATGACAAATATCAGCGGTTGCTAATGAGGCTTAAAGGATTCCGAAAAATGACTATAGGTTATAGCGGTAGTTTTTCGACTTTTGTACTATTTTCTAAAAAATAATTGGTTTTTTGCGTGTTGCTTCTTTTTGTCGCTTTTCTTGTGACCTTGTCGCCTAGTCTCAAAGAAGCAGTTCTCTTTGGCCTTCCGGTTTAATGTCATTGTCGGCAATTTAGTGACTTCATCTTTTAGCTGTCGCTTTACTTGATTTTGATTCCACTTGTTTTTGAAACAGTCTCTCCGTTTTTTGATCTCTAAGAACAAATGAAGTTTTTAAACATCTTGTGAGTGATTAATGCGTATATTTTGTTGTCAATTTCTGGTTTTGAGGACATAAGATAGAAGAACTGGAGTGTAAACTTCTGTTGTTTTGGCTATTATTTTTTATTGCTGCGAAGCTGTAAGCTGAGCGTAGCTATATTGCGGTGCTCTTGGTTTTTTTTTTGTTTCGTCGTCTGACGCTTCATTTTCGTTTTACATTTGTTCTAGAACATTCTGTCTCGTCACTGCTTAAATGGCTTTTTCGCGCTTGATTTCACGCTTTCTGCGTGACCTAAATTGCGGCTATTCAGAAACAGAATCTGTTCCTAAAACAAAGTTGATTGTAAGAAAACAGATTGTATGGTCCGACAGCCGAGTGGTTAAGGCGACTGGCTGTTAATCCGGAGATCGCCGGTTCGAGACGCGACAGGGAAAATTTTTTTGCACCCAAAAACAACCTCCTTTGAAATAAACTTGTAAGTTTTATAGGCGGCGGCGATAACTATTATCAACTCACTTCTGTATCTTTTTCCATCTGTATTTTACGGCACGCAAGTCTATTTCGCAGCTATTCCGGCAATCTGCCGGCTATGTTTTCCAAATTCAAATTGTTCTTTCCTGTTTGTCTCTGTTATGTTCAGCCAGCTTTCTGCTAGGCTTTTTTAGTGTTTTTCAGATGATACAAAAAGTTGTTTTCACTTAGGGACGATTTAAGAAAAAAACGTTCTCAGCGATTTTCGTATTTTAAGTTTTAATAATGTTTCGTTATTTTTAATTGCTCTCAAACGAAGTTTGTAGCAATTATATTATTAGTCTTGTCGGTCTTTTTTAATGCGATTTTTCGCTTGACCGATTTCCGCTTTTGACTTTTCGTCCTCAAAAACGGGATAAACAGGTAGCGCCCAGCGGGCATTAAGTGCTCTTAGAGCCTTTCAGCTCTGTTTCAGCGCAAACTGTTTTGGAGACTTATACTTATGGTGTGAAGGGCGGTTCTTAGAGGTTGAGACACCCCCCCCCCCCCCCCCCATGGCTAGCTACTGACGAAACCAACCGCTCGCCGGTCGTTTGAGAGCAATTCGCCAGACGTTAGTCGGTTATGTTAAATATTGTTGCCAGTTTGTCTCCAAGAGTTTAACCAGGTCACATCCTTAAGAGACATTGACAACCAATTGCTATGGTCTGAGCAAAATTTGAGAGAGTAAAACTTATTGAAGAAATTTGATTGCGATTGGTTTCCAATCGAGTCAAATTATTATTGGGTTCTCGAGTTTATCTAGCCAATTGTTCTCATAGTTGAAATAAAAAATAAGAGAGACGATGGCTCATATTTTTTTTGCTCAGGAAGTCAGATTTAAAAAATCGGCCTTAAATATATTGCCTTATTTCAAAGCGCTGTCTATTAAAAATATTGGCGTTTTGGAACTACTTAGATATGAAGTTTGCCTCTCACTAAACAGTGGCTGTAGAGATCAAAAAATGAGCTCCCAAGAAGTTGAAGCAATTATTGTTAGCGTCTTCTTTTTATGTACGCAAAATTTTTCATGACCTCGCTGGAGCGATTTAATTTTTTTTCCAGTCTTCAAAAACTGGATGAACTGCGTATTGAGTTAACGGTTCAGCGAAGCTGCTGAAGAACGCGTGATGAGGCAGATTCTGGTGGTATAAGGGGCGATCTTGCACAGTGTCCCTCTTCCCCCATTTTTAACCCACACAGCGTCCCTTTTATCGTCCTCGCCCTCTGAGTCTAGATTCGCTATGTTTCAACCAGCTCAAAATTATTAATTAAAGCCTCACCTGTCTTTCGAGAGCAATTCTTTTGATACCCTTTGAATCAGCAATTATAAGCGAGCATTACACGAGATATATTTTTAATTGCTCTCAAACGAAGTTTAGCAATTATATTAGTCCTGCCGGTCTTTCTTTATGCGATTTTTCGCTTGACCAATTTTTCGTCTGACGCATTTAACTTTTAGTCCTCAAAAACGGGATAAACAGGTAGCGTCAAGTGGGCATTAAGTGCTCTTAGGGACTTTTAGCTAACTAGTCTTCAAATATGCGATTCAAAGAATCTGTTTTGGAGACTTAGACTTATGGTGCGAAGGGCGGTTCTTAGAGATTGACTCCCCCCACTGTTGCCACCCGATCAGCCCCCGATGTAACCCCCCCCCCCCCCGCTGTGCTCACTTACGCCCCTTCATTAAGCTAAAGCTAGCCTCACTAAACTGTGCCTAGCTACTGACGAAGCCAACCGCTCGCCGGTCGTTTGAGAGCAATTCGCCCGACGTTAGTCGGTTATGTTTAAAATTCCTGAGCTCAAGTTGTAAATTAATGGTTTTATGAGCCCTGTACTGAGTTGCTTGCGTTGTTTTATTGCACTTTTAATTTTAAAGAGATTGACTCCAGAAGCTCTAGAGAATCTTCAGTGTTTTTTTAATTCCCAGTTTTTATATACCATTTGTTTTTTTCGCTGCCTGTGCTGCATTCTTACATATCAAGCAATATTGTTTGACATGTTCTTCCTTCCTTGTGATTTCGGTCGAGCACCCTGATATTCAACACGCTGATGGTAAAAGTATATACACTTTGAATGCTTATAATTTTTGCTCTCTAAATTTGTGGAACTGTGTTTGTACTGCTGTTTTTCTTTTTCTAAGATGCAAGATTTCAGGCGTCGAATTCAGTTTGGTAATTAAGTTTAAACCGATCTTCGTTTGTACTCTTAATAAAAATTTTCTAATTGCAAACAATATTTTGTGATTTGAATTTGCTAGGGATTTTTCTTTTTGTTTTCAAGCTTCTTAATGAGTTGTCAGATTTTTTTCCTTGACAATGAAAAAGAATTAGTTACCAAGTATAGCTTAATAGTGTTGAGATGAGACGGACGGCTGTTTAGGTATCGAGTTTTACAAACATTCGTTATTTGAGAGATTCCGAAACAATGTTTTCTAGCGATTTTTTTTATGTTTTGCTCTATTCGGTTTCTACTTCAGACCTTTCTTTTGACCGGGAAGAAAGGAGTTTCTCAAGAAAGAAGTGTCTGATTTATGTGTGCGTAGATTTTTTCGGAACTTTTTTGGCTATCAGAAAATTTTTAGTGGTTTTTTATTTGTTTTTATTGGATTTGATTGTCGCCAGGTTGAAAATCTCTTTGCGCACCAATCTCGACTAACATTTCTTAAAAGTTTTAAAATATTTTAAATGTTTTATTCGGTTTGATTGACGACTGAGATAAAATTGTTTTATATGCTGAGTTTTATCATTTTGAAATTGACTACGACAGTTAGTGTGGCCTGTTATCTACAGCAAGTGCTTCCCGAATTGTTTGGCCTTTTCGTTCAGGATCTGCGCACACTTTTTTGATTTATTGAGTCGTGATGTCATGTTAGTCACGCTGAAGCTGCTAAAGGATTGAAAGACGGAGTAGAAACTCATTATTTTCAATTGTTTCACTATTTTCTCGGTCATTGGTAATACAGCAATTGAAATGCGGATGAAATGAAAATGCTTGTATCTCGTTAGGTGTAATTTTTAAATATTTTGTTTTATGCGTTTCAATGCATTGCTTTGACTATTTTTTTTTCATATAAATGACGAACCTCCTTCTCCATATGACTTTAAAATCTCAGTTAAAATAATTTCATCTTTGTGGTTGTGCGGTCGACTTTTTCAATGGACTAAAGAATTACTCGCAATTGAAATTAAGCAATTAACATTTATATGCTACGTTTTTTTTATAAGTTTTAACTGCTGGGTTTTTCATTATCTTAATTTTATCGTTATCTGTATGCTACAACCAGCCAATTTCTTGCAATTGTACTGGAAAATCTAACTGCTGTGCGAAAAGAAAGATTAGAGGCGTATTTTTTTACCTAATTTTTTGACAAAAAGTTTTACTGTTTGTAGAAACCATTTTGACTCAGAGATAAAAAATTATTTTTGATACAGACTTTGTTTTTCAGCTCAAGAAGAAGCTCGAAAGAAGAAAGAAGAGGAACGAAAATCCGCCATCAAATTAAAAACCAGTCTAATAGAACAGAAACGAGAACTTCTATCTAAATTTGTGGAAGAACAGAAAAAGTTATTGGAAAAGCTTGAGAAAGGAAAATCCACCCTTAGTGCTAACGATAAAAAACTTATCCTTTCAACCCTTAAATCCTTAGAAGAATCGTGTGCAAAGTTACGAGGAGAAATTGATCAGTTACTAAACGCTGCAAAACCAAAACCTGCCGTACCTCCAAAACCACCACCGGCTCAGAAGCTTTTATCATCGTCACCTTTAATGAAGCACAAAAGAGAAACGCAGAAAGAGCTGCTAGATGCTGAGTTAGAGCTGCTGACGGATAAAAATGCTGAAGAAAAGTTGCAGTTACAGAAGAGGCTAATAGAATTGAAACGTGAAGCAGTACAGCTGGGAGTTTTGGGAAGAGGAAAGCCCGGATTCCCTGCAAATGTGGGAACATCTGCAGTTGCTCCCGGTCAGTTGGCACTTTCTCTTCTTACACGTGTTGTATACTTCGACAATAATACGGAACAAAGCTTATTGACTCCCAGAAAAGCTTCAATTAGGTTCTTTGAGCGACAAAATTCTGTAACGGATCTACTTGGCATTTCTAGTTGATTTCAAATTCAAATAGTTAAGCGAATATAATGCAGTTGTTTATCATGAAAGCGTTTAATATTTGATTACAAGGCAGTTTGTGACCATGACAGCTGAAGTTGAAATTTTTCCTCCCACGTTTTTGGTTGTTGCTATTTGAACCCCAAAACTTAAGGTGTTAAATAATTGTTTAAAAAAGGTTTTTTTGACCCTGCCTTGGGGTAAAATGATACGCTCAGATGTCAAAAATTAAACTAATTTGAATTTTTGTTCCTTTTTCACTACTTTGATAATTTAACAGGAGCAAGCGGAGGGGGTTCGTCGACTTCCGGATATTCACCATTTTCCTCCTTTCTCAATAGCCAGTACCAGAACAGAGCGCAGAATCCTGGATTCGGAGCCCTTGCGCCCCCTTCCCATCCCGTTTTGCAGCAACAAGTGTCTCAGTCGTCACCCACTGCGGATAACAGACCGAAAACTATAAAGGTCAGTGAGACGAGAGCTATGAGAAACTAATTAATTGCTCTTAAATGAGTTTGGATCTTTCCCGTTTGTGCCCCCCCCCCCCCAGCTTAGTGGGTGCATATTATTTTCATCCCCCAGACACACGTGTCGTATTTCTACATAATGATTTACTATGTAATGAAACGTGCTCTGTAACTGGAGGTGAATAACGTACTGGTGGACACAAACGGAAAAGATCCTGAAGTTTTGATTGACGTATTTGACTTTCCGATTGAATTTTTCGCGCCTTTGACTTGTTGAGATTTGCGTGATCTAAATTGTTCTGTTACCATTTTACGCTGCTGAAATCAATTGGCGACAGTTAACCGTCAATATTCGGATGTAAAGTGCATTAAGATTACCATTCTCAACGTCCAGTTATTGTAGAGGTCCATAAGTATTATAGCGGCCTCTTGATGTGGTCAATTTTCGTGATGTTGTTATTTTAGTAACAATATTTAACAGAAAACTACTAATGGGAGCTACAATAGCCAAAATGGATCTCATCTCTGCGTCTTAGTGGTTTTTACAAACATTTGTCTCCCCAAAAGCATATAATAATTACGCCCCCAAGTTCACGTGATTTTTAAAAGCAGTTAACTGTGTCCAAAAATCCATAATCTGTTTTTATGCTTGTTTCTATAGCTTCTGCACTGATCTGCTACTAGAAAATCAGTGTGATTTCTAAATGGTTAGTCGCTTAACTTTAAGCAAATTTTGTATTCTGTCTTTTTATTCAAAAATTTGATTGAGTTGAGTTGAGTAGCGGGGACACGGAGTTGTTGAGAAGCTCCCATACAGCCTTAGTAAACTCTAAGTGCATGGTTAACCAAAGCTGTTGAGAAATGGTTAAGGAAGCAAAAATTCTTTCATCGTGTGAAGGGCGACTTTGGGAGGTTTAGACACCCTCATCAGCTTTATCATTGCTTACTGAGGATTGCCTCTGAACGTAAGCTTGATACAACCAAAGCCAATCCCTCGCTTGTTGTTAGAACTCTTTCTACGGTAATCAGATATCTTAGGTAATTGAAGAATATTTATATGCAACTGTCTTGCTGCATCCATTCCGTGGTGGCATGTAGCCCCCGGGTTAGGGACATCGTCATATTCGGGAAATATTCACACACCTTTGCTACAATCTATTTTTTTTGTGGAGTGCAAGTGGAGTGCAGTTTATTTATTTGGGTCTACGGGGGCTAGCCGAAAAGCTCAATATCAGTTCTCCGGTGAGATCGTTCAATTTTCCGGGGTGGTCTAACTGTGAAGGTTCAATCTTCCCCCCAAGTTTTCTGGGGCGGTTTGCCTGTGAAAACAATCGAAAACCATTCCCCAACGCCTATTTTTATGCACAAGTCAGAAATGGGAAAACAGAAAGGCACAAAAACAAATAACAACGCCTCTGAAAATTTTCCTTGCGGCTCCTGCAAATTAAATTGCAAAAATTACTGCATTAACTGCTTTAAATGCAATTCATGGTTTCACGTTGCATGTACAGATTTGTCGCATGAGAACTTTGTGGCATTGGACAAGATAAATGGTGCTTTTTGGGCCTGCGTAGCCTGTAGAGCACACGTCATAGGCCACCAAAACAACGAAATAGAAAATTTGCAAAATAATGTTCAACAGAGCGTTGCTGGAATAAGAGACGACTTGCAAAAAGAGATTACTGAATTTAAAAGTGAAATGCTTAACAACATAGAAGAAATTAAATTGACGCTTAAAAGTTCACGATACGAGAATGAACCTCAAAAGTTAACTGAGAACTTGAGAGCGAATGCTGATCTAACTAGTCAATCAGAGTGAGAAAACAAAGTAATAGTTTTTGGAGTTTCAGAGAAACCGAGCGATACAATGATAACCGTATTGGACAGAATCAGTCATGACAAAAAATCAGTTGAAGAACTTGCTCGAAAATTTGGAATCCAGACATTGAATATCGAAGACATTTTTCGTCTGGGTAAATTTAACTGAACCCAAACTCGTCCGCGACCGCTGGTGGTGAAGCTCTCAAATACTTGGAATTGCAGAATCATGATGATGTCAAATGCAAAATTGAAGGCCGACAATATTTTTATAAAACAGTTTTTATCGAAAAATGAGTGGGAAAAAGAAAAACAAGCTCTAGAGTATCGGTTTAAACTTGCTCAAACCTTGAATATCAACCGTTCAGACATTCAAATTAGATCAGCTAGGCTGTTTTTCAGGAACAAAATGATTGATACTAACTTATCTATAGAAGAAAATAGTTGCCTACTAACGAACTCTCCTGAATTCAGTTGACTAAAATCAAGTAAAATTTTGCGTGTACTATTTTTGAATTGTCGTTCACTATTAAGTATGGATAGACGAGTGATGTTGGATATACTTCTGAAAACTATTATTCCCGATATTGTTTGCCTCACAGAAACCTGGTTAAACCCAATTATTGGAAACCAAGAGGTCAATCTTAATCAATCCAGTCGCGATCAGATAGAAAACTTGGACCGCATGGGGGTGTCCTAATTGCACACCGAAACACATTATCATGCAAAATGGAGGTTTTGCGAACAAATTCAGATTTCATTTGTTGTTGCTTATACTTCTTCAAGGAGGTTACAATCGTTATTATCACCATTTATAATCCCCCAGCTGACAGCAAATATAGACTCAGTGCAGATTTGTTCTGCAAAACCATTCAGGAGATTGTCAGAGAAGTCCAAGAATATCAAAGACCCATTGAATCCTTTACTTTCTTTTTGAATGGTGACATTAACTTTACTCACACAGATTGGCTTACTTTAAGTAGTAATTGTTCATACGAAGAAGTAGTTTTGAACGAATTCAAAAAATTAAATATGTCATCACTGCAATCCCATGCAAGCTCGCTGGATATTTTTCTTGGTAACAATATTAACTTATGTAGCGAAATATTAGAGGAGAAATCGTTCTCAGATCACAAGTATTTGTTAGCTGAAATTCCGATTGAATATGCTGAGCAAGAAGCCTTGCCTAAAATGAAACGTTTAAATATTGGCAAAGCTAATTGGGACGAATTTACGATCAATTTTACTTTTCCTATGTCTTCTTTTGACTCAATTGATAATATTGTCGACTCGTTTTACCATAAATTAGAACTAGCGTCTTCCATTGCAATTCCACTCAAAACCTCTAGAAGAACCAATGCGCCTTTTTACATGTCCTGTAACAGTATCCATTTAGAAAATAAACTCAAAACAGCTTTGAAAAATACACAAAGCGCAGAGAAAATTTCACGACTTAGAGAAGAGTTATCCATTTCTCTAAATAATGACAAGAAACATTTCGTTGAAAAAAGCAAAGTCTGGTCAACGAACGATGCATATAAATTAATGAGACAAATAACAAAACAGTCAGCTCTGCCTGAGAAAATGGTCTACATGGAAAAAGAAGTTTTTGGGTACAAGAGCATTGCAGAATGTTATAACAATTATTTTGCTTCTGTTTTTGTTCAAGACGGTTCTGAAGTTGTTATTCCATTTAATCAAAGTCCAGAAATATTTCTTGATGACTTTCAGTTTAGCAAAGCGGCTCTGAGTGAGGAAATCAAATACATACGTAGTGGTGCTAACTCTTTTGATGGAATCAGCCCTAAGTTTTTGAAGTCTGCTTTACCGTACACTTCGAATCAACTTTTGTTTATCTTCAGTTGCTGTGTTAGCAAATATGAGTTTCCGAGTTTGTGGAAAAAAGTGCATGTACGACCCCATTTCAAAAGCGGTAGCAAATTAGATATCAAGAATTACCGACCGATTGCCATGCTTAGCTCCTTGTCACTGCTATTTGAGCGTATGGTGTATAAACAGTTCTCGATCTTTCTGCAACAAAAGCTTTGCGTAGAGCAACATGGTTTTAGAAAAATCATACAACCATCACTCAATTACTTCTCTACTGCAATAGGTTGTATGAGTTACTTGAAGCAAACAAAATGCCAATGACAGTGTATCTAGACATAGCAAAGGCCTTTGATACCATCAATTATAATATCATACTTTTAAAATTATGTCGAATGGGATTTGACAGCGCTTTCTTGATTTTTCGCGTCATATTTAACTGATCGACAGCAGAGAGTTGTAATATCTTGCGGAAAATCGGACTTTCGACCAATCACCAGCGGTGGGCCGCAAGGGTCAATTTTTACAGTGTTTCTTCTTTCTGTTTATATAAATGACCTACCCCAAATAATTGTCAATGAGTGCTATTTATACGCGGATGACACAAAAATCGTCAGCACTGTAGACAATAGAATACAGCTGGAAAAAGATATTGAAAATGCTATTGTTTGGAGCAAGGAGAATCAGTTAAATTTCAATTTCGAAAAGTTTAAAAACGTGCAATTTTTATTAAGTAAAAACCAAAACAAGCAAATTTAGCGTCTTCGCAGCAATGAAGCCATCTCACAGGAAACACACTTCAAAGACTTGGGCATATATTTTTCAGAAAATTTATCATGGGATCATCACTTAAGTTTTGTTCTACAAAAAGCAAATCAGAAGCTTGCTTATCTAAAGAGAACAATTCCAAGTGAAACAAAATTGTCAGTCAAATGCAACTTAGTTAAAACTTACCTAATATCGATCTTGTTTTATGGATCAATTGTTTGGTATGCCAGTAAAACTATCGTCAGGCAAATGGAAAGGCTTCAGAGAAAAAGTTTAAAATGGATACAATCAAACAGTCATTTTTCTGATGAAGAATACAATGATTGTCTCTCAATCAGTAAATTTACTTCCGATCACATATCAATTTGTCTTTTTGGATCTCGTAGTTTTAAACAAAATTTTGACCAGAAAACTTCCACTTGAGGCAGAGCAATTTTGGCCAATAAGGAATGGACATCCGAAAACACGATCAAACGATAAAATATTTTTATACTCAAACGAATGTAATCGCCAGCGTTGCCGATCTAATTTTTTCTACCGAGTTGCAAACTTCAACAATTTGATGTCACTGGCGCGTGATTTTCCCAACTATAACCCATATTCAAGTCCTCCCAAATTCAAAAGAGAAGTCAAAGAATATCTATTTGATTTAGCTAAGAAGAATTTTAATTACAAATCATACCCATATGGATGGACAGTGTTTGAGGGAAATCAAATTCAAGCCCTGTTAGGGACTTACTAAGCTTGGCAAAACCAAGTTTAGTGAAGTTCATTATTATTTTTATTATTGTTATTATTATTATTATTATTATTATTATTATTATTATTATTATTATTATTATTATTATTATTATTATTAATATTATTATTATTATTATTATTATTATTATTGTTATTATTATTATTATTATTATTATTATTATTATAATTATAAAGGCCTATCATACACATCAAAAATAATTATTGGGGTGTATCATACATAGTGAATTATTGAGGTCGTATCATACACCGAAATCCTCAAAGTCACTTTTTGAACTGAAAACGTTCAGATGTCTTGTGTGCGTATTTTATCCAAGCCCAAAACAAACCTGCATGCTGAATTTCAGCCCTACACAAAAACTAAAAACCACTAATAATTGACTTCAAAATTTGCTTAGCAAATTTTTAATTATTAAGGGTTTATCATACAAATTTTTGTGAATTGACCACTACAGGCCTGAACTGCCAAGAACTGCTTCACGAATGAAAAAAGTGGCCTATTTTAGAGCTCCTTTCTAAAAAAGGGCTGTTTTTGAACACTTTTGGAAAAAATTATTTTTAACTATTAGGTCGCACTATACAGCCCGATTTTGTAAAAAAAAGTTATTCCCACTTTTCTCAATGCAATAAACTGGACATTCGGCAATCTGTCTCGCGAAACGTAGCTTTTTACTCTAAAATTCGGTCTTTTTTGCTCATAGTTGGTATACCGAGCGATAAACGCCGTTGCCAAAGCAACATCCCTGTTATATGGATATACAATTCATTTTTCATCAGTAATAATTTTTTCATCTGCGAATTCGGACTCAATGAGTTTTTTGAAGTATTCGCCTCTACTGAACCTCGTTCCCCGGTAGAACCAAACAGAGCCATCCTTCTGAAATGAATCTGTGGCAAACAATCCCCAATTTTTTTATCATAACAAATTTTACAAAAAATTTATCTTGATCTGCATAGAGATATATCTCTACGTCATCTTTGTCCACTTTATCAAAACTCGGCAAATTTTGCTTCTCGTTTCTCTGCTTAGGTTCAATGAGTGAACTGAGCGTAGCAACGGTAATTGAGTTATCCAGTTCATCAAGTAAACACAATTCTTCGAGTGAAATATCAACTATTGTAAAAAATTTCTGAATCAAAATATTTGATTTTGAACTAAAATCAAAAATTTTTGTCAAAACCAGTTCAGTTTAACATCCGAGGATTTGCATTGGAATATATGACCCAAAAATATTGCCAACAACAGGTTTCCTGACTCATAAGGGCGTGCTTCGATCAGAAATCACAATAAAAACTAAATGAATGATGTGTTTTCAACAATAAAAACTCACATAATAACATCGCTACTACCCTACGAACAGGCTGTTTCACGGATTGAAACCCTAAAGCCCAGTAGAAAGCCCTGTTTCGACTTTTGTGGGAATAAATAACAAGTTTTTCACAAAAAAATCACCTCAGACAATTTTTTTGTATGATGCGCCCTTAATAATTTTTTTTGGTAATATTATTACTGAAAAATTTTGAGCACCTTTGGGGCTCAAATTTTTTTTCTGTCGATGAAATTGCGCCTAATATCCTAATATATGTTCAAAATTTCATTCAAAAAAGTAGTCGGCTCGGGGTTGGCGGAGGGCGTATCATACAATGATATTTTAAAACCGGCCCGGGCGTATCATACATTTTACATTGTATGATACGACCTCAATAATAATTATTATTATTATTATTATTATTATTATTATTATTATTATTATTATTATTATTATTATTATTATTATAAATGAATGTTCATTATTTTTCTCTGCGGTGCAATCGCGTGAGATTGTTGGTCTCAAGTTCACTAAGTTAGCTACTAGGCAGTTATCTTCAGGTGCTTCGAATTTTTATCCAATTAGAAAATTGTTTGGTTTCTTCCCATTTTGGACAGCAGTCTTCAACGTTTTTACAAATTTGAATTAAATTGAGTGTGGCGGGGGAGTAATATCCTTTTTTCGTGTGTGCCATGCGGATGTGTTCAATACGCGGTGATTCCGGTTTCAGAAAAAAAAACCACGGAGAAATTTCCCATATCTTTTTTTAATTGCACATTCTGGCCTGGCTAGAAAAATTTTCGTCAAAATGCGTTGAGTTGATGCACATTCTTAGACCATTGCGTCCTCTTTAATTCGGTTGTTACTTTTGTAAACCTCATTTAGCGTGGAGTTAGGTGCGTGTGTATGTTGAGAGAATGATTTCCCAATAATTTGGTCATTAAGTGTACGAAATTTGTTGTGCTTACATTGTTCTTTGTTTCTTCTTAGTTCACACTTCCAATTAGTATTGGTTTTGAGTTCTTTTTAATGTAAGCGAATCCTTGATATATAAACTTTGCTCCTTCTTTGTTGGTTTTAATATAACACAATTTGTCAAATTCCGTGGTTTCCATTTAGTTCGAACTTTGATTTCCAAGTTTGCAAAATTAAAAAAATTGATTTTGTATAATTTTTTTGTGCAATCAAGTCAAGCTAATTGGTTAAGATAACAAAATGATTGTTATTCATTGTAAGTAGACGCATTTGGTACAATACGTGCTGAAAGGTTGATTGAAAACCAGCCAAACAGGCTTAAAAGTTCGGTTTGTTCATTTTATTCATCATAAAAACACGGGGGGGGGGGGGGGGGGGGGTTCGGTGGGGGTTTATTTCCTAGATCGGGTGACTCAATAGTTGTAATTCGTGGTGCAGGTCATGAATTCTTACATTTGTGGTCATGTATGTTACCGTATATGCGAAATTTTTGCTTGACTGTTTTGTTCGAGAAGGTTGTTTCGATTTCATTTCTCTAGTGACTCTTTCTCGCTTGACTTCTTGATTTTCGCGTGACCTGAATTGCTCTTATTGGGAAATAAAGATTTTTGCTAAAACAAGAGATTGTAGGATAATCTAGCAGAAGGGCCTGATAGTCGAGTGGCTAATGCGAGAGATTGTAACTTACGGAGGGCGGGGTTCGAATGCCTTTTAACGAAATTTTTGCACCCATAAAGAAAAATGTATCCTTGGCTACAGTTCCCTCTGAATTCAATTGCCCCGCCTGTCGTTCGAGAGCAATTTTTTCGATGTTAGTAAATCCCTAATTTCCAAATGAAGTTCGATCCAAAAATTAATCTGACATGACCAACTGCCTGTGTTTGCTGTGATATTTATCCGCGCTCAATTCATTAATTAATTTTGTTAATAGGTTTCTGGTTTTGACCTGGACGAGAAAGACGAAGTGATCACGCACTTTTCCAAACTGGGCAAAGTTGAGTCCAAGTGGGAAGACATCGACACTGGGGTGCTCTACTTCGAGTACAGGAACAGGATAGACAGCCTAAATGCTGCACAGAAGGGATTCAAGTTCAAGAATAAGACATTGACTGTTCATTGGCATCGAGGGGCACACAGAAACTCTTCAGCTAGCTTAGATGATTCAGGTTAATAAAAAAGTTCAGTTTTGGTTATGAAGCAGTGAGCTTTTCAAAAAGATGAAACGCAAGAGAAGTAAATGATAAAAAAAAGTCATTTTTTGGCTTACGCTTTGTTAAATTGCCGCCGTCAGCCTCTCAACGGCTATTATTTGGCGCTTTCTTTTTTAACAAGCCAAGGGATCTGGATTGTATTGGTGAGCTGTCTTTTTCACGACTTAAAGAGAATTGGAGAAGTGTCTTTTTAAATCAATTTTCTTGGAGTGAATTCTGAAACAGGAAAGGAAACGCGTGAATTTATCGTTTGGGTGCTGAAAAAAAGAAAAAAATTGAAGAGTGGAGCGGAGCAAAAAGAGAGGGTTTTTATTCATACCGCTGTTTTCGAAAGAGCGAGACATAAAAGTGTGAAAAAGTGTGAAAATGTTCACGCGCGGTTAAAGCGAGCTTTTAATTGCTCTCAAACGAAGTTTTGCAATTATATCAATCCTGTTGGTCTTTTTTATGCATTTTTTCGCTCGACCGATTTTTTGTCTGACCCATTTGACTTTTCGCCTTTGAAAACAGGATGAGCATGCAGCGCCCAGAAAGCATTAATTTTCATTAGAGGCCCTTATCGGCGTTTAGTAGTCCTTCAAGTGCTTAGTGTGATGAAGCTACCGGGAAGGCCGTAGTTTAAGGTTAAAAGATCATTTTTAGGAGTTTTGGAGATCAAATTGTTTCTATTTTTCGTGCTTTTTCATCATTTTTCGAATGTTTATTGGACGAGTCTAAAATAAAGTTGATAAAGGGCGTTTGCTAGACATGAGTACTTTCTGTGACCATTTTAAGAGCTATGTTTTGATAATACAAACAAAATTACGCAACTTTATACTAATTTTATTTTTGGTGAGATTTTTCAGCCCAAGGTGTCATGGAACCTCCTCTAATAGATTACTGCACAGTTTCTAGTGGTAATGGAATATTTTTAAACATTTTAACATCAAGAGTTTTAGCTTTTTTTTTAGAAAACTTAATTTTTTCTCAATTTTTTTTTGAAATTTGTCATTAAAGTTTATCCAGACCGAGGGGTCAGAAATTGTCCTTAAGGATTTGATATTAAATTTCTGAAAACTTTTTATTGGCCATCGAATATTGTTCCTTTTTTTAATATCACAATTTTTTTTTATAAAACTTGCAATTTTTTCAAATTTTTTGAAATTGTTTGTCATTTTTTGGGTTTCTGCAGCCTCAAGAGCCAGGGAACCTACTTTAGAGTTTGATAATAGCTTACTAAATAGTTTTTAGATGTACTTGATTGTTTTGCAATATAATGTCACGAATGTGAGCAATTCTTTTAGAAAATTTTTTCAAGTTTCATTTTAAATTTTTTTCGGCATCAGGGACCTCTTACATGGTTTGATGTTAAGCTACTGCAATTTTTCGAAAGCTAATGGACTTGTAATCAAAATCTCAATGATTCGATTTAAGCAATTTTTTGATGAACTCAAGTTCCAAGTTTTTGGATCTTATGAGCCGGTGAAACTATTTCAGGCTTGAAATCGGGAAACTGGATAGTCTCTCCAGACAATGAAAGGGTCCTGAAAATATTAATATAACGAATTTTAGCAACAATGATTACTGGCCAATGAAACTTTTGTAGATGTTTTGCAGATGGGTTGCATGACAGAACTCCAGAGACAATAAATGGTTTGGAACTTTTTCACTGCGAAATGGAAACTTTTTGAATTTTGCTCTTGGTTGGGGTTTTTCCTTTTTCTCGTTCAAGTTTGATCTCTCTCACTCGCTCTCTCTCTCACCCCTTAACTCTTTTGTTGATGCTGCACTGCAGCTGCTGTTATTTGGCGTTATGTCATCTATTGTTCCCTTCAATTAAATTAAAGCTAGCCTCACTAAACCCTGGCTAGCTACTGGCACTACATCGCTCGACGGTCGTTTGAGAGCAATTCGCCCAACTTTAGTTGGTTATGTTTTTTCGTTAAACGGTTGCATTAGGTTTTTGTATTGCTAATATGAGTATTCTGTTAATTTCGATGTCAACTGTTTTGCTGACTTTTTAAGGCAAATTTTAGCCATTTTACTGCCCTAATTCGGATTTTACTGCCTCAATTCGGATTTGCCTTAATACTGCCTTAATTCTGTTCTTTTATTACCCTAATTCGGATTTGAAAAGGCGCCTTAAGCATATGGAATTTTTAGATAACGAGTGCGTACATTTGTTTTGTATAAAGAATTTTGCTCAGAAGAATGACAAAATATCAAGAAGTTTTCAACTATAATAACTTGCCTGTTGCTTTGCGTACGATTTCCTACTCTTATTTGCTAAAAGGTGTTTTTCTTTGTTTTGAAGTGCTCTTGTAATACAGAAGAAACTTCATTATTATTTTCTAATTTTTAGTACAAGATTTTTTAAAGAGCTTATTTTCTCATGATTGGACTGCAAATACTTTTTTTCAATTCTCATGAGTGGTTGATATGGTTGATGTTTTTCTGAGGTGGTTCTTTGTTGTTGTTTTTCCGATTCATTTCTGGAGTTCTTCCTGCAAATTAATCATTTTTATCGGAATGATTTTTAAAGCTAGAACGAAACGAGTTTAGGTCCTGAACAAAATTGAAGTTGAGCGAAAAACGAGTAGTTTTTGTTCATACCGCTGTTTTCGAAAAGCGGGAAATAAAAATGTGAACATTTTTGTAGGTATGAAACCTTTTTTCTTCAGAAATGTGACAAAAAGTGGAGCATTTTTTTTGTTTTTGTTGAATTATTTGCTGTTTTTTTCACTTATTTATTCTAACACAAGTTGCCTAATCTATTATGGCTTGCCTATGATTTCCTGAAAGGAATTTTTATTTGGTTTTTTGTGTCCTGGTATTTCATTCTTTATGTGCTAGAAAATTGGTCTCGATAAAATTTTGCGCAATTATTGTGATAATGTTCTTTGTCTGCAAAAGTTCTCCGAAGGGTTTAACTA
Source organism: Convolutriloba macropyga (assembly GCF_964194025.1). Taxonomy (NCBI): domain Eukaryota; kingdom Metazoa; phylum Xenacoelomorpha; order Acoela; family Convolutidae; genus Convolutriloba; species Convolutriloba macropyga. The sequence goes on from NC_134477.1 coordinate 19,321,536, forward strand.
CTTTGTCAGAACTTCAAACTTTTGGAATATAGCCGATTTCGTCCGTCTGGTTCAGTTTTGTATTTCTTTTTAATTGTTCTCAAACGAAGTTTGTAGCAATTATATTAGTCCTGATGGTCTTTTTAATGCAATTTTTTGCTTGGCCGATTTTTTGCCTGACCCTCTTGACTTCGCGTTGTCAAAAACGGAATAGACAGTTAGCGCCCAGCGGGCATTAAGTGCTCTTGGAGCCTTTCAGCTCACTAGTCTCCATGTATGGTATTCACGGAAACTGTTTTGTGTACTCATACTTATGGTTTGAAGGGCGGTTCTTAGAGGTTTATTCCCATAAACCCCACCCGCAATGTGTTGGTTTTTAGTTTACACTTTTTCTCTTCAGGTTTGTTGATCTTAAAGTTCTGACCTTTTTGTGGCTTTGGTTTTTGAAAGAGTTTTGTTTATTATAGTGGCGAGGCACTAAGCTGAGTGGAGCTACATTGCGGTGATCTTGTTTTTACGATTAAATAATTGGATAGTTTTCGTGCTCTGTGTTTTTTCTACAGTCCATGAATTTGATTGTATTGGTGCTCTGTCTTATTTATTTGTAAGATGTTTTCACACCTTGATCAATGACTTCGGTTTTTCAAAAGGTGGTTTTTTGTAGTTGTTTTTCCGAGTCGATTCTGGAGTTCTACCTGCTATTTAATCATTTTTATTGGAGTGATTTTTGAACCAGGAAACGAAACGAGCTAAGGTCCTGAAAAAATTGAAATTGAGCGAAAAACGAGTGGTTTTTGTTCAAACCGTTGTTTTCGAGAGCCGAAATAAATGTGTGAGTACATTTTTGTTATGATACCTTTTTTTTAGAAATATGACAAAAAGTGCAGCATTTTGTTTACTACTTTGAATTCTTTTCTGTTTTTATTTTCACTTATTTAATCTTGCACAAGTTACTTTATCTATTATGACTTGTCTATGATTTCCTGAAAGGAACTTTCATTTGGCTTTATGTGTCCTTGTAAGTTCATTTTGTGCTAGAAAATTGGTCAATTATAGTGCAACTGTTCTTCAACTTCGCAAGTAGTTTTGCACGCCTTTCTTCTACATTTTTGAATGATCTCAATTGCTCGCACTTCGAAGTAAACTTTGTTGCTAAAGTAAAATCAATCGTAAGATTCCGGATTTTTTTCAGTTTCGATTCTTTGCGCCCATAAAGAAAAGTTTATCTAGGCTGCTCCCCCTGAGTTAATTGTCCCGCTTGTCGTTCGAGAGCAATTTGTCTTACGTTATTCGGTTTTTGATTTTTAGCTCAACTTGTTTTTAGTTTTCATGAATGTAAATCAATTTTTTTCATGATTGGTTTAATGCGGTACCAGTTTTTTGAAAGGGTTTTTTGTTTTTTTTTCAGTCGTTTTTGCTGTCTGTTTATGATCTGTTGGCTTGTTCTGCCTTTTTTTCAATGAGAAGTCAATTTAGTGTTGATTTTATTTACGCTCTAGTTATAAAGGGAGCGACCAATAGATTGAGTTTGAAGCGTTTTTAAAGCTGCTTTGGAAGTGAATTGAGAAATTGTTGCATAAGGAAATTTTTGCTTTTTACGGTAATTTGACGTCTGTTGTTACCGTTTTCCCTCATGTTTTTTACTACTGATTTTAAAAGGCCTTATTTTTGTTCTAATGATGCCTTTATGGTTTCAAAGGGTTTTCTGGTTTTGAAAATGGTTCTAAAATCATCAATGGGCACTTAACGGTTTCTGACTCAAATTTTGTTTGAAGAAATATCTTGAGTTCCGCACGTTTTTTGGTTCTTTTCCTGTTTGTTATTCTCAATATTGACTGCTCTCATTTAAGACGTAGCAGACGCTATGTAATAGTTTTGATTGATATCTGAAGGAGTTAACCACTTTGTCAAAACTTCAAACTTTCAGAATATAGCCGATTTCGTCAGTGTTGCCCAATTTTGTAGTTCTTCTTAATTGCTCTCAACCGATGTTTGTAGCAATTATATTAGTCCTGTCGGTCTTTTTGATGCAATTTTTTGCCTGACAGTTTTTTTGCCCGTCTCATTTGACTTTTCGACATCAAAAACGGAGTAGACAGGTAGCGCCCAGCGGGCATTAAGTGCTCTTAGAGCCTTTCAGGTCACTAGTCTCCAAGTATGGTATTCACAGAAACTGCTTTGGATACTCTTACTTATGGTGTGAAGGGCGGTCCTTAGAGGTTGATTCCCATAACCCCCACTCCCAGTGTGTTGTTTTTTTTCACTTATCACTTTTTTGCTTCAGTTTTGTTTATCCTAAAGTCTTGACCTTTTTTGTGGCTTTGGTTTTTGAAAGAGTTTTGTTTATTATAGATGTTAAGCGCTAAGCTGAGCGGAGCAATATTGCGGTGATCTTGTTTTTAAGGTCAAAGAATTAAATAGTATTGGTGCTCTGTGTTTTTTCTACTACCCACGATTTTGATTGTATTTGGGCTCTGCCTTGTTTTTTGGTAAGATGTTTTTACACATTGATCAATGACTTTGGTCTTTCAAAAATTGGTTCTTTGTAGTTGTGTTTCCGAGTCGATTCTGTCGAGTTGTTCCTGCTATTTATTCATTTTTATCGGAGTGATTTTTGAAACAGGAAACGAAACGAGTTTAGGTCCTGAAAAAATTTGAAGCTGAGCGGAAAACGAGTGGTTTTTGTTCGTACCGCTGTTCTCGAGAGACGAGAAAGAAAAGTGTGTGTACGTTTTTGTTGGTATGAAACATTTTTTCTTCAGAATAATGACAAAAATAGAAGCATTTTTTACTTTTCTGAATTTGCTGTTTTTCACTTAATCTTACACAAGTTACCTAATCTATTATGACTTGCCTATGATTTCTCGAAAGGAACTTTTAATTGGTATTTTGTGTCCTTGTAAATTCATTATATGCTAGAAAATTGGTCTCGATCAAATTTTGCAATTATAGTGCAAATGTTCTTCAACTTCGCAAGTAGTTTTTCACGCTTTTCTACATTTTTGAATGACCTCAATTGCTCGCACTTTGAAGTAAACTTTGCTGCTAAAGTAAAATTAATTGTTCAGATTTGGTGGTTTCGTTTTTTGCACCCATAAAGAAAAGTTTATCTAGGCTGCGCCCCCTGAATTAATTGCCCCGCTTGTCGTTCGAGAGCTGTTTGTCCTACGTTTTTCGGTTTATGATTTTTAGATCATTTTGTTTTTAGTTTTCATGAATTGAATCAAATTTTTTTCTTGATTGGTTTAATACCAGTTTTTTGAATACCAGGTTTTTCTGTTTTTTTTTCAGTCGTTTCCTGCTGTCTATTTATGATCTTTGGGCTTTTTCTGCCTTTGTTTTCAATGAGAAGTCAAATTAGTGTTGATTTTATTTACGCTGTAGTTATAGTGGGAGCGACCAATAGATTGAGTTTGAAGCGTTTTTAAAGCTGCTTTTGAAGTGAAGTGAGAAATCGTTGTAAATGAAAATTTTTGCTTTTTACGGTAATTTGACGTCTATTGTTACCGTTTTCCCGTATGTTTTTAACTACTGGTTTTAAAAGGCCTTATTTTTGTTCTAATGTGCATGCCTTTATGGTTTTAAAGGGTTTTAGGTTTTGAAAATGGTTCTAAAATCATCAATGGGAACTTAACGGTTTCTGACTCGAATTTTGTTTTGAAGAAATATTTTGAGTTCCGCACGTTTTTTGGTTCTTTTCCTGTTTGTTATTCTCAATATTGACTGCTCTCATTTAAGACGTAGCAGACGCTATGTAATAGTTTTGATTGATATCTGAAGGAGTTAACCACTTTGTCAAAACTTCACTTCAAACTTTCAGAATATAGCCTGTTTTGTCATTCTTGCCCAGTTTTGTAGTTCCTTTTAATTGCTCTCAAACAAAGTTTGTAGCATTTATATTAGTCCTGTCGGTCTTTTTAATGCAATTTTTTGCGCGACCGATTTCTTGTCTGACTCATTTGACTTTTCGTCATCAAAAACGGAAGAGAGGTAGCGCCCAGCGGGCATTAAGTGCTCTTAGAGCTTTTCAGCTCACTAGTCTCCAAGTATGTTATTCACAGAAACTGTTCGGGATACTCATACTTATGGTGTGAAGAACGGTTCTTAGATTTCGATTCCCATAACCTCCACCCCCAGTGTGTTGGTTTTTTTACTTTACACTTTTTCTCTTCAGGTTTGTTGATCCTAAATTCCTGACCTTTTTTTGGCTTTGGTTTTTGAAAGAGTTTTGTTTATTATAGTGGCGAGGCACTAAGCTGAGTGGAGCTACATTGCGGTGATCTTGTTTTTACGATTAAATAATTGGATAGTTTTTGTGCTCTGTGTTTTTTCTAAAGTCCACGAATTTGATTGTTTTGGGTCTCTGTCTTATTTGTTAAGATGTTTTTACACATTATTCAATGATTTTGGTCTTAGGTTAGGCCCAATGGCCATTTAGTTTAGTTTGAGCCACGAAATGGGCTTTAGTAGCCTTTCGAGTTGTTAATGTGTTGGAGCTGCTGGGAAGGCCTTAACGCAATGTCTAAGTCATTTTGGGAGTCTTTAAGCCAAAAATGGTGCAATTTTTCACGTTTTTTTCGTATTTGTAAGCGTTATTTGTTCGATAAGTCATAAACTGACGTTTCTCAAAGTTGATGAAGGTCATCTGTATGATATAATTACTTTTTATATAATTATTATTATATGAGCTAGCTTTTCCTACCGCAAACATAAAGACAAAAATGATAATTTTTGCAGATTTAAGTTTTTGAAAATTTTTTGTTGCTTTAAATTTTGGTAGCCTCAGGGCCAATAAAACCTCTTACTTGTTTTAGCAACAGGGTACTGCCTAGCTTCGAGTGCTAATACAATGGTTTTCGACATTTTATCACAAATTGTAGCAATTTTTGCAGTATTTTTAATTTGTTTTTTCCATTTTCTGAGTTTTTCAAGGGCCAGAAAATCTCATCTATGGTCTAATAATTGGTCACGGTATAGTTTTTGGTGGCAATTGAACTGATTTCAATATTTTAGTATCACGAATTTCTGCAATTTGTTAAATTTTGCTTTTTTAAGTTGTTTTTTTAAATGTTTCTTTTCTGTTTCTCTTGCCTCAGCTGCCAGGCAGGTTTGATAGTGTGTTACTGCATAATTGCTAGGGGTAACAGTAAGATTTTGAAGATTTTCAAGTTTTTTGTCAAAATTTTCTGCAGTTTTTGATTTTCTGACATTTTGAAATTATTCTGAAATTTTTTTGGCTTGCTCCTAGTTTGTCGATCTTTATGGGCCGATAAAATTTTCAAGGCTTGAAATCAGATTTTTGGATAGTCACTGCAGGAATGAACAGGTTTCAAGGAAATTCATATCAGAAAATATTAGCAAAATTTCATTTTAATTTGCAATTGTTCTGAAATTCTTTAAAAGTTTTTGTCATTTTCTAATAGTCAATTTCTAAAAAGGTGATTGTTCCCAGTAAAAGTGTCTAATAGTCAATTTCTAAAAGTGTGAAAAGTTTTTGAGTTTCTCAGCCTAAGGGGTCATAAAACTTCTTCGAGGGTTTGATAATAATTGTCTGCATAGTCTTTGATGGCAATGGAACGGTTGTCAACATTTTATTGTCACGACTTATTGCACATTTTCGAAAGTTTTTTTCAAGTTTGGAAATTGTTGTCATTTTTTTATTGTTTCCAGTCTCAGTGGCCAGAAAACCTTCATTATGGTCTAAAAATAAGTTTTTGCATTGAGATTGTTTTCAACGTCTTGATATCAAGAGTTCTTGAAAATTTTTTGATGAAATTTGCATATTTTCAGCTTCTCAATTTTGTCTTTCATTTTTTCTTGTGTCAGTGGTTAATTAAATGGGTATGCTTAGTTGAATGGGTATGCTTAATTGGATGCAGTGTGGCGTTCAGGGTAAAATCTTGAGTTTTATCAACAATTATGTTTTTGCTCAGTTTGTTCGATTTTAGTTTCTCAACTTTTGTATGTTACTGTATAGTTGCTAGAGGCTACAGTATGTTTCTCAATATTTTATTATAACAAACTTTTGCAATTTTTGACAATTTCTGACATTTTGAAATTATTCTGAAATTTTTCTTGGCTTGCTCCTAGTTTGTCGATCTTCATGAGCCGATAAAAATTTCAAGGCTTGAAATCAGATTTTTGGATAGTCACTGCAGGAATGAAATGGTTTCAAGAAAATTCATATCAGAAAATATTAGCAAAATTTCATTTTAATTTGCAATTGTTCTCAAATTCTTTAAAAGTTTTTGTCATTTTCTAATAGTCAATTTTAAAAAGGTGATTGTTCCCAGTAAAAGTGTCTAATAGTCAATTTCTAAAAGTGTGAAAAGTTTTTTAGTTTTTCAGCCTCAAAGGTCATAAAACTTCTTCGAGGGTTTGATAATAAATGTCTGCATAGTCTTTAATGGCAATGGAATGGTTGTCAACATTTTATTGTCATGAATTATTGCACATTTTCGAAAGTTTTTTTTTTCAAGTTTGGAAATTGTTGTCATTTTTTTATTGTTTCCAGTCTCAGTGGCCAGAAAACCTTCATTATGGTCTAAAAATAAGTTTTTGCATAGTTTTTAATTGCATTGAGATTGTTTTCAACGTCTTGATATCAAGAGTTCTTGAAAAATTTTTGATGAAATTTGCATATTTTCAGCTTCTCAATTTTGTCTTTCATTTTTTCTTGTGTCAGTGGTTAATTAAATGGGTATGCTTAGTTGAATGGGTATGCTTAATTGGATGCAGTGTGGCGTTCAGGGTAAAATCTTGAGTTTTATCAACAATTATGTTTTTGCTCAGTTTGTTCGATTTTAGTTTCTCAACTTTTGTATGTTACTGTATAGTTGCTAGAGGCTACAGTATGTTTTTCAATATTTTATTATAACAAACTTTTGCAATTTTTGACAATTTCTGACATTTTGAAATTATTCTGAAATTTTTCTTGGCTTGCTCCTAGTTTGTCGATCTTCATGAGCCGATAAAAATTTCAAGGCTTGAAATCAGATTTTTGGATAGTCACTGCAGGAATGAAATGGTTTCAAGAAAATTCATATCAGAAAATATTAGCAAAATTTCATTTTAATTTGCAATTGTTCTCAAATTCTTTAAAAGTTTTTGTCATTTTCTAATAGTCAATTTTAAAAAGGTGATTGTTCCCAGTAAAAGTGTCTAATAGTCAATTTCTAAAATAGTGAAAAGTTTTTGAGTTTTTCAGCCTAAGGGGTCATAAAACTTCTTCGAGGGTTTGATAATAAATGTCTGCATAGTCTTTAATGGCAATGGAACGGATGTCAACATTTTATTGTCACGAATTATTGCACATTTTCGAAAGTTTTTTTCATGTTTGGAAATTGTTGTCGTTTTTTTATTGTTTTCAGTCTCAGTGGCCAGAAAACCTTCATTACGGTCTAAGAATAAGTTATTGCATAGTTTTTAATTGCATTGAGATTGTTTTCAACGTCTTGATATCAAGAGTTCTTCAAAATTTTTTGATGAAATTTGCAGTTTTTCAATTTCTCAATTTTGTCTTTTATTTATTTTTCTTGTCTCTCGGATGAAGCGTGCTTGGTTAAATCGATTTTTAAATGAAATTGTTTAGTTTTTGTTATTCAAGCGTGGACGTGGCCAGGATATAAAACGCATTGAGGTATCATGTTATTTTTTGGTATAATGAACAGATTGAAAATTTCTCAGCCTCAAACCCTCAAAGAATCATTTAAATGCATTTTTTTCTCAAAACTGAAAGAGTTAGGAAACTTTGAAAATTTTAGAATAATTTGAAAAAAAATCGATCTCTTTTAGTCACAAATTGCTTTTATTTTAGCTAGGTTAGAAACCTAGTGGGCAACTTTGCCCAGTCCTCTCCGAGATAATCTGTTAAATTTTGTATGTATCATATTTTTTGGAGAAATAAATTCTTTCTTTCATGTTTAATAGCCGCCCTCATCTTCTCAGCCGGCTATTATTGCGCTCGTATTTTTTTTTACTTCGTCAAACTTTTTTTCGCTTTACCATTTTGCCGCTTTTTCGACATTTTGCGTGAAATCTTTTTGACTTCTCTAGGCTAGGTTCTCTCTTCTCTCATTCTGCTAAAAGTGAATTTGAACATCAGTTGCTAAGCAAAGCAATTCAAAATGAACAGAGTCGGTATAAAAAATTGAAGTCAGAAATAGAAACGGGATAAACCCATAAAGCCCAATTTTAGATGCCCGCTATTTGAACGTCGTTCCTATAAGTCTTAGTTACCACCTCTAATGCTTATTGGTGTTGATAGTAGCCCCTGTAGCCTCTCTCTAAGAAACAGAAGTATGTTCAACTACGAAATGCCATCAAAATAAATCGGACTTAAAAAATATTTTTGTACGAAAATCTTTTTTTTTTCAATATATTCTTTGTTCAATCCCAATCATGCTTATTGGAATCAACGGCGGCTATTTTCCGGCAATCTGCCGGGTATGTTTTTGTTTCCTCGTCTGATGCCCTTGTTTCGTTTTTTATTCGATCACACTGCAAAGCTGAAAAGTCAAATTTTCAACAATTTTCTTATTTTCAACAACGGATTTAGCGCGCGCGACGTCATTTTTCACTCTGTGTAGCAAAGGTTTTCAAATCCTCTGCGTGATTAGATTTTGATCTTGAGTGACTTACCTCACTCAATAAAATGAGGTTTGCACTTATAAAAGGCTTCTGCTAATTGGATTTCAACAAGCTGTGTTTATTTATCGTTTTTTACATAGCTTTTTGAGCGGCTTCAGTTTTTTTCATCTTTGATCTGCATCAGTTTTTATCTCTATTATACGGCACGAGAGTCTATTTCGCAGCTATTCCGGCAATCTGCCGGCTATGTTTATAATCTTTCTTTTTTGTTGTTGTTCTCTTTGTTCCTTTTTCATCTAGCGAAAATGCTTAAGGTTGTTTTAAGACTTCTAAAGTTAAATAAAAATTTCGTCAATAAAAATTTTACGTTTTATGTTAGTTCAGTTTGTTCAACATGTTTGCGTGAAATCTATTAGACTTATCTAGGCTAATTTTACTCTTCTCTCATTATGCTAGAAGTGTTTTTAGACAGCTGTTGCTCAGCTAAGCAGTTCAAAATGAACAGAGTCACTAACAGAAAACGAAATCAGAAATAGAAACAGGATAAAGCACAATTTTAGAGGCCCGCGACCCTAAATTTGTTCTTAGTTACCTTCTCTAATGCTTATGTTGGTTTTGATACTAGCCCCCGTGTTGTCTCACTACGAAGCAGGAATATGTTCAGCTCCAAGATGGCATCAAAATAGTTCGCACTTTAAAATTGTTTGTGTACAAATATCATTTTTTTCATGTTTTTTCTCTTTCAATCCCGATCTTGGTTTTGGGGAACCAACGGCGGCTATTTTCCGGGGGTCTCTTTTGTTATTTTTTGTTATTCCAGCCCGTGATTTTTTGTTATTTCAGCCCCAAATTTGGGACATAATGCCAGCGGATTTTTTGTCGAGACACCGGTGACCGATTTTTAATTTGCGTAGAGAATTGAAAGTGGTATCTTTCAAAAGCTCTTAAAACCAATCGGTTTGATGAAGAGATGTGCACACATTTTTGAAAATTCCACAGTGAATGGTTATATTTGTCAAGCAGAAATTAGTAAAGATAGAGAAAATGCTAGTTGTTTCGTCCCATTTTATACATTTGGCCTCTAGGGTTCTCGGGAAAAAATGCTTGTCAACTCGCAGTTCTGTCCTTATGGCGTATTATGATTTTTAGTTCATTTTAGTTGTCTTGATTTGTAGTTTTTTTTACCAACCCCTAACTATGAAAAAAATGACACCAGAACTTTTTTATCACTGTTTTTCAACACTGTCATTTGCTTTGTACTTGGCTGTTCAAAGAGCCAGCAAGGTTTCTTAGATTTCTTCTGTTTTCCTCCATGGTTCAATGAACAGTGCTCAATATCATAGCTATTGACGTCGAACATTAATATTTGGATTCATGGCTAAAAATTTTAATTTTAGCATAAGACTTTACGTATTTCAGAACGATTCATTTTTAATTTCTCTCAAACGAAGTAGCGATTATTGTAAATGTGTTGGTCTTTTTATTGCAAATTTTTCGCTCGGCCGTTTGTGAGCTTTCCTATTAGAACAATCTTTGACTTCTCAAGTGACTTCTTCACGCTTTCGTTCTTCATTTTTGATTGATGATCTCCATTCTCACTCTGAAGTAAAGCTTGTTGCTAATAAGAAATCGATTGCAGCATAGCAAAAAGAAAGGCCTGATAGCCGAGTGGGCAGTGCTGCTGGTGATGAATAGGGAGCTCCATTGGTCGAACCCCAGTGTGGTCAATTATTTTTGCTCGCATAAAGAAAAATTTATCTAGGCTACAGCCCCCGAATTAAATTGCCTTGCCTGGCGTTCGAGAGCATTTCTTACGATTTTTGTCGGTTTATGTTTATGACAATGTTTCCTGTATTTTGCTCTTGTACATTTGCGTCTTAATCATCTGCATCATTTTATCCAAAGGTTGATTGTTGCAAAAGCAATTAGTTTTTCGCACTCTCAGATTTCAGTTTTGAAAATTTGTTGATTGAATTTCAAAAGATGTCCTGCTCTGCTTTTTTGTCAACATTCATTTTGATAGCTACCCTCAACTGCTCAGTCAGGTATTTTTTAGGTGTTTTCTTTCTCGATTGCATTTATGCATTGAATAAGGTTGCATTTTACTTAAGGCATTTTTTGTCATTTTAATTCGACTTCTCAGTATTTCGAGTGAATAGATTTGCAGAATTTTACGCTTTTTAGAGAATCCATCAAATTCAAATAAACGAAATCAGAAGAAATGAGAAAACATTGCACCATAACTCAGTGCTTCAAGTTTCAGTTAAGTTGATTACATGTTGAAAGACTGGTTTTAGCGTTGCTTTTTGTCCTTCAACTAATACATACTTCTTGACTTAGTTATAGGTCCATTTCAATCATATAAGGTTTTTAATAGCTGCAAAGCAATAGCTGGGGCTATTATTGGCCTTCTTTTGCTTTTTAACATCTCAAAGAACGTGAATTGTATTGGGGCGCTGTCTTGTTTAAAGATCTGTTCACACATTTTCATGATTTTTAAGTCAAATTGAAGTGATGATTTTGGTCACGCCGAAATATTAAGTGGAGCGAAAGAACGAGTTGTTTTGCGGCATGCATTTTGTTGCTCTTATTTTAATTTGGAGTGGGCGAATGGTATTTGAACAAAGATTCGCTTTCTCGTTGGTGGTTTTTTATTCACATGCGGCATTTTGACATTGATTTTTTTGTTTTAATATTTTTTAATTGATTTTTTTCTAAAGGGTTTTTCCAATCCATTCATATTCAATTCTGAGTCAAAGTTTTTTTAAATTAGTCAATGAATATAGAATTTTTTGAGTTTTGTCAGGACTTGTCCTGCTTTTTTATTTTTCTGAGTTGCGGCCAGATGGCGTCACAATCACTTCAAATCTGCTTTTTGTTCATTTGTTCATGCAATTTCAAATGAATTGCGAGCGTAACGTCACCTAACTCTTAGTGGGAGCTAGTTTTTTGTTCATTCTCGTGATTGTTTTTAGTCTAACGTGACGTACATCACTCGGAAATTGACTTTGCTTCACTTTAATTCAAAGAAATAAGGTCATGTGTGTGTCACTCTAATTAAAGGTTATTTGAGAGCAGCTATTAAAAGTAGCAATAAGTTAAACAGATTCTTAGTCAAAATATAACATCTAAGCTTTAAATAAAAAGAAGTTTCTTTTTGATCTTTTTACTATCTTTTTTAGACTGCAGATCTATGAAGCTATTGCGGCTAGTTTCTGGCTATCTGTCAGCTATGTTTTCAGTTTTGCGAATAATTTTTGGTCACCCGTGATTTTCCTCAGTCACAAAGTGACTGTTGCCCCCTTTATATGAATGTGATTACGTCAACTGCGAATAATTACACTGAAATTAAACACCGTTTTCAACCGGATTGGAAACGAAAACAGTTCTTGCCATTCTTTTAATTTCTACCTTTTCCAGAAAGTTTAATTTTGATCAGGTGCTTCATCGCTGAATACCAGCACACCCAATACATCTAGTTTGGGTTCCCTCTCCAATCCACCATCCTTCCACCACCAGCTATCATCTGGTCAGTCTCCCGGAAGCAGTAATCCAGGCGCAGGTGGAATTACGAATACACACGAGCTGGCCCGTGTCAGAATGGAGAGCCGGGATAGTAGTTTTTCGGCCTTAATGACAGAAGATGATGAAGAGGAGGCGGAGAGGTTGTGGCGAATGACTGCCAATGCAACTTATTAGCAAAAACCTCCAGTGATCTAAGTTGATATACACAGAGTTTTGAAGATAAACAATTGCTAGATTTCCGCACGAGACTTGGCAAAGAAAAGAAAGACAACCTCACTCTGGATAAAGTTTTAACGCAATCATTATTCAAGATTTATTTTCAAAACTGGCGCCAGCTGAATTGGAAAATATTAGGTTTCTCGAGTCATAGCTGCTCTAACTTCAAAGATTTTCTGCAATGTTTTTGGAGCGTGTGATGAGGGTTGGAGTTGTTTTGCATATCCTTAAAGTAATTCAAAATCAGCTGTTGTGGTGACAGTTTTTTTGGTGAGATGGCGAAAAAATTTATTCGAAGAATGTGTTTTCTGGGTATTTTTCTTGAATGACCTGAGCCTGCGATTAATTATGCGATGCTTGACAACTACGGTCGGTTTTTATTTTTCAATAGGCTTTTTGAAGTTTTTCATTTCAAGTATTGTACTAGCTCAGCTTCAAAAACTTCATTTGGGAAGTTTTTATTCGTTTATTTTGGCAGTTATTTTCTGGTTTGATGTATTCATTGATGCAGTTTAGTTTCTAAACTTGATGTAGTCTCACTCTAATAAACGTGAATTTGATCTAGTTGTTTATTTTTATGTACATCTGTTGACTGGAAATGTTTGTTGTTTATTAATGCTTATTATTATGAACTTGCACTCAACTCAGTTCGCTGAGCTGCAAAAAATAAAAAGAACTGATGCAAGAAAAAAATTAAAAAATGCGATTAAAAAATGTAATAATTGAATAAATTCATATTTATGCTCACCTTTTTACCGAAAAGGTAATCAGCTCTAATATTTAGCGGAATAATTAATTTCAATTTTGCGGAATACTTCTCGAGAGTTATTTACCCCAATTTTCAACGTATTGAATTTGGAAACACGGAATTGTGTAACAAGTCCCGAGTTCGGGGAGAAATGAAAGCCTTTAAGCATTATCAGTTTTTTTTCTTAAAATTTATTTTGTTATTGTTCCGACCCCTCTTGAGGGGGGGGGGGAGGAACTATATACTCAAATGTGTTTTTTTTTGTTCAGTCAATTTTGACCGATCGATATATTCATCGTACAGAGTTGAGACTGGTATCATTAGAAAGCTTGTTGAGAGTAGAATATGGAATTAAAAAGATTTCTTTGAATTTCGTTTTTTACGAGGAGTTATCAAGGTTTAAACTTTTGAGAAAACAGAGTGATTTCCGTTGATTTTCACATTTTCGAGAATTTTTTTTCTAAAATTTCGCTAATTTTGCTGAATTTTGTAAAATTTTTTATTAAGAAAGTGTTGTTGATTAGATTTTTGGAGACAAATAATATTGTTGGCTCTTTTTTTTTACTTTTTTGTCAAAAATTCTGGCTAAATATTTCAAAATTCTTTTTTATCAAAAACAGCACGAATTAATTTTTTTGGTCAACTTCGATTAAGTTTGTAGGAAGAACACACCCAAACACCACTAACGCTACCTTCGTAGACTCAGTTGGGAGCTATTTCTACTTCCGTTGCAAGTGCTCCATAAATAAAAATTTGCCGTTTTTGCTAACTTTACTCGTTGATTATCAAAAACGCAGCTTTCATTTTTGTTTTTTACTAACAAAATATCTATATCTATAAAATTTGAAAAATTGGGTGCTCTTAATGGGAGAACAGTATTAGCAGAGTTAATTATGGACCAATCTTGGACTGTTACAGTTCAAAAATAATTCGGATTGTCATCAGTCGGTCTTTTTTATAAACAAAAAATTCGACCTTTTTTTATATATTAATTAAATAACAGAACATTTCAAATCAAAGCTCGTTAGTGATAGGTCCAAATCGCTTCCTATTTGGCTCCAACTTAATATATGTAGTTTATTACTTGAAAGCTTATGGTCGTTTTGATTTTTCTAGAAAAACTGATTTTTAAATAAATAATGTCTTATTGAACTTTGCCTCAATTTTTCTCTTATCTTGGTCAACTTGTAGCTTAGTATCAGCAATGAAAGAATGCTTCTTCTTCCTACTAGAATTAAATTTAATCTTTTTTGCGGTTTTACAACTTAAGTTAAGGTTTTCTGGCTTTGATACCACTAGATTTCACATTTTTTTTTATACTTTCAGTCATTTGCCTATTTTTGACGATTTCTAGTTCTGTCACATTATCATGCTTTTGACAGTTCATATATCAGATTATTTGCAATCAAAAGAAAGCACAACAGATAATATCAAAATCCTAGAGGACATAGACTCTATTTTTAGCGGCTTCGACAATACTTTGTCGAAGAATTGAATTGAATTTTTTAATTTTGTCTTTAACTGTCGTTTTTACTTTGTCTTTTAGTCGCATGAAATTTCCTGTACAATTTAAAGGTTTCATTGGCTTTCAAGGAAGAATAGAAGGCTTTTAAGGAAGAATAGATGGCTTTCATGACTTTGAAAACAATTGTTTTCCAAAATAAAAAAAACACTTTTTAATTTCGCCATTTTGTTCCTTTTGTTTTCTGTTTGTTACCTAGTCTTGTTAATTACAGGCCAAATATGACAATATTGTTGTCAAAACAAGTTGTCAAAGGGATTGGTGTCACAAAATCTAATGTTTTTAAAGAATTCGTTATGACTCTACTTGCTTCGACACGGGTTTTTCACAAATAAAAGTAAAAAATTTTTTTGTTTTTTGTCATATTTTACGTTCTCTTTGTACACGTAGGATATATTCTGGATAATTAAAGGTCTCATGGGCTTCCTTAAATAAGAGAACCTATTTAATAACTTTGTTGTGTAATTAATGGCTTCCATTTCTATGGAAATAATTCTTTTTTCGAAAAAAAATTTTTTTTAAATTTTGCTCTTTCTTTTTTGTCGACTTGTTACCTGATTTCTTTACTGAGAGGTCACAATACATTATCGGTGTTCGAGGAAGGTGCAATCAAACATATTTTGAGGGCCAAAGTGTGGGTTTACGGCTTCGAAAGCGTTTTCTGGCAAAATTTAATTGATTTTTTGTTTGTCTATTTGTTCTTTTTGTAACCGCATAAAAATTGAACAACGACAGCTCCTAATTCTCATCGGTAGAAGCACTGGTGATTTTAAACCTATGGGATACATTAGTTGATTTTTAATGGGTTTTCCTTACTTTTAAAAAATTGTTTCAAAAAGAAATAAGCGAATTTTTCAATTTAACTGTTTTTAATCTTCATTGTCTATTTGTCACCAAGTCTTATTATGGACTGCTGCCATATCTTATCTGCTGAATTACAAGTTATTTTGGTCAGTTTCAGTTTTATCTAACGCTATTTTGACTTCGCTATTAAGTTTTGTTTTTAAAACTGACTTTAATTTTTTGATATAATTAATGTTTGATGTTGTTTGATTTTGCTGTTCGTCTTGACTCGCTTTCTTAATATTGGCATATTTCATGAATCTAATGCATCATTTTGTGCTCCACTGAGTTATTTGCTTTGGGGGGCTATCTTTTTGTTCATACACCATGTTTTTTTTTTGGGGGGGGGGTTGAGTTTTGGGGGTTTTCTATCTGTTCCTCATTTGGTAGACAATTATGCCAAAATTGTGGATGAGCGGGGTTGGAACCATATGTGCGATCGCACATTACCGAGCCTCCTTGTTAGTTGACAAGGGATAGATTACTGGATATGAAGTTAAATGCCTTATATTTTAAATTTTGTGTTCTCAATTGGTCTTGAATTTCTACCATAGCGCTCAAAATTTGCTACATCCTTCTTAAATATCTAATCGACTAACCGTTGACTTGGCTTCGTGAGAAAGAAGGACCTTATCATGCAGATAATTTGGTATCTGGAACCGCATATCTTACTCTTTTGACTTTTCGTCCTCAAGAACGTGATAAACAGGCAAAACGCTCGGAGGGAATTAAGTGACTGAGCAGATCTCTTAGAGTCTTACGCCTTAAGTAGATGCTAAGTATTCGATTCACTCATGCCCCCGCTGCCTCTATGCGCGCCCTAGTGCTAGAATCCGTGAGCCGCAACTGGCTACTGCCAAAGCCAATCATTCGAGAGAAATTCACCCGACGCTAGTGGGTTATGTTTTAATTCGTACGATTTTAGAGAAATTTTTGGATTTTTTTTATCTGTCAGTTTGCAAAAATCAGTTTGTAAGAATTACAAATCTCAATCATTCGTCAGTTTCAAGTGGAAGGTGTATCGGCATAGCTCTATAGTTTAACAGTAAACACATCCAAATTGATCATTTAAAAAATCGATATTAACTGCCGAAGATATCAGTTACTGCTTTTATAACTTTTCTTTATCGAAGAAAATGTAAACAAAATACAGTTCTAAATAAATGCAGAGCACCGAGAAGGTAAAAAAATAGTTACATTATGTACTTTTGTCTTTTGGATATTTTAACCGTCTTTTTGTCAAAAATCAGTTAATATGGCAACTTCTCTTTGATAATTCCTATGCTCAACGCCTCTTTCTACCTCGATGTAATTTTGTTTCATAAAATTGTACATATGCTAATACGATTTTGGTAGTTTTTTTTCCGATTTTCGTCAATTTTTCGTTTGTATTTTGGTTGTAATTGCTAGAAAGTTTTTTTGTGCAACATGAGGGACTTCAATTTCGTTTCAATAAAAATTCAATCATTTGTTGGCGTTAAGTTTTGAAAAAAACAGTTAAAACTTTTTCATAAATGCAGTCTTAACTTAAAAGTTCTTTGACCATTTTTTTGCATAATGTTTCAATGTTTCGTATTTATGAATTCTGCTTTCTCCTATTTTTTGTTCTCTTCAGGAGGATAGATCTTTGTATTGGATGACTAGTTATCTTTTCTATGTCTTGAATGCTGATTAATGAAATGTATTCGTTTTTCTTGAATTTTTAAAATTGATTTTCAACTTTCAAAAATCAAGAAAGTCTTTTTGTTACGGTGCTCCTTATATTGTGCCCATATTTACACTCTAGTTAGTATCATTCTAGTTTTTTCCTGGCACCTACATTTATTTTCGGTATATTGATTTTTTCAGTTGTAAAAAATAAATGATTTCAGCTTTTTCTTAGACTTTCGTCATTTCTTTGGTTTGCAATTGATTTCGTTCAACATAAGGCAGTACTGAGAGTTTGATAGCATGCTTTTTCCAAAATTTCCACTTATGAATAATTTCTACAGCTTTCTTCCGGCCTTGGTATTAATTAAAACGATTTTTTGCCTTTGAAAGTTCTGCGGCTTATGTCTTTTCTATGATCAATTTTATTTTTGATTTAGTATGAAATCATGTTTTCTAGCTTATGTACAAGAAGGAACAGGTGTGTGTTGTTTTTTGTCTTAATCGCAGTGATTAGAAGTGTAGTTAAAGGTGTTTTCTGATTCTTAAATTTGAGCTTTCTTTTTTGAAAAGATTTAACTTAGTTTCTAAGATTATTATCTGCCGTCTGCTTTCGCGATCTTTTACAGATTAGAATCATGAATTAATTGAGGGCTGTTGATAACCTTGTCAGCTTTTTCAAACTATCTGTTTTTTACCGCCTTAATTGTTTTGGATTTTTTTAACTTTACCAAACGTTTTAATAATATAAAATTTTGCTGCATTTTGTTTCTCTTGTTGACAGTGGTTTAAGTTTCACCAATTTTTAGAGCAGACCTGGGGACGTAGTGAGTTAATGGTGTAATACAAAAGGTAGTGGCTTCCGTTGCATTTACGGTTTTGTTAGTGAAGTTCTGACGCTTCGAGTCGCTTCCGGAATTCTTCCGGCTATGTTTTTTTTAAATTCAAAAAATTTGAATTGTATTGGGGCGCTGTCTTTTTGTCAAGATCTGTTCACACATTTTCATGATTTTTGAAGTCAAATTGGAGTAGTGATTTTAGTCACGCCGAAACAGGAAGTGGAGCGAAAAAGGGAGTGGTTTTGCGGCGTGAATTTTTTTCGCTCTAAATTTAAAGTAGAGTGAGAAATAGGTGTTTGAACAAAAATTGGCTTTCTCTCTAGTGGTTTTTTGTTCACATGCGGCAATTTCACTTTGATTTTTACAGTTTTTTCGATTTTTTGGATCGATTTTTTTTCGAAATGGTTTTCCCAATCCATTCATAGTCCGTTCTCGGTCTAGTTTTCTGTTTAGTCAATGAAAATTCTTTGAACTGTGTGTCAGGAGTTGTCCTGCTATGTTTTTTTGTTTCGTCGTCTGACGCTCTTTTTTCGTTTTACATTTGTTCACAAAACAAAGCTGAAAAAGTCAAATTTTCTGAATGACTTCTTCCTCTCACTAACGGCATTTGCGCGCTTTGACGTCATTTCTCACTCGCTCTAGCAAAAGTTTTTAGGTTATTTGCGTGATTAGATTTTGATCATACGTGACTTACCTCCCTCAATAAAAATGACTTTTGCACTTTAAAAACTTAAGCTTAGTTTGAATTTGTTTAAGGTCAAATGAACTCATATGTGCAGTAAAGGTCCCTAATAAGAGGCTTCTGCGGAATGAATTTTAACAAGC
The DNA here is from genome assembly GCF_964194025.1 of Convolutriloba macropyga. Lineage (NCBI taxonomy): Eukaryota > Metazoa > Xenacoelomorpha > Acoela > Convolutidae > Convolutriloba > Convolutriloba macropyga. The sequence continues at coordinate 19,340,269 of NC_134477.1, forward strand.
TTTATTAATTTATCGCTGAATGTTTTTTACAAAGTTTTTGGAGCGGCGTCGATTTTTTTCAATTTAGATCTGTATCTTTTTCAATTTAGATTTTTCAATTTAGATCTATTATATGGCACGCAGGTCTATTCTTTCGCAGCTATTCCGGCAATCTGCCGGCTATGTTTAGCAGATGCGTTAAATGCAAATGTACTAATAGGTGAATTCTTTCTTTCCTCACATTTCCTGTTATTAAAAACTCTTTCATATCTAACGTAATTTCCAATATCTAAAATGTTCTGGCCAATCTTCATTAAGCTTAGACATGTCTTTATTCAAATTCATCATTGATTGACATGAGAGGATACAAACCTGAGATACAAGTTTCATCGTTTCCAGTGTTGGCAATTTTTTTGGATTGGAACTCGTTAATGAAATATACCCATTTGCCAGTTTTCGATTGAAATGACTTATGAATTGCTCCCTCTTGTAAAGCCATTTTTAAATTTTCTTGCGTGAATTATTTTTTCATCACACGTGACTTATATCACTTCCAAGAAGACTTACTTGACTCTCAATATTACGGCAAATTCATTTAAGTTTGCTTTCATTGGAGGAGCTGAGTACATAACAGAACATACGTCTAGATCAATTCAAGACGTCAGAACAAGTTCCTTGCTCTCGAACGATGTTTGTAGCAATTATTGTAAACGTGTGTCTTTTTTTGAAAAGTTTTTGCTAGACTGTTTCCTTCTAGAACATTCTATCACTTTTTGAGAAACTTCTTGATTTTTTTAGGAATTTGAATTGCGCTTATTAAGAAATTAGGTCGGTGCTAAAATAAAATTGATTCTGAGCGATGGACCTTACATCGCCCTTGAAGCGTACCCAGGTTGAGGTCCCAGACGGGAGCAAGTATGTCCAGGCCGAAAATGAAGGCACGAGGGGGGCGTCGTGCGTTCAAAATTACATAGTCTGGAAACATCAAAAAACGCACGAAAGTCGACATGAACGCACGAAAGTCTGGCGAACACACGAAAGTCTGGACATAGAAAACTTCCGTCTAGGACGGTCCGGAGATAGGTACTTTCCGTCTGGGACGGTCTGGACATACTTGCTTCCGTCTGGCATCTCAGCCTGGGTAGAGTTACATTGTTTGCCTCGCCAGTCGTTCGAGATTCTTTTCTGGTTTTTAAGGACAAAGGTCTGCGAAGCTATCGCAGTTAATTTCTGGCATTCTGCCTGCTACCTTTGGTTTTTTTATCACTTAATCTCATTAAAGAAATAGCTCTTCGGTTTTTAATGAAGCGTAAGTTGATTAATTCATGGTTTCGGTTTTTGACTAACGGTTCTTACTAAGTTTTTTTTTCGAAAACGTTCAGTGGATACATTCTTCCCGCGTCTCTTGCTCTTGATGTCTTGTCACTTATTCTCAACTATAAGTATTAGCTTTCTGAACTGGCATAAGAGAATCCATCTGATGCTTTAAGTTCTCAGCTGGGTGTTGATAACCTTGGCACCTTGCTACTAGAATATAGAAGTGATTTCCTATATATAAGTGTATATGAGTTTTACGGTAATATGTTAGTCGTGTATCTTGTTGTTTTTGCTCTTTTATTCAGTATAACCCGCTGGAATTCTGGATTTTTGGGTTATACGAATTCAGAATTTGGATCAGCTAAGGCGACTGGAGACAGTTTACTCCGCCGAAATTCAATTGTTTTCCGATGACTGAAGTAGACTAAATTAATTGAATTGAGCCTTCGGAAATTGCTCGATCAATTAGTCGGTTATGTTGTCCTGTATTGTTTTGTCATTTCGTCTGTCCTGACAGGTTTCATTGGCTGTTTAATAAGAAATATCTCTTTTAATGTTCTCAACTTGTATCTGATTATTCTCCTTTGACTGGGACACCTTTTTCTTTTAAAAAAATATCTTTGTCTCTCCTTTAGTGGTTTCAATGAAAGATTTTGTAGGCTTTGTATTGGATAAATGTTTGATATGATTAATGAGTTTAATAGATAGTCAGTATAATAATAATTGCTTTGTCGCCAGTTATTGCAAATGTTTAAATTAAAAGTTGGTGCATGTTTTGTAAAGATGCGTAACGTGAACGTTTTTTTTTTAATTATTGCTGTTGGTTTTCATGATTGTGACACCAGTAGTTTTCAGGAAAAAAAGTTGTATGGGTCACATGTCCTGCTGCTAACTATCAAAGACCTCCTGTTAAAATTGATAGTTAAAATTGATGAAATTGATTGCCCCTGTTAAAATTGATAGTTCAGTCAATATTAATTTCATTCCACTGAACTGTGTGTCAATACTTGTCCTGCTAAAATTTTCAAGCCTTTTTGACGACGTTTTGACTTTGCGCTAAAAATTGCTTCTTTGTGTTTCAACATGAGAAAAGATAGAGCACAAGTAATGCTCAAGTCGTTTCGAAGCTTTTTATAATATGGTTTAGAAATCACTTTATGAGTTCTTATCGTTCGTATGTTTGCTGCTCTTGGAAACGTATTAAATAAATCAGCAAACAGCCAAAAATGTTTACAGATAGAGCAGTTGAAAGTTAGGAGCTCTTCTGAACGCCGAATTTGCATGTGTACCTTTGCTTAATTTTATCTCAAGTCTTTTTGTGGCGTGGATTTGACTGATTTTTAAATGTGACACTGATAAGTTTCATGGCGAGTTTAAATGTTCTTCGGTTGATATCATACGGATAGAAATGGCATTTAGTATTTCAGCAGGATAGTGCAAATAGCATTAGACTAGAACATTTATTAACAAGTTTATTTTTGCTGGAAGTAGTTTAGTTTTTTTTATTTTGATTCCACAATTCATTTTTATAGTATAATTTGATTTCAAAGTGGTTGAAAAGGCTTTTGTTTTAATATTTTCCCTAATATAGACCCCTAAATATTTCAGTATTTCACCAACATTCTGGATTTGTGTTTTTAAGTTAAAAGATGTTTTCCGTGTTAGCAATGATGAGAATCAATTAGTTAGGTTAATCAACTCCGACTCGGTTTGATCAACAAGTTTTTTTTGAATGTACATATCGATTGAAAAAAAGCGCTTTGGCTAAAACCAATGTCTTCAAAATTCACGAATATTTTGATGGCTGATAGTATCAAAATCAAGTCTACTAGGGCTGTACTGACGTTATTTCCGGTATTGGCATAGTAATTGTCCTATTTTTTCATCTGGTAAGCAAAAAATTCAGAGTCACGTAAAATCAGTGCGTTTGAGGTTGAGTTTTGGTGTTGAAATCCAGGTCGACTGTAATTAATTGCTCTCAACCAAAGTTTGTACCAATTATATTAATCCTTTGCTCTTTTATTTGTTTTTGCTTGAGCAATTCTTTTTCTGACTTTTTGTCGTCAAAAATTGGATAACAGGTAACTCTGGAGAGCATTGAGTTCTCTTACAGCCTTTCAGCTTACTAGAATCTAATGAAGCGATTGACTGAAACTGTTTCGGAGACATGAGTGAGGAGGCGGTTGTTAGTTATCCCCCCACACACTTCATAGCCTCCACCACATCACGCCACTTCACTTTTTAGTCGACTACATCTATTAATTGATATTGCATTAGGTTAACAAAGTTCATTGGAGCGATTGCTACAGATATAGCAGTAGAAAGTTAATAGCTCTTCTGAACGCCGAATTTGCATGTGTACCTTTGCTCGTCGCTTAATTTTATCTCAAGTCTTTTTGTGGCGTGGATTTGACTGACTTTTAAATGTGACACTGATAAGTTTCATGGCGAGTTTAAATGTTCTTCGGTTGATATCATACGGATAGAAATGGCATTTAGTATTTCAGCAGGATAGTGCAAATAGCATTAGACTAGAACATTTACTAACAAGTTTGTTTTTGCTGGAAATAGTTTAGTTTTTTATTTTGATTCCACAATTCATTTTTCCGAGTACAATATGATTTCAAAGTGGTTGAGAAGGCTTTTGCTTTAATATTTCCCCTAATATAGACCCCTAAATTTTTCAGTATTTCACCAACATGAGTGGATTTGTTTTTTTAAGTTAAAAGATGTTTCCCGTGTTAGCAATGATGAGAATCAATCAGTTAGTTTAATCAACTCCGACTCGGTTTGATCAACAAGTTTTTTTGGATAAACAAATCGATTGAAAAAAAGCGCTTTGGCTAAGACCAATGTCTTCAAAATTCACGAATATTTTGATGGCTGATAGTATCAAAATCAAGTCTACTAGGGCTGTACTGATGTTATTTCCGGTATTGGCATAGTAATTGTCCTATTTTTTCATCTGGTAAGCAAAAAATTCAGAGTCACGTAAAATCAGTGCGTTTGAGGTTGAGTTTTGGTCTTGAAATCCAGGTCGACTGTAATTAATTGCTCTCAACCAAAGTTTTACCAATTATATTAATCCTTTGCTCTTTTATTTGTTTTTGCTTGAGCAATTCTTTTTCTGACTTTTTGTCCTCAAAAATTGGATAACAGGTAACTCCTGGAGAGCCTTGAGTTCTCTTACAGCCTTTCAGCTCACTAGAATCTAATTAAGCGATTGACTGAAACTGTTTCGGAGACATGAGTGAGGAGGCGGTTGTTAGTTATCCCCCCACACACTTCATAGCCTCCACCACATAGCCTCCACCACATCACCCCACGCACTTCACTTTTTAGTCGACTACGTCTATTAATTCATATTGCATTATTTTAACAAAGTTCATTGGAGCGATTGCTACAGATATAGCAGTAGAAAGTTAATAGCTCTTCTGAACGCCGAATTTGCATGTGTACCTTTGCTCGTCGCTTAATTTTATCTCAAGTCTTTTTGTGGCGTGGATTTGACTGATTTTTAAATGTGACACTGATAAGTTTCATGGCGAGTTTAAATGTTCTTCGGTTGATATCATACGGATAGAAATGGCATTTAGTATTTCAGCAGGATAGTGCAAATAGCATTAGACTAGAACATTTATTAACAAGTTTATTTTTGCTGGAAGTAGTTTAGTTTTTTTTGTTTTGATTCCACAATTCATTTTTCCGAGTACAATTTGATTTCAAAGTGGTTGAAAAGGCTTCTGTTTTAATATTTCCCCTAATATAGACCCCTAAATATTTCAGTAGTTCACTTACATGAGTAGATTTGTTTTTTTAAGTTAAAAGATGTTTTTCGTGTTAGCAATGATGAGAATCAATCAGTTAGTTTAATCAACTCCGACTCGGTTTGATCAACAAGTTTTTTTGGATATACATATCGATTGAAAAAAGCGCTTTGGCTAAAACCAATGTCTTCAAAATTCACGAATATTTTGATGGCTGATAGTATCAAAATCAAGTCTACTAGGGCTGTACTGACGTTATTTCCGGTATTGGCATAGTAATTGTCCTATTTTTTCATCTGGTAAGCAAAAAATTCAGAGTCACGTAAAATCAGTGCGTTTGAGGTTGAGTTTTGGTGTTGAAATCCAGGTCGACTGTAATTAATTGCTCTCAACCAAAGTTTGTACCAATTATATTAATCCTTTGCTCTTTTATTTGTTTTTGCTTGAGCAATTCTTTTTCTGACTTTTTGTCCTCAAAAATTGGATAACAGGTAACTCCTGGAGAGCATTGAGTTCTCTTACAGCCTTTCAGCTTACTAGAATCTAATTAAGCGATTGACTGAAACTGTTTCGGTGACATGAGTGAGGAGGCGGTTGTTAGTTATCCCCCCACACACTTCATAGCCTCCACCACATCACCCCACGCACTTCACTTTTTAGTCGACTACGTCTTAATTCATATTGCATTAGTTTAACAAAGTTCATTGGAGCGATTGCTACAGATATAGCAGTAGAAAGTTAATACCTCTTCTGAACGCCGAATTTGCATGTGTACCTTTGATCGTCGCTTAATTTTATCTCAAGTCTTTTTGTGGCGTGGATTTGACTGATTTTTAAATGTGACACTGATAAGTTTCATGGCGATTTTAAATGTTCTTCGGTTGATATCATACGGATAGAAATGGCATTTAGTATTTCAGCAGGATAGTGCAAATAGCATTAGACTAGAACATTTATTAACAAGTTTATTTTTGCTGGAAGTAGTTTAGTTTTTTTTGTTTTGATTCCACAATTCATTTTTCCGAGTACAATTTGATTTCAAAGTTGTTGAAAAGGCTTCTCTTTTAATATTTCCCCTAATATAGACCCCTAAATATTTCAGTATTTCACTTACATGAGTGGATTTGTTTTTTTAAGTTAAAAGATGTTTTCCGTGTTAGCAATGATGAGAATCAATCAGTTAGTTTAATCAACTCCGACTCGGTTTGATCAACAAGTTTTTTTGGATATACATATCGATTGAAAAAAAAGCGCTTTGGCTAAAACCAATGTCTTCAAAATTCACGAATATTTTGATGGCTGATAGTATCAAAATCAAGTCTACTAGGGCTGTACTGACGTTATTTCCGGTATTGGCATAGTAATTGTCCTATTTTTTCATCTGGTAAGCAAAAAAATTCAGAGTCACGTAAAATCAGTGCGTTTGAGGTTGAGTTTTGGTCTTGAAATCCAGGTCGACTGTTATTAATTGCTCTCAACCAAAGTTTGTACCAATTATATTAATCATTTGCTCTTTTATTTGTTTTTGCTTGAGCAATTCTTTTTCTGACTTTTTGTCCTCAAAAATTGGATAACAGGTAACTCCTGGAGAGCATTGAGTTCCCTTACAGCCTTTCAGCTTACTATACTCTAATTATGCGATTGACTGAAACTGTTTCGGAGACATGAGTGAGGAGGCGGTTGTTAGTTATCCCCCCACACACTTCATAGCCTCCACCACATAGCCTCCACCACATCACCCCACGCACTTCACTTTTTAGTCGACTACGTCTATTAATTCATATTGCAATATTTTAACAAAGTTCATTGGAGCGATTGCTACAGATATAGCAGTAGAAAGTTAATAGCTCTTCTGAACGCCGAATTTGCATGTGTACCTTTGCTCGTCGCTTAATTTTATCTCAAGTCTTTTTGTGGCGTGGATTTGACTGATTTTTAAATGTGACACTGATAAGTTTCATGGCGAGTTTAAATGTTCTTCGGTTGATATCATACGGATAGAAATGGCATTTAGTATTTCAGCAGGATAGTGCAAATAGCATTAGACTAGAACATTTATTAACAAGTTTATTTTTGCTGGAAGTAGTTTAGTTTTTTTTGTTTTGATTCCACAATTCATTTTTCCGAGTACAATTTGATTTCAAAGTGGTTGAAAAGGCTTCTGTTTTAATATTTCCCCTAATATAGACCCCTAAATATTTCAGTAGTTCACTTACATGAGTGGATTTGTTTTTTAAAGTTAAAAGATGTTTTCCGTGTTAGCAATGATGAGAATCAATCAGTTAGTTTAATCAACTCCGACTCGGTTTGATCAACAAGTTTTTTTGGATATACATATCGATTGAAAAAAAAAGCGCTTTGGCTAAAACCAATGTCTTCAAAATTCACGAATATTTTGATGGCTGATAGTATCAAAATCAAGTCTACTAGGGCTGTACTGACGTTATTTCCGGTATTGGCATAGTAATTGTCCTATTTTTTCATCTGGTAAGCAAAAAATTCAGAGTCACGTAAAATCAGTGCGTTTGAGGTTGAGTTTTGGTGTTGAAATCCAGGTCGACTGTAATTAATTGCTCTCAACCAAAGTTTGTACCAATTATATTAATCCTTTGCTCTTTTATTTGTTTTTGCTTGAGCAATTCTTTTTCTGACTTTTTGTCCTCAAAAATTGGATAACAGGTAACTCTGGAGAGCATTGAGTTCTCTTACAGCCTTTCAGCTCACTAGAATCTAATTAAGCGATTGACTGAAACTGTTTCGGAGACATGAGTGAGGAGGCGGTTGTTAGTTATCCCCCCACACACTTCATAGCCTCCACCACATAGCCTCCACCACATCACCCCACGCACTTCACTTTTTAGTCGACTACGTCTATTAATTCATATTGCATTATTTTAACAAAGTTCATTGGAGCGATTGCTACAGATATAGCAGTAGAAAGTTAATAGCTCTTCTGAACGCCGAATTTGCATGTGTACCTTTGCTCGTCGCTTAATTTTATCTCAAGTCTTTTTGTGGCGTGGATTTGACTGATTTTTAAATGTGACACTGATAAGTTTCATGGCGAGTTTAAATGTTCTTCGGTTGATATCATACGGATAGAAATGGCATTTAGTATTTCAGCAGGATAGTGCAAATAGCATTAGACTAGAACATTTATTAACAAGTTTATTTTTGCTGGAAGTAGTTTAGTTTTTTTTGTTTTGATTCCACAATTCATTTTTCCGAGTACAATTTGATTTCAAAGTGGTTGAAAAGGCTTCTGTTTTAATATTTCCCCTAATATAGACCCCTAAATATTTCAGTAGTTCACTTACATGAGCGGATTTGTTTTTTTAAGTTAAAAGATGTTTTCCGTGTTAGCAATGATGAGAATCAATCAGTTAGTTTAATCAACTCCGACTCGGTTTGATCAACAAGTTTTTTTGGATATACATATCGATTCAAAAAAAAGCGCTTTGGCTAAAACCAATGTCTTCAAAATTCACGAATATTTTGATGGCTGATAGTATCAAAATCAAGTCTACTAGGGCTGTACTGACGTTATTTCCGGTATTGGCATAGTAATTGTCCTATTTTTTCATCTGGTAAGCAAAAAATTCAGAGTCACGTAAAATCAGTGCGTTTGAGGTTGAGTTTTGGTGTTGAAATCCAGGTCGACTGTAATTAATTGCTCTCAACCAAAGTTTGTACCAATTATATTAATCCTTTGCTCTTTTATTTGTTTTTGCTTGAGCAATTCTTTTTCTGACTTTTTGTCCTCAAAAATTGGATAACAGGTAACTCTGGAGAGCATTGAGTTCTCTTACAGCCTTTCAGCTCACTAGAATCTAATTAAGCGATTGACTGAAACTGTTTCGGAGACATGAGTGAGGAGGCGGTTGTTAGTTATCCCCCCACACACTTCATAGCCTCCACCACATAGCCTCCACCACATCACCCCACGCACTTCACTTTTTAGTCGACTACGTCTATTAATTCATATTGCATTATTTTAACAAAGTTCATTGGAGCGATTGCTACAGATATAGCAGTAGAAAGTTAATAGCTCTTCTGAACGCCGAATTTGCATGTGTACCTTTGCTCGTCGCTTAATTTTATCTCAAGTCTTTTTGTGGCGTGGATTTGACTGATTTTTAAATGTGACACTGATAAGTTTCATGGCGAGTTTAAATGTTCTTCGGTTGATATCATACGGATAGAAATGGCATTTAGTATTTCAGCAGGATAGTGCAAATAGCATTAGACTAGAACATTTATTAACAAGTTTATTTTTGCTGGAAGTAGTTTAGTTTTTTTTGTTTTGATTCCACAATTCATTTTTCCGAGTACAATTTGATTTCAAAGTGGTTGAAAAGGCTTCTGTTTTAATATTTCCCCTAATATAGACCCCTAAATATTTCAGTAATTCACTTACATGAGTGGATTTGTTTTTTTAAGTTAAAAGATGTTTTTCGTGTTAGCAATGATGAGAATCAATCAGTTAGTTTAATCAACTCCGACTCGGTTTGATCAATAAGTTTTTTTGGATATACATATCGATTGAAAAAAGCGCTTTGGCTAAAACCAATGTCTTCAAAATTCACGAATATTTTGATGGCTGATAGTATCAAAATCAAGTCTACTAGGGCTGTACTGACGTTATTTCCGGTATTGGCATAGTAATTGTCCTATTTTTTCATCTGGTAAGCAAAAAATTCAGAGTCACGTAAAATCAGTGCGTTTGAGGTTGAGTTTTGGTCTTGAAATCCAGGTCGACTGTTATTAATTGCTCTCAACCAAAGTTTGTACCAATTATATTAATCCTTTGCTCTTTTATTTGTTTTTGCTTGAGCAATTCTTTTTCTGACTTTTTGTCCTCAAAAATTGGATAACAGGTAACTCCTGGAGAGCATTGAGCTCTCTTACAGCCTTTCAGCTTACTAGAATCTAATTAAGCGATTGACTGAAACTGTTTCGGAGACATGAGTGAGGAGGCGGTTGTTAGTTATCCCCCCACACACTTCATAGCCTCCACCACATCACCCCACGCACTTCACTTTTTAGTCGACTACGTTTTAATTCATATTGCATTAGTTTAACAAAGTTCATTGGAGCGATTGCTACAGATATAGCAGTAGAAAGTTAATACCTCTTCTGAACGCCGAATTTGCATGTGTACCTTTGATCGTCGCTTAATTTTATCTCAAGTCTTTTTGTGGCGTGGATTTGACTGATTTTTAAATGTGACACTGATAAGTTTCATGGCGATTTTAAATGTTCTTCGGTTGATATCATACGGATAGAAATGGCATTTAGTATTTCAGCAGGATAGTGCAAATAGCATTAGACTAGAACATTTATTAACAAGTTTATTTTTGCTGGAAGTAGTTTAGTTTTTTTTTGTTTTGATTCCACAATTCATTTTTCCGAGTACAATTTGATTTCAAAGTTGTTGAAAAGGCTTCTCTTTTAATATTTCCCCTAATATAGACCCCTAAATATTTCAGTATTTCACTTACATGAGTGGATTTGTTTTTTTAAGTTAAAAGATGTTTTCCGTGTTAGCAATGATGAGAATCAATCAGTTAGTTTAATCAACTCCGACTCGGTTTGATCAACAAGTTTTTTTGGATATACATATCGATTGAAAAAAAAGCGCTTTGGCTAAAACCAATGTCTTCAAAATTCACGAATATTTTGATGGCTGATAGTATCAAAATCAAGTCTACTAGGGCTGTACTGACGTTATTTCCGGTATTGGCATAGTAATTGTCCTATTTTTTCATCTGGTAAGCAAAAAAATTCAGAGTCACGTAAAATCAGTGCGTTTGAGGTTGAGTTTTGGTCTTGAAATCCAGGTCGACTGTTATTAATTGCTCTCAACCAAAGTTTGTACCAATTATATTAATCCTTTGCTCTTTTATTTGTTTTTGCTTGAGCAATTCTTTTTCTGACTTTTTGTCCTCAAAAATTGGATAACAGGTAACTCCTGGAGAGCATTGAGTTCCCTTACAGCCTTTCAGCTTACTATACTCTAATTATGCGATTGACTGAAACTGTTTCGGAGACATGAGTGAGGAGGCGGTTGTTAGTTATCCCCCCACACACTTCATAGCCTCCACCACATCACCCCCACGCCACTTCACTTTTTAGTCGACTACGTCTTAAGTTTTTAATAGCCTCTCAATATCTTTTATGTGGGCGCTCTCCTTTTTTATTTGGCTTTACATTTTGTTAACGTTTTTTCTTTTTACATAAGTCGCGGTTTTCACGTTTGGTTCGTGACTTACCTCAACCACGTTTTCATGTGAATGGATTATTCAATCTTTCACGCACTGAATTACGCATTATAGTGAATACGGTCATTGTCAAAAAAAATAACAGAAACGAACTGAACCGTTAAAGACCGATAATTAAATCATAGTGCTGTCATTCTGTCATTTTAACTGTCGCAATTTTTTCTTTTTGCTTTTTCTGTTTCATTCCTGATGTTCGTCGAACGCAGCAACTGCGGCTATTTTCTTTCAAGTTGTTGGCTATGTTTAATTGCTCCCTATCGATTTTTGAAGCAATCATTGTAAACGTGCGGATTTTAATGCAGATTTTTGCTTGACCGATTTGGCTTTTCGAGTGACTTTTGCGCCCTTGACTTTTTCATTTTGCGTGATCTTGTTTTTCTGGTTCACAAGTGTCAGTAGTTGAACTCAAATGGCGGCAGGTCACTACTAAAAGTCAAATGAAAATTGCGCCAAAATGACTGTCATTTTTTCACTCTAAATTTTATTAGTGGTTATAATGGTATATAATTTGAAACCCCATTAGCAATTTTAGTAACCCTTCCACCCGACTGAAACAGGCGACAATAGATTTCCCCTCTCACTAGTCGTTTGAGAGCACTTTTTCCGACGTTTGTGGGTTTTATTTATTGTTCTTCAGATAGTCGTTAGTTTATTTCAGAGTTGGCATAATAAAAGTATTTTATTATAATAAAAGTATTTTATTATAATAATTTGGCATAATAAAAGGGACGGGGCAAATACGTATAACTATCGCTTTATTAAATTGTTGGGGTGGATGCTGTTGGAAAATAGAGAAAGTGGAGATTCTACGAGGGCTCCTGTGTATTCAAGATTCCGGGTTTGACTCGTAGAAGGGGCTATTGGCTTTTTTCGTTTTAACCGTTAGGATATTTCTTTGGATGCGAAAAGTCTTTTACTTCAAATCAGCATTTTGATCAATTCTTCATGAATTTTTTTAGTTTTCTGCGTGACTTCTTTTTACTCTCGTTTTTGCTCACTCATTCACATGAATAATTTTTAGATGCTTAACTCTTGCAATGACTTTTTTGTCTTATTGCTTGAGATAATGTCGGCTTATGATATCTCATTCTAGTTTAGGCATATTTGAGGGCAGTATTTAGAAGCAATACATAATCTCTACAATTTGTACTAAATCACGCTAACATCGCAGCAGTTTGTAGGGAAAAATTTTTTTCTCGCTTTTAGTTGTTTTTTTTTCTATCGGTATCTACTTTCTGGCAATCTGACGCCGGTGTTGGCTTATATAGGTTCCTATATTACTTTTTTAAACATAAAAGATAGTTTTACTGCTCAATTCTTTTGTTAGCCCATTTGTAAAACCATATAAGTTAAAACCTTTTAATTTCAAATCATTTAGTTACAACCCCGCTGAAAAATTGGTATTTTCATTCAGATCTGGTATGATGATCTTAAGCCCGAACTCACACAAACCAGTGCAATTATGAATTTCGTATATTATAAATCTAATTTGGGTAATTATTAGTTAGTGGTCTTGTTATGGATTCTATCCTCACCGGCGTATCTTCTGATAGTAATTGTGATTCCGATGAACATCTTCCAAATGGGAGTGAAAGTGTTAATGGAAGTTATGAACCTATTTTGGCACCCTCAACTAAAAGATTGGTTGTTTACCCAATTGAGTATCCTGATCTTTGGCTACTGTACAAGAAGGCACAAGGTAAGATTTGAGAGGTTGCAGTTAGTTCACATTTTATCGAAAAAATGTAAATAGTATGTTTTATGTGCTTATCTGCTTGAAATACAAAAAATTAAGTTCAAGTGTTCTGTAATTCATACGCTTTACGATAGCAAGATTTTATTTTGAGCTAATCTTAAAAGGGGAGTAAGCAGAGTTATTATCAGATCGTTTTTCATCTGTCTGTTTGTGTCTAAAAACCAAAACCAGCAGTTAAGTAGATCGATGAAATGGCCGGTCCATCTTCTACAGATTGTGCTGAAGTGTGGCTTATTTACTATGCACGTTTTTCATAACCAAACAGTATTCAGTGCACCAAAAATGTGAACTGCGCCAAACTGAGAACTGTCGTTATTAATCTAAGTTAATGATCCTTAAAGAATTTTATCCAACTCCAATTTCTACACTTTTCATGATAAATGGCATTTGTATTGGTTTTAGCCTGTTTCTGGACGGCAGAGGAGGTTGATCTGGGAAAAGATTTCTTCGAACTGCTCAAGGTACTTGCGTGTTCATGGTTTGCTGCTCTGAATAACAAAACTGTTCGTGCAATTTTGTGCATGGCCCACAACCTGTCAATAAAGTTATGGGTCCTGAAAAATTATCTACGAACGTTAGTGCCTGCTAACTAAAATAAAGAAGAACGGAATACCGTTATGGGCACTCTAGTTTGTCGAAAAGTTAAATTGCGTTTGATTGATCTCAGCCTAATTTAGCCTCATTGTTGTGATAAACTTATTAAATAGTTTGAGATGAGCCACCGAGGCACGAGAGATTTGATGAAAAAATTGCATGAGAGTGAAAGTCTGGATGAACCATCTAAGGAGATTTTGAAAAACCTAATCAAAGAGAATTTTGCAAAAAAAACACGAATGGCCGAATTGGAATCTGAGGTGTCACAGATGAAGATTAAGTTTAATCAACTGGAAAGATGTCAATCAATAGTTTTTTTTCCGTAATCTACCGTTTAGTTCAAATTGAACCTTTCTTTCAGATGTTACTGACCTTATCCAAAAGGTGTTGAATGTCAACATTGGACCGCGCTATTTTAAGCGTGCCATCCGTTGGGCAGAGGATCGCCATTCAATCCACCACCAGTAATCGCAAAGTTCGTCTATTTTGACCAAAAGGAAAATCTGGACCAGGAAGGGTTAGCTACAGAATTATAGGAATCCAAATAACGGGAAAGCGGTTTTTATTCTAGAGCGAATGAGCAAGTACGATAAATGATTGAAATAGGAGGTTCAAGCAAAACAATTAAAATTCACTAAGAATGGAACACCACATGTGCAGATCGAGCCAGATTGGATGACGCGATACTTAGAACTGAACGTTAATCAAGATATCATTGAATTGCAACCCATAGCTATTAAAATTGATCCCAAGATCAGTTATCCAAAGAATGCACAGCGAAAGCAAAGCCAACGACACACCATAACAGTGTTCGAAGGAAATCAGTAAAATTATTTAGAACACGCCTGTTCCGATGCTCTCAAAGCAACCAAATTTTGCTCCGCGTACACCTTTATCAACTAAAATGCCTTTATCAACCAAAGTGTGAATACTTTGAAAACAGCGACTATAGCAATCTACTGGAGGAACTAAAAAGCATGAGAGATGACAAAGACGAATTGCTAAATTTTGTTGTGGGTCTCATTAGTGATTCACCGACTGCCAAATAGACGGTTCTTGCTGATATTGAGGAACAGTTTTTCCGGAGCGAAAAGTGCTGCGAGGAGTCTGGAACATAAGAGTTCACCCAATAGATTAAATAAAGTGATAGAATTAGATCGGTATCACTACAAAATTTTTGCACTTAAATATTAGATCCATTAAAAAACATAATGAGGAATTAGAGGCACTGATATCTTGTTTTGAGTCTCTGACTTGCGACATTTGTTTAACAGAATCTTGGCTCACAGAAAATGATGATCTGATTTTTTTCACAGTAACACACTATAACACTTGCTTGTCAAAATTAAGGAGTGGTAGGGGTGGAGGTATTATGATTCACATAAGTGAAGAGGTGGTGAATGTGAATGAAGAGCTGAATTGCAATTTTAAGTGAGTCTTTTGGTTGACTTGAAATTTGTAGAGTTAAGAACTGCCCTGTAAATAGTTCATAATCGCCTCAGAGCTAACAAGCAGAATTTATTTTTTGAGCTATATAAAATATTGGGAGAACATCAATGAAAGTTATAACAGATTAATTGTTTGTGGGGACTTCAACATAAACGTGCCAGATAAATATCTGATGATTTCATCATATCTGTCGAACGGATTTCAATTTTCCAATCGCTATCCAATCGGACGGATTCCAAACTATCCAATCGAAGGGATTTCAACTGTGTTGTCTGGAGCCAATTCGCATCATCCAAAATACCGACTTGTTTGGATCTTCCTGAAAAATATAAAGTTTGAGAAAGCTTTTGTAATAGAGGATCAAATTTCTTGCAGTCTTCTTCTATCGTCTTATTTGAGAAGAATAGAAATAGTTTTTTTTCTCGGAAATTGGTTTTCGTAATTCCAGTTTATAAAATTGTTGAATAAAATGTCTTAGTTTCTTGGTCACTTTTGTAAATCAACAGCTACAATAAGATACCAGGAAACGGGAATTATAAACTGTGCATATGATAGATTTGACAAAACTTAAAAAGAAGTAATATCAATGTTTTCACCTTATCGGAATTCAAGCGGGAATACAGTGAAAACCGAAATGGTTTGATAAAAAATTGAAAAGTTTGGTTTGCAGAAGAAACCACTTTTACTAGTCATGGAAAGTTGACCGTCAGAAAAACGAAAAATTAGAGAAATTTGAAGCACTATGTACTAAAGCGGAGAAAAAACAATCAACGAGGAAAGAATTTTTAGAATGAGTGAAAGTTCTCAAATTGCATCGGAGACTGTAAACAAGTTTATGAATTTTTCTATGAGCTTAAGGGCGTTGCTACGAAAAACTCCAACATTCCTTACCTAATAAAAGTTGTAAGAAGAATTGATGCAACCTAGATGTTGCAAACGAGCGGAACACTTTTTTGTAGGTTTAGGACAAAAACTATAAGACATCTCAAATGAGGTGTGTTAGTCCTCAGGTTAATAACTTGCGGAGTATGTAGCTTGATGAAAAAATTGCAGCGAAATTTTTATATAACGGAGGATCTCAAAGGGAAGTCATCTTTGGGAGTTGATGATATTAGTACAATTTAATTTAATAAAACATTTTCCTGAACTTGCAAGCATCTTGATCATCTTATAAATCTTTTAAAGAGGGCAAATTTCCAAGTTTTTCAAACAAGAAAGGCGCGGGCGAAAGACAAGATAAGTAACTGCAGACCAATTTCTCTACTCATTGTGTGGATTATAAATTTTGAACGCGTTCTGTATAATCGATTACTTACTTACTTTGAAGCGTTCAGTTTGTTCCATCCTAATCAATTTGGTTTAAAAAAACACCACCATTGGTGCCATTGCACAGTTAACGGAAACAGTTCGAGACAGCCGCAACTTTTAAGTGGCCACAATTCGTACTGACTTAAGAAATTTTTTGACACGATTGATCACCAAATCTTTTTACAAAGCTTGAGCTATATGGTAAAGGTGTTTGCCTAAGATCGATAATTGATTATTTATCGGAGAGACAGCAATGCGTTTCATTCAATAGTTTCAACTCAAGCTTGTTGAAGCTAGGCTGTGGTGTTCAACAAGGCTCGAGTTTTGAAAATTACAAAGAATTTTCCAGACGCGTGCCAAGTCTTCAGAACTTTTCTCTTCACAGATGATACCAAAATAACAGCAGACATTGATTTTGAATCAAAACAAAAGGATTTGTTCAACACAGAGAGAAACGGCTTAATGCCGACAAGTTCTCTTAATCAGGAAAAGAGTTAAATTAATATTAAATTAGGAAGCAGTGCCTCTAATGTCAATAGTATTTCTCTTTTTAAAATAAATTCTGAATATACCTGAGTCAGATAGCTACAAGCATCTTGGAGTGCGTTTGGATTTAGAAAATTTTATTTGCAGAGCACATTGAGGTTTTGAAGAATATTTTAAATTCAATGCGGAATAGTGTCAAAATTAAGGCATTATATTCCAAAAGTATCTTGCCTCAGTTTTATTCATTAATCATCAAACCAATAATTCAATATGGTGAGTTGATACCGCACTTCAGTTCTTTTGCAAAAAAATTCGAGCTCATTTTGTTCCGGAAATACACTCCAATTGTAACTCATTTATTGAGAAATAATTGCTTATTTACTGATCGCGAATTGTATATTTACGAACTTCTTAACTTTGTAATTAAATTAAATAAAAAAAATGCACACATATACATCTTTTTGAGTTTTTTTCTTTTGAATCCCGATCAATTAATTCAACAAGGTCTTTGAACTGGTTGTTGAAAATACCAAAAGTTAAACGAAAGTTCGAATGGAATTCACTGAGATAGTGTACAAGCCTAGTTCACAAGATCAGAGACAACTTATTTTATCTAATAATGAATTAACAAAAACAATCTCCTAATTGCTACCTTGTGTGCACCTTTCGAGGAAATGTTTTTCGAAGTTAAATAAAAAGATATGATAGATGATTCAATTTGCTGTGGCCGGGGTTTTCTAAAGGGGTAAACAATTAAGTTAATATTTGTTCCGTGCAATAAACTGCGAATTTCATCTTTTAGCTTTAACAAAATTTTGAACATTCTTATCCACTTGAAAAAATGAAAGGTCAGTGCCTAGTGCTAAGTGATCCAGTGGGATCCTTTAACCGTCCTCTCTGAGTGTACAATAGTTTTATGTATAACGCAAAGATAAGTTGACGCTCTCTGATCTTAAAGTCTAAAAGTAGGAATTTTTAATGTTTATTTATACTCAGAGAGGAATTAACTCTCTCTCTCTCTCTCTCTCTCTCTCTCTCTCTCTCTCTCTCTCTCTCTCTCTCTCTCTCTCTCAAACTAAATTTATACAAATTATTTGGGTCCAGTTTGTCTTCTTCGCTTGATTCATTTTTCTCAACACACTTGTCCTTGGAAACCGTTAAATCCGTTGTTTTTCGTCAACAACTCAAACTGGTATTTCATTTTCAATTAAGATGCGTAGCTTATAAACTCGAACAAAAAGTGCTGGTTTCAAAATTACTAGGAACATTTTTTTTGTCAATGGCATTTATGGTTTCAAGGGACAAGTGAGCAATTGTGACAAGTGTTTGAAATTTTGAAAATTTATCATCTCACTTCACAAGAATTTCGAAAGCAAGGAGAAAAATAAATAAAAATTTAGCTTCCTTGGCTCAGATTTTTTTTGAAAAACCCGTTTTCAGGTTTTAAAAAATAAATATTAAATGATGTTAGAACAATGCATTAGTGAACATTTGGACGAATAGGTATAAATGCAACTGCTGTAGTATTGGTAAGTTGAAAAAGAGGACATTATCACTAATTCAATTCTTCGTTTACTAATTCTCATGCATTATTTAAAATAGTTACATATTTTTTTAGACTCAAATAATTTAATTCTGCAAGGCATGCATCTATTAATTAGGTTCTAAATTGCTAATTTTCGTGTGACGTTTCCTTCGAAACAAATCAGCGAAATCGTCAAATGTGATGAATTTTTGAGAAGTATTTAATATATAGGATTCATTCTTGTTATTAACGTTTTTAATGAAAATTTTGACGTTAACAAAGTAGTGCCCTCTACATAATAATTGTCATTTTAGCCCGAAGAGAGTAAATTCATCTCACACGTTTTGGCCTTCTTCGCAGTGAGTGATGGAATTGTGATTGAGAATCTGGTGTCCAGGTTCTCACAGGAAGTCCAGATCCCAGAGGCCAGGTGCTTCTACGGGTTTCAGGCGGCCATTGAGGTTAGCTGGAGAAAAGTAGCGATGGTTGAG
This sequence comes from Convolutriloba macropyga, assembly GCF_964194025.1. Taxonomy (NCBI): domain Eukaryota; kingdom Metazoa; phylum Xenacoelomorpha; order Acoela; family Convolutidae; genus Convolutriloba; species Convolutriloba macropyga. The sequence continues at coordinate 19,359,222 of NC_134477.1, forward strand.
CTTATATTTTTTTTTACCTGGCTCTAAGTTTCTTTGCTTAGAGAATACAAGAATGCTTGAATGATTCTGTACTTAGAACTGAAAGTTACCTTGTACGTTTTTTTGACAGCATACACTGCATCATATAATAAGGTAATCTAATGCAGAAACATTTGCCTTTTTAACATTTGTCCCCTTGCTGCAGGTTGCAAGAAAGGGAATTATATCATTCTTCGCTCCTCTGAGCTATTTCCAGTTTTACTTCGGCCGGGCTCTTCACATTGATTCCAATTGACCATAATCTGATCAAAACTATAAGTCGCTCGTCGTTTAAAGGAACTGTTAAATTGATTGAAATTAAGAATATACTGAGTGATAAACTATGGCCAATCTAGAACTGAAGTTTGTAAGGCCGCAGTCAATGACATTGTTGTTGCTATCTCCTTGTAAGAAAGGTCAACAACTTATTGACTTTTCCGATTTTTGGATCTAGCAAAATTTTAACACTAAGACTAAAATTGATTAAGAATCAAATAATAGCCAAAAGGAGAGCCAACTGCTTTTAGGAACATTTTATTATGCTTGCAAATACAATACGATTGCACTATCTAATCATTTTGGCTGAACTAATTGATCTTTTAGATATCATTCATAATGTTAAGTTCGATTGGTTAACCAAGTAAAGTGATTTAAGTAAATTTTTCACAATAAATGTCAATTGACTACACATCTGCTATTTGTTGACAAAAGCAAGGATGATACATACGTAACACTAAGTGACTCAAATCTATGATGTTTATATTTTCAGATATTAACCTTTGAATTAATTTTAAGTTCTTATATAAATTTAATGTTGAATTAATGTTCTTATATAGAGATAGTTGCATTTTTCCTGTAGCTAGAATTAAATGAATCGGTTAACTACAAAAATGTCATAGTTAGAATAAGTTTTGTCTCTAACGAAACATGCGATCTATTAGATTTTCTGTCTAAATTACTATGTTCCCAGCCATACAGTTTTTTTTTATGTTTAAAATTCCGGATCTAATCATTTTGGCTGAACTAATTGATCTTTTAGATATCATTCATAATGTTAAGTTCGATTGGTTAACCAAGTAAAGTGATTTAAGTAAATTTTTCACAATAAATGTCAATTGACTACACATCTGCTATTTGTTGACAAAAGCAAGGATGATACATACGTAACACTAAGTGACTCAAATGTATGATGTTTATATTTTCAGATATTAACCTTTGAATTAATTTTAAGTTCTTATATAAATTTAATGTTGAATTAATGTTCTTATATAGAGATAGTTGCATTTTTTCTGTAGCTAGAATTAAATGAATCGGTTAACTACAAAAATGTCATAGTTAGAATAAGTTTTGTCTCTAACGAAACATGCGATCTATTAGATTTTCTGTCTAAATTACTATGTTCCCAGCCATACAGTTTTTTTTATGTTCAAAATTCCGGAACTCAAAACGTTCCAAACCCCGTATATCCGCTTGATATGGTCAAAAGTTTTATTATAGCTGCGAAGCTGTAAGCTGAGCGTAGCTATATTGCGGTGCTCTTGGTTTTTTTGTTTCGTCGTCTGACGCTTCATTTTCGTTTTACATTTGTTCTAGAACATTCTGTCTCGTCACTGCTTAAATGGCTTTTTCGCGCTTGATTTCACGCTTTCTGCGTGACCTAAATTGCGGTTATTCAGAAACAGAATTTGTTCCTAAAACAAAGTTGATTGTAAGAAACGAGATTGTATGGTCCCACAGCCGAGTGGTTAAGGCGACTGGCTGTTAATCCGGAGAGCGCCGGTTCGAGACGCGACAGGGAAAATTTTTTTGCACCCAAAAACAACCTCCTTTCAAATAAACTTGTAAGTTTTATAGGCGGCGGCAATAACTATTATCAACTCACTTCTGTATCTTTTTCCATCTGTATTTTACGGCACGCAAGTCTATTTCGCAGCTATTCCGACAAACTGCCGGCTATGTTATTGTCCTTTTAGGGGTTGATTGTACTCGTTGATAAAATTCTTTGTTGGTTTTATTGAAAACTGCGTGTAATTGGACTTTTTCTTCTTTATTTGCAAAGATATCTGGTTTTTCCGATGTTTGTTTGGCTAATATTAGAAAAATGCTATTTTTTAAGAAATTAATTCCTGAAAATCCCATTTTTTGCAATTTTTCTGCATTCATACTGCCATTGATCCTTAAAAAGTTGCGCGCGTTTTTGGTGTTGTTTTGTCCATTCTGTTGTTGTTAGCAAAATTTGTATGAAATTGAATTTTCCAATTGTCTAGTTTTGATTTTTAAACATTTCGTTCCAATTTTAATTCATTTCCTTTAATCTGTTTTTTCTCGACTGCATTTTTGAACTCAATTTTTCTGTGCTGTCGCTGTTTGTGCCAAAATCTGTCCACTATTTTCTAAATGACAATAATCATTCTGCCAGTAACTAGATTCCTGTTCGTTAAACAGAAGATTGTGAGCTGGACCAATTCAAAAATCTTTGCAAAGAGTTGAAGTTTCTTGTCGTTTTGTGTTTTGTACCTTATTTGGAAGTTTTTCTCAATTTGTACTTGTTTTTGCTGGCAACTTTTTTGGAATTATGCTCCACGATGTTTATTTAGACATCAATTTTCAAATATCCAATTGACAATATTGAATCTTATCGTTTTCTCAACTACTTTTCACACAATTTCAAACTACTTTTGCTTTGATGCAAGCTTCCTCAAATGCGTTAAACCGATAAGCTATGACGTGTCTGTTGACATCTTGTTATGATTTATCAGTCGGTTTGCAATTTTTATTTCTTTTCTATCGAAAGTCCAAAAATAAACTCAAACTAATGCGTTGGTTTTGTTAAAAATGTTAGAACCAATTTTTCTCACGTGCTTGTTAAATCATTTCACATTTCTTAACCTTTTCGGTTATCTATATCATCGCTTCGTGTGTTTTGAGTCAGATTTTTGGTGTTATCAGGTTTTTGCTTTGATTAGTAAGATAAAAATGACCTTCCATTTTTCGAAGATCCCACCTTACTTTTTATTCCACACTTCTCCAGCGAAGTAATTAATAATTAAATTACTTCTCTCGGTCCTTAAATTTACAAAAGTAACAATGACTGGTTTAAAGTATCTTCCATTTGTGATATGGTCCATAGCGTTTTTTTTTAATTGCTCTCAAAGTTTGTTGTAATTATATTAGTTTTTTTTGCAATTTTTTTGTACTGCCGACTTTTTCTCTGATCATTTTTTCCGTCTCACTGTTTGACTTCTCATCCTCGAAAATGTGATAATGAGGTAACGACCAGAGGAAATTAAGCCCCCTAATTCACCTACCCAACAATTAAGCTAAAGCTAGCTGGCGAAGCGAACCGCTTGCTATTGGTTTCAGATTAGTTTGCCCGACGTAAGTGGGTTAGATTTTATTAATTGCTCAAACGAAGTCCTGTCAATTTTATTAATTGCTCAAAAGTCCTGTCGGTCTTTTTTATGCGATTTTTCGCTTGACCGATTTTTCGTCTGACGCTTTTGACTTTTCGTCCTTAAAAACGGGATAAACAGGTAGCGCCGACCGGGCTTTAAGTACTCTTAGAGCCTTTCAACTCTGTTTCAGCTCAAACTTATACTTAAGTTTTGGAGACTTATACTTATGTGTGAAGGGCGGTTCTTAGAGGTTGAAAACCCCTCCAATGTTGACCCCCCCCCCCAATTTTAACTCACCCACCCACCCACCCGTGCGCTGTTACCCCTACCCAACTGTTTTCCAGCCCCACATCCTTCCTCGTTACACAACGACCCCCCCCCCCCTCCGTTTCTAGCTACCCACGAACAACCGCTCGTTAAAAACACGCAAATTTATACTATTTTGCAACTTTTTCAAGCTTCTTGAAAATTTTTTATATTTTTAAAATTTTTTAGTCCAATGTGTCAAGGAACCTCCTTTAGGTTTTAACAATAGGTTACTGCATAGTTTCTAGTGGTAATGGAATGGTTTCAACATTTTAACATCACGAGTTTAAGCATTTTTTTTGACAAGACATGATTTTCTTCAAATTTTTCGACATTTCATTGTTCAAATCTTTCCCGACCCAGGGGCCAAAAAACACTCTTAGGGATCTGATATTGACTTAGCGACAATTTTTTTGGCCATCGAATAGTTTTTCAACTTTTTGATGCCACAAATTTAAGCAATGTTTTGATAAAGCTTGATTTTTCAAAGTTTTTTTTGAAATTGTTTGTATATGTTTAAGCTTTTTCAGCCTCAAGAGGCAAAGAACCTCCTCTAGGGGTTGAAAATGGGTTACTGTATAATTTCTAGATGTAATGGGTACGTCTTGCAAAATTTTAGCAGCACGAATTTTTGCTTTTTTTTTGACAATTTTTGCCATTTTTTTTTTCAATTTTTTGACATAGCCATTATTTAAGATGTCTGAGCCTCAAGGGTCAGAAGACCTCAGTAAGAGTTTGATAATAAGTTACTGGAAAATTTTTGTTTGTCATGGAATAATCTTCAACTTTTTAATATCTCAATTTTTAGCTTTTTTATAAAACTTATTTTGTTACCATTTTTTAGGTTTCTCTAGCCTCAAAAGCCACGGAGCTTCCAGAGGGGTTTTTAATATGTTACTGCATATTTTATAGATGTAATGGAATGTTTTTCAAGATTTTAAAATCTAATGCTTTTAATCTAATGATTTTTAGAATTTAAGCATTTTTTCAAAAATTTGCAATTTTTTCATGTTTTTGAATTTCTTACGGCAACAAGGGCCCTGGGACCTCCTCCAGGGATTGATAATAAGCTGCTGTATAGTTTCTAGAGTTAATGGGATGGCGAGCAATGTTTTTTAAGATTCCAGTTTTCGTAATTTTGCTAAGTCTCTTGAGACAATGAAATGGTTCTTAAGATAATAATATTTTAAATTTTAGCAAGACAGGACTTTCCATACAAAAAATGGTTTTAAATTTTTTTCGCTGCTAAGTTGGAAACTTTTTAATTTTGCTTTTGTTCAGTTTTCTTCTATGATGTTTTTGCTAACAAGGCTAGAAAACTAGAAGTTGCATAGAGTCGAATATCATCATGGAAAATATTCCTATCTCTTTCTCTGTTAGTTAGGGTTTCTCTCCTCTTTCCCGTTCACGTTTTTCTCTCTCTCTCTCTCTCTCTCTCTCTGTTGATGCCGCACTTCAGCTGCTGTTATGTGGCGTAATGTCATCATCTCTGATCCTACATGAGTTATTTTAGAAATGTTTTTATCATACGTGACTTAACAGGCAATTAGCAAATCATTATTGATTGCGCTCAAACGCAATTTGTAGGAAATATATTGATCCTGTTTGACTCTTTTATGCAGTTTTTCGCTTGGCCGATTTTTCGTCTGACCCATTTGACTTTCGTTTTCAGAAACGGGATAAAGAGGTAGCTCCCAGTTTGCATTAAGTTCTCAGAACCGTTCAGCCCACTAGTCTTCAAGTATGCGGTTTGTCAACGTTAATAAAATAGTTCCTGGCTTCTTTTCGTTCATGTATAGGTACAATATACTTCAAAATGTTGTATGTACAATATATTTCAAAATGTTCAAAATCGATTTAAACTCTTGACCTATTGCCGGCAAGTTTTTACTAACATGTTTAGAACGTGCATGGTGAAATGTACAGTCTGTTGATTGATACCTACATCAAAGACCCAGTGGAAAAGAGCAAACTACTAAACGCAGTGGATAATTGTAAGTTTTTCTGTTTAAATTGTCTTGCATATGGTGGATGCCTTTATTAATATCCACAAAGCCGTAGCTGGGGCTATTATTGGCCGTCTATTGGATTTTATTACTATTCAAAGACTTTGATTTGTATTGGGACGATGTCTTTTTACGAATCGAAGAGAATTATTGGGAAGTGTCTTTTTACGGAAATATTGGTGGAGCGTCGGTTTTTGATCGGTTTTTTTGTTGGAGTGCATTTGAAGCAGGACGTGAAATGCGTGTAAGCAAAGTGTTTAGGTAAATTACTGAAGCACAGAGAGTGTGGTTTCCTGTTCATGTAGCAATTTTGAGAGGGTGAGAAAAGTAGGTGTAAAAAATTTTAGCTGATCGAGCGATGTTTTTTATTACGTGCGGCATTTTCAAAGCCGTTTTGTTTAAACTGCAATTTTGTCATTTAATTTTTCAAGGTGTTTTAAAGCTTACCCGAACTACTAATAGTCCGTTTGAGAGCATTTTTGACCATATGAAGCAAAAATTACTTTGAAACAATTTTGTACTATTTTCAACATTTTGCTATGTTGAACCTTGTTAGCTGTCTTCAAAATTTTAAACAATTTACGCGAGTGTCAATTTAGACGTTTTAGTTGTCTTTGCTGGTTGTCGATATACATATAATTTATATGAAGTGTGTTAAGGGTGTTTCTCCCAAATATCTAAAATATTAATAGTGAGTTTGGAATTTTTTTGACCATCTGAATGAAATATTGCACTTTTGGATCCAATTTTCAGCTATTTTCATACCATTGTTTTAAGCTTGTTTCACCATTGTTTCAACATTGTTTTCCATTGTTTTAAGCTTTTTCAGCAGTTATTGTATTCTTCAAGTTTTTTAATAGCTTTTGAGGAGTTTTTTGGTTGTATGGGAGTTGTGTGGTTGTTCTAGCAGTTTAAGTGGTCTTTCAAGTTGGTTGATTTTGAGTTTTTTAAAGTAAATTGAATACATTCGAACAAATTTCTGCCCATTCTATGTTTGTTTTTTTATGGTTTTTTTAGTCATTTCTTAATTAAGAGCTTTTCTATAGTTGTTGTGACACTTAAAGGCTAGACATTTTTACTGCAATGAATTGTCTAATTTTCCCATTTTATCAGGTTTTTTTGCTCTTTACTTTTTAAATTATTGTTTAATATTTCTGCGACAAGTATGGGGGGTAACCAGGTGACGTAATTGAAAAATCGTTCCAGAATAAAGGTTGGAAAGTTGCCTTTTGCCATTTTGTGAAGAGAATGTTATTTTTCGATTTTGTCCTTCGTCATTTCCTTTCCTTTTCCTCGGCTTTCTCTTTTATGAAGCCAATTTGGTAAATTGTATGTCAAATGGTCATCTTTACTAATTTCAGAGATATTTCTACTATCGCTTGTTTCACTGCTGCAAGTGGAGTTTGAAAGGAAGCCTAGTACCTAAGGGGTGTTTTGATACCAAGGGATTACAGTTTCGTACGTATATATTTCGTTAAATCAGAAATATGAGAAAAAATGGATAAATTGGCAACCATTTTAAATTTTTTGCAGTTTTGTTTTTTATATAATCTTAGATAAGTTTCTAAGCCTATTATGACCTGCGAACATATCTATTTGTTCCCTTTTTTTGATTGAAGATACCTATCCTTGGCTTTGTGTACCCTTGTAATGCTTAGAAAAATTGTTATTTTTTTATAGTTTTTTAATTGAAGTTGTTTTTAAGCGCTTTTTTCCATGAATTGACTTCAAAAATGTTATATAATTTTTCATGAGTTTTTTTATGTTCGAGCAAATTTACTGGGTAGTGTTTCGGTAGAGACGGCTCTTCAATTGTTTCCGGAATTCTTCCGGCTATGTTTTTTTTGAAGATCTGTTCACTTTTTTATGATTTCTGAAGCCAAATTGGATATGACAAGAAGCAAAAAAGCGATTGGTTTTGCGGCGTGGATTTTTTTCGCAAAATGAGGAAACTTTATTTAAAGTTTGCTTTCTCGATTAGGGTTTTATTTCCATGGCGGCATTTCAACTTTTTATATTTGCATTTTTTAATGTTTTGATAGTCTTTCAACTGGTTGTTCCGATCTATTTGTTGTTCTTTCTAGGTTGAGTCTCTTGTTTTTTCAACGAAATTTATTTGAATTGTGTCAGGACTTGTCCTGCTGTTTTTTTCGTCCAAGATTTTTGTTACTACCATATGATGCCACAATTTCTTCAAATCTGCTTTTTGTTCATTTTTTCTTACAAGTCAACTGAATTACGTGCATGGCGTTGTTTTTTGTTCTCAGTGGAGCAAGTTTTGTTCAATCGCATGATGAATTAGTTTTGTTCAATCGCATGATGAAGTTTTTGGTCACACGTGACTTACCTCAACCCCAAAATTGACTTCCTCACAAATTAATTTGTGAAATTAATTTTTCTTTACTTAAATTTAAAGATATGGGGTCAAGTGATTGTATATCACTCTATTTTAAGGTAATTTGAGAGCAGTGAATCGAAGATGCAATAATTTGAAGAGATTATTAATCATAATATAACATCTGTTTTGAATAAAATTTCCTTTGGCCTGTTTCTGTCTATCTTTTTGAGACTGCAGATCTACGAAGCTATTGCGGCTATTTTCTGGCAACCTACCAGCTTTATTGGTCCTCGAAGTAATATAAGACATAATTGATGCACTTATTTGAAACGGCCTTCCTCAGCGCGAAAAGATGAGAAAAATAATTTTGTTCTTATCCTATAAGTTCTTATCCCATAGATTTAATTAAAACCATTTTTTTAAGAAAGTTGCAGTAGTTTTAGTAATAGTAGTAGTAAAAGGCTGCAATTACTTTTTATGGGGTACAAAAGTGAATGAATAAATTGTCTCAAAATAAGAGTCATTTAAACACAGAAAACAATTTGACAAGACTGGAATTTCTGCTATATATCAAAGCATCTATAGCTGATCTTCCAAGTGCTTGAATTACTCTACTCTAATTAATTTGCCTCTCAATTGTATTTATCCCAATAAGGAAACTTTTAGCCCTAGAATATCTGCTGCGTCCTTCACGACTCTTTTGCACCTAGAGAAAAACTTTCTTGATTGAAGTGTTCTGTGATTACGAGAGCAATATCCTTTTGTGAGACCAAGATCCTTTTGTAATTACCGGCGCGGAAACGGACATATTGAATCTGTACTGTATTAAGTCCGTTGAAACAGGGAATTCGTGTTCACAATTGAGAGAAAATCTTAGGGATTGTTCAATATTCTGATATCTAATTTGCAACCAGTTCGAAACCTTGAAAAGGAAGATAATCGGTTTCAGCATTGCGCCATTTCAGTGCGAGATCATTTAGATTTCCAATTTAGGCAGCTCAGTCAGATCTTGATGCCTAGCAGGATAAATGTATAAAATTAAAAAATAACACTGGCCTTGGACAATTTTAAATTAGACATCAGAAAGAATATCGAAGGGTACGCTTTGCTTTAGGTAACCCAAGGAACGTTTTGCCTTCGACTTTGTTTTAAATTGGTGGGTGCTTCCATTTCAGCGAACTCGATGTAACAAATTCTTGATCATTCACTGATGTAATCGTTCAACATCCACAACAAACTATACACAAAAAGAAGGAGAGGAGTAATATCCATGTATCGACATGAAGTGTTGCCTGAAATGAAGGAAAGTTGATTACAATGGTGCCACAATATTAGCGCATTCAGGTCTTTTTGTAATTTTCCAACAGCATATATGAATTGCCACAGCATATTTACCCGGCAGTGTCATCGTAACACACAACTAGACTGCACTCATGAATTGGAAACTTATCATCTTCGATGTAAACGAGAAAGCGGACACGCTATTTGCGGAACACCACTAGTAACAGGTATCTGGTCAGTGATCCAGGAGTTTCAATTCCGACTTCTGCAGCCTAATTAAATAGGAGTACAAGAGTGAAATAAAAAGCCAAGTCTCGGCAATTTCAGAAACTTGAAGTTGTCAAGCTTAGAGACGCTGTTGCATAATCTAATTATACTATAACTTGCTCCACTTTGCCGTTGAAGTTTAAATACAATTGGTTCAAAAAATAATGGTTTAACAGTGGTGTATTTTGAGTGGAAACCACGTTGCATTGCGTTGAATTTATGCTCTAATTTTTGAAGAGATAGAGTTCAGATTTTTGGGATGGTTTTTGGTAAGATTGAAGTGGGCCTGTAATTTTTTCCCGTTTTTTCGGGAACGTCTTGTGGATAGGATTAATGTGCACATTTCCATCTGTTAGCCTAATTAGGAGACTCTTTAACATGAGTGAACATAAGGTAGACAATAGGAGCTTAAAATCAACTGCCCTGTGATAACTGTTCAGAGGCACACTATCACAGGTAGCGGTTGAACAATCAGAAGTTTCCGAATTTTCGACAATCTGAGTTTTCAGAAGTTGTGAGTTATTGATATAATAGATAAACGAACTGCAGATGAGCAAACTGCGTCGTGGAAACGAAATGAGTTCAGCTCCATTTCAACATCGGATTGATAAACTGAAAAGGTTAAAAGGTTTCCTTTCCTGCCTATTTGAAGCTGACTTCTTTTCCTGCCTAATTGAAGCTGACTTGTTTCTGAGGAAAACTTTAGCTGGCACGCGGTTTCTGCAATTGAATTTCCTTCGTAGAGCAAACGCATCGCGTGTTGAAAAGTTGACTGCTTTGGCCAATAAAAAGTGTTGGACTGTTTTGATCCAATTTGCCGACTCCTTTTCAAGATCACGCTTTTTCAATTTTGATATGATGATTTCTTGGTGAGGATCGCTTGTTCGTACAATGATTTGTGATTGACGCTCTTAATTTTCGAGGTTTCTTTGAGACACTTTTCTATTGCGAAATCAGGCACGCTGTAACATTCAGGAGTAAAGTTTTCCGTCATTTCGTATCTTGAAACGAAATTACGTGTCAGGGGTAAATACTTCTCAAGTATTATTGCGTCGAACAAACTCAATTGAAGCTGCTGTGTTTAGATATATACTCAACATCTGATATAACAACAATGGCATAACTGTGAGAAATTACCGACGATTTTCACTCAAAATCCTACAATTTTTCAGTAGAACAATTCTTTTGTAGAAATTAGTAATGATTATGCCAGATTACCACGTAACCAGATAATTCGAAATCTTCAGAGCCCCCAAACTTCTAAATTTTAATTTTTTCCCTTGTTTTTCAGGAAACAATAAAAACTTTTTGCAAAAACAATGATCCGAAGTCCGTGATATCGACGTTTGATCATGCCTCAGACTAGTGAAAACGAGTCAAAATGACTAGCAGAAGTCTCGCAAGTTTTTCTGCATTTTAGCATTTTCAGTCCAGGACCTTTTGTGGTCTGTTATTTGATAAATTAATCAAAACCGAGTGGTTTGGGAATCTTTTCAGTCATTAATAAGGTATTCCAAAATTACATTCTTGGAGCCAAAAATTGGGGTCACAGTTTTGATATCGACAGAAGATAAAAAGCAAGAACATTTTTTCTTTGGTAATTTTTCCCCAGTGATTAATATATTCCCGTAAATCACAGTCTATAACAGACTAAATCAGAGCTCAGGACTCTCATGGGCTATCGAAGCAATTTGAATCTTGAATGAACTTCACTTTGTTTTTTGACTTTAGTTTTTTAAAAACTGATTTGACACATTAAATAATAAGAGACTTTACCGATTAAGTTCTTATTTTCTTTTCTACTCTAAGAAAAACAGTAATATAAAAAGGACCGTGTACACCATCCGGCAACGATGGATGTAGGTCGGAACATAAGGGATGATGAGTAGCACTTAGCCGGATGCTGCACTCCAAGCTGTTCCCCTCCAGACAGTGTAAAGACTGCCCAGTCACAAAAATAACTAACAAGTGGAGAGTTTTTGGCGTTTGTTTGTGTATCATACTTGAGATTAAAGTGCTCTCCTATGCCAGTTGTTTTGTTGTTAAAAAGAGACTCCTGATTGTTTTAGGAGCCAATTGAGTTTTTTGTAGGTTGCTTTGACGGTACACGGTATCAATCGTATTCTAGTGCTTTCTTCATCATGTGGTTATCTTCGCCATTGACTTGCGTAATAATTTAATTATTTTGTGTTTTAGTTGACTGTATCAAACAGAAAGCTGACTGGGGATTTCGCTGGATTGAAAGTGAAAAGGTAACTAACTCAGCATGCATTCCTTCAAATAAGTTCATTGCTTCATGGCGGTTATATTGTTCTGTGCTATTTATTTAGCATTCTTATAAATTGCTCTCAAACGAAGTTTGTTTTAAACATTGTGTTCGAGTGTATCTTGTTACGACTCATAGATTTTAAGTTAAATTGAAACAGCAAAGCCGGCACGTGAAAACATGTACAATGGTGAACAGCCGTCGTCATCTTCCCAGTTGGCTATTATTTTGCTTTGTTGGACTTTTTTATGCAAAATTTTTTGCTTGACTGTTTTTTCGCCTTTCTAGAACTTTCTGTGACTTCCCTTGAATTTAGGGCTTTTAATTTATACTTAAACAAGGAGGCGCAGTAATGTGCGTTCGCATATAAGGTTCGGACACCGCATATCCACAAGTTTGGCTCAATTGTTGACCAAACGAGGAAGGTAGAAAACTTTCAAAAATTCTCCCATATTGAACAACAATAATTAGTGTATGAATAAAAAAATGTCTCTAGCTCAAATTACATATTAAAGTAAATAATGCTGAGCTAGTGGGCCAATGATACTTGTCATTATTAAGACTACGAGACAAGACAAACAAAAAAATCAAATAACAACAACAAGCATTTACATCCAAAACTCAATGTCAATTTTTTTGAAGAAAAACTAAATAATTGCGAAGTCAAAAAAGAGTTTTAAATAAAACCTAAATTGAACAAACTAGCTTGTTTTTCGCTAGAAAAAACATGGGACCACTCTTTGATGAGAGGTAACAAGCAGAGAAAAAAGCACAAAAAGGACGAATTTTAAAAAAAAAACGTTTGTCTTCTCGAAAACATATAATTCAATGAAATCCATTAGATATCAATTGAAATTTTGAATAGATTTATTTTCATTCGTACTATAAAACAAAGATATTTAGACCTGTCAATTTCTGGAATATGTCGTACGTCTACAAATATAAACGTCAAATTCAGACGAAAAACAAAAATTTCCGTTAAGTTTTTCAATGAAATGGCGACGAAGCCGTAGAAACCATATTCTAATCAGTAAAAATTAAGATATAGTCAATTGCGTCTTCTTCAAAACCCAATAGGGAGATAACTGACAGCTGAACAATGAGACTGGGTAACGCGCTTTAAAAAAGATCAAAAGGGAGAAGTTTAAAAATACATTTATCTTAAATTTTTTTTCGAAAAATATTGATTTTAAAGGTATCAAAAAATTAGAAAGCAACTGAAACCACTGAATAGGGTTTCTATTTCCGCAAAAAGGCTTTGGGATTTTGCATTAACCAGTATGTGTCATACATCTACAAAGACAACGATAAATAGCCAGACGAAAATCAAAACAATTATTTCGCAATGAAACTGGTATTGAAGGCGTAAAACAATAAGCATTGCACTAAAAACCTTATTTGTTCAATTGTGCAATTTGTTAACACTAATAATTCGATATTCAATTTGTAGGTAAGGAGACAAGATAACATGTAGACAAAAAACAGCCAGGTTCATTTTTGAAAATTATCTTTATATCTTCTAAAACATTTGATTCCAAAGTCATGAAGAACTTTAGCTGTCAAATGAAATCAGCAACAAGTTTTTCCAAAGCAAGCCGCTGTAACCTACAATTATGCAGTTTGTCTCATTCGACTTCACAAAGAATGTAAAACAAAGACGAAAATCAATCAACAATGTATTCTTTTGCAAAAACCGGTATCGAGGCCGTTAAAACATTAAGCGATCCACCAGAAAAGCCATATGTTCAATTGTGCCTTCCTTCGTCAACAATTAGTTCATAAACAGCCTGCATTTTTTGAGAATAGGTAACATGTCGGCAAAAAAAAATAAAATTAGCAGCGATACGTGAAACTAAAAAAACATCTGTCTAATTTTTTTTAAACATTTGATTTCCAAGTCACGAAAAACGTTAGCAATCAGCCATAATCAGTACATATGTTTCTTTTTTATCCATAGAAAGAAGCTAAGAACTGTAATTATCCACAATTTGTTAAATGACCACAAAAAGAACGATGAATAACGGCGAAAAACAGAAAAAAATGTAAATTCTTCTAGAAGACAGACTCTAAGCAGTTAAAATAATAATCTATTCGCCTACAGACCAATGCGTTAAAATGTGCCTTCTCTTAAAATGCCCAGAATGCGACACTTGAACTTTCAATAAAGTGACAAGAGCGTAAAAAGAAACTGAATGACAGAAAATGTCGGAATTATGAATTTTGTACGAAAACTTGTATCAAAGCAAAAAAACGATTACTTAAAAAGTAAGGTCGCATAGTAAGTGTTAATTTTTCATTGGTTAGAAACTGGATGTGACCTCTGTGTGCTGACCTTTGGCTAGAAGTTGAGCAAGAAAAGAGATGAAAGTCGCAAAGCTCAATAAATCATTGTTCATTTTAAAAAAAAATGGTTTTTTAAAGTAAAACCAGCATAAGATTTCGACTAGAAAGCGAAATAAGTTTCCTCGAAACTCCTTAGGGATGAAATCAGTTGGACCTGTTTTTAGTACTTTTTGATATTAATTGTTTTTTTCAGTAATTAACGTAAGAAATGGGGAAACGCGAACAATTTTTAAAAAGACATCGACTGATTACAATCAGTTTTTTGGATTCTAAGAAACAACGATTAGACCTTAACTAGCTTAGCTATTGCGGCTTGTCTATTAGGAACAATTTTTTGTTCAAAATATTATGGATTGGGATTATTTGACAAAAAGTCAATATATCAAACATAAATCATGCATTTTGCATAATTAAAGAGTTAAATTAGCGAATAACCGGCAAACGTTTAATTCAAGTACACTCTGAAAGGATCCACAATTAAAACTAGCCTGTCTCTGAGTCACAAAAATTTGTGTCAGCAATTATTAGGTGTCTGAATGCTTTAAATTTGAAGGAATTGGATTACAAAAGCATATTTCGAGACATTTTTGATGGAAAAAAGGCCGAAATTTTATATATTTAGCAAAAACTTTAGCCAAAAAATTGAACCAACCAGTTGAAAAACATTCATATTTTTAGAGGTAAGACAATTAACACTATTGTTACCAATTTTAACATGTTTTTTAGCAAAATTGGCAAAAAGATTGCATAAAAATACGGAATATGTGAACAGAAACAACGAAAATCAGTCAAATGTTCACAAAACTTTAAACCTCAATAACTTTGCTGAAAAAACGACATTCAGGAAACTTCTTAGTTATATTTTTACTAAATTCAGTGATATTGTTGTTATCAGTATTTATAACTAATTTTGCAAAATTGAGGAAAATTTTTGTCAAAAAGTAGGGAAAATGTGAACAAAACAACGGATTTCTGTCTACTATTCACAAAATTTTAAACCTTTATAACTCTCTCCAAAATGCGAAAATAAACAAAATCTTTTAAATTCCACATTCTACGCTGGACAGGCTTTCTAATGATACCACTCACAACCCTCTACGATGAATATATCGATCGGCGAAAATTGACTGAACAAAAAAAAACCCGTTTGAGCATATAGTTCCTCCCTCATTAGATTGAGTCGGAACAAATATCTAATTTACATAGCTGCGTCGATAACTTTTCAACTTATATTTCTATCTGTTTCTATCTGTGTTATACGGCACGCAAATCTATTTCTTTCGCAGCTATTCCGGCCATCTGTCGGCTATGTTATTAGTGGTTCTTTCAACATGAACAAAACGGGGAGCAAAAATTTATTGATTTTGACCCTTCTTTTTCTTCCTAGTTCTCTAAATTTGGAGATTCTTCACTAGTATGAGAAATGGTTAATTGCTCTCAAACGAAGGTTGTAGCAGTTATTTTAGTCCCGTGGTCTATTTTATGCGATTTTTCGCTCGACCGATTTTTTGTCGGACTTTTAACTTTGCGTCCTGAAAGACAGGATAAATATGTAACGCCCTGAGGGCATAAAATTATCTTAGAGCCTTCGGCTTACTATACTCTAAGTGTACAATTCACCAAAACTGTTTTGCAGACCTAAATTCCTGGTGTGAATTGCAGTTTTTAGAGTGTAGAACCCACCCCGTGGAGTTAAATTCATTTGTTCTTCTTAATTTAGAAGGTTCTGATTCAGTGACATCAGACATTGTGGTGAGCTATCTACTTCAATTAGTTTCCGGAGTTCTTCCGGCTCTGTTTTTTTTTGCTTAGTCAATTAAAAATTTGTTACGTTTCACTTTAGTTCACAGCTTTTTCAACATTTTGTGTGAGATCTTTTTGACTTCGTTTTCTGCGTTCACTCTTCTCCCATTTTGCTCAAAGTGCTTTTAAACAGCAGATGCTGAGCAAAGTGAACTAAATTGAACAAAGTCAGTACCGAAAATCTGTGAACCCTTAAAAACCAGTTTTAGATACCCAGTATTTGAACTTTGTTCAAATTGGTCTTAGCTATCAGGTCTGATGTTCTTTGGCTTTGATAGGGATCGCTGTATACCCTCATTAAGAACCAAGGGTATGTCTAACCACACAATCCAAATAGCTGGCTCTTTAAAAATATTGTTTGTAAAGATCGATTTTCATTTTTGTATTTAATACCAATGGTGGTCATGGGATTCAATGATGGCTATATTCAGGCAATCGGGGTTATGTTTTGCCTGGTGAAAAAGGGCAACAAGATAGGGCGGTGGATGATGGGCGAAAGGTCGACGGGGCGATATTAGTTTTTGTGAACCCTGTGGAATAAATTAAAGGCTAAAATTTGGTAAACACGAGGAGTTAAAACATAAAGGAAGTAGTCTAATTAAATAATTGTTGCTCTATTAAAACTTCGTGATTTTACTTTTGTCTTCAAATTAGCGTAGAAAAGCTTGAATAAATAAATGGGAGCTATTGTGTTGTTTTTATGCTTACTTGTACTATATGATGAAATCAAATAATTTAATCACTTTTTTGCCAATTAACCTTTCTCTTGTGAGGTAAAGACGACTCCTCGAGTCATTGACGTTATTGATGTTACAATCCGAAGCGAGCTACAACCGAAACCTATTACCGCCTGTGTTTTGAAAGCAAGTTGTTCGGCAATGCTTTGTTCTGTCTGTATTTTGAAAGCAAGTTGTTCGGCATTGCTTCAATTTTTCTTTAGTTATTCTTAAGTTATTTCAGAGGTTTTTTCGTCTGTAGAAACCAGTCAATCCAAAGCATTGTTAGGTAAAGACGAATCTTCGAGTCATTGACAAAATTTGTGAGTTTTTTCATTCAAGGTGGAACTCACTTTGTAATGGAATTTTTTGCCCTTGATTTTCGATTTTGTGTCAACTATTTGTTTTCATTTTTAAAATTAAGTCGATTTTGGTTTATTTAAAGATCTAATATCGTTTGATGTCTATTATTAATGTTACAACCCGAAGCGAGCTACAAGTGAAACCTAATGCCGCCTGTATTTTGAAAGCAAGTTATTCGGCATTGCTTCCTTATATTGTTGAAATCATAAATTTGGTTCGGCTACGCTCAGTTAATGAAAAGCTCTAATGTTAATTTTAAAATCTTTAATCTTAATTTTTAATCGCTCTCGAACGAAGTTTGTAGCATTTATATTAGTCATGTCGGTATTTTTTATGCGATTTTTCGCTTGTCAGATTTTTCGTCTGACGCTTTGGACTTTTCGTCCTCAAAAACAGGATATACAGGTAGCGTCCAGCGGGCATTAAGTGCTCTTACCATAGGTATAACCAGTTTGCATGAATTTCTCTTAGAGCCGTTCAGCCCACTAGTCTTCAAGTATGCGATTAACAGAAACTGTTTTGGAGACTTATTAATTGCTCGTGAACGCAGTTCATAGCAATTATTGCAAACGTGTGTGTCTTTTTTAATGCAAATCTTTCGCTTGACAATTTTGCGCTTTTCTTCTAGAACATTCTTTGACTTCTCAAGTGACTTTTTCACGCTTTCGTTCATCATTTTTGACTGATCTGTAGTGCTCCGAAGTTGCTAATATAAGATCGGTTGCGGCGTAGCAGAACCGGCGTAACTGACTTGTAGCGCAGTGGTTAGTGAAGGTGGCCATGGATCGAGAGGTCAGATGTTCGAATCCCGGTGGGATTTAAGTTTTTTGCACCCATACAGAAAAATTGATCTAGGCTAGAGCCCCTCATGGATTAAATTGCCTCGCCTGTCGTTCAAGAGCAATTCTTCCGACATTTGTCAGTTTATATTACTTATGGTGTGAAGGGCGATTCTTAGAAATTGATCCCACACCCCCACGCACCGACCGCCCCCACATTAGTCCCCACAGTCCCCCTACTGCGCTCACCTTACGCCCCTTCAATTAATCTAAGGCTAGCCTCACTAATTAGTTGCTAGCTACCGACGAAGCCAACCGCGCGTCGGTCGTTTGAAAACAATTCGCCCGACGTTAGTTGGTTGTTTTTTTTTCATTGAAAAGTGTCTGTTAATCACGCAACCTCTGGCCATTGTGGAACATGGGTTAATTGATTTCAACTGGAATAAAATTTGTGGAAAGTATTGTGATTCTGGGTTTTCTGTGTGATTGCAACTTGTGGATAATGTTTCATTGAAAAGTGTCTGTTAATGAGGCACCCTCTGGCCATTGTGGAACATGGGTTAATTGATTTCAACTGGAATAAAATTTGTGGAAAGTATTGTGATTCTGGGTTTTCTGTGTGATTGCAACTTGTGGATAATATTGTACATGTCTATTAGTTGCTCTAGAACGAAGTTTGAAGCAATTGATGTGGATGTATGTGTCTTGTTGATGCAAGATTTTTTTGCCTGTTTTTTAGAATGTTCTTTCGATTTAGCTGTGGAGTGATTTTCTCATTTTCTTGAGTAATTTGAATTGCACGCATTCAAAAATTAAGGTCAATGCTAGAAAACGGTTTGTGAGCGATGGCGTAATATTTCGCGTATAGCGTGAATGTAAACGTCACCTACTCTTAACCGAGAGTTTGTGGGTTCTAATTCTCCCTAGTCTGGAGTTTTTGGAACATATAGTGTCTCTTGCCTTGCCAGTTGTTCGAGAGCAAATAGTCGGACGTTAGTCGTCTGTTTCTTAATTGTTGCTGTGATTTTAATTTCTTGTTCAATTCTTTCCCCTTCTTTGGTTTTCTCCATATGAAATATGTTTTGATAGGCGCTGTCAGCTTCTCAAACGGCTCTTATTTAGGCGCTCTCCTTTTTTTAAATTTTCGCTTTACCTTTTGATCACGTTTTTCATTTTAAATAAGTCACTATTTTCGCGTTTGACTTCTGACGTACTTCACTCACTGTTTCAACTGAATGGATTGAATTGTGCAGTGTTAGTAAATACAGTCGAGTCAAAAGAAATGGGATAAACCGATAAAGCCCGGTCGTTGTAGGGCATAAGATTATAATCATAGTGCTAGTCATAGCCATAGTTGTAAGGATAAAGTCATAGTGTATAAGGCTATCAAAGCTCATTAGTGCGATTGGTAGCCGCTTTTAGTTTTAAGCGTAATAGCCTTCAGTTTAGAAGCTGAAGGAAGTATAGGTTCAGAATCTAACTGAAACTGCACCCTGAATTAGAACAATTTTTGAAAAGTAGGAAAAAATGTTGTCAATTTTAATGTCTTCTTTTTTTTCCGTTTCAATTTTTTGCCCTTGATTTTCGATTTTTTGTCATCTATTTCTTTTCAGTTTTAAAATTCAGTCGATTTTGTTTTATTTAAAGATCTAATATCAGTTGATGCCTATTATTGATGTTACAACCCGACGCGAGCTACAAGTGAAACCTAATACCGCCTGTATTTTGAAAGCAAGTTATTCGGCATTGCTTCCTTATATTGTTGAAATCATAAATTTTTGTTCGGCTACGCTCAGTTAATAAAAAGCTCTAATTTTAATTTAAAAATCTTTAATCTTCATTTTTAATCGCTCTCGAACGAAGTTTGTAGCAATTATATTAGTCATGTCGGTATTTTTTATACGATTTTTTGCTTGACAGATTTTTCGTCTGACGCTTTTGACTTTTCGTCCTCAAAAACGGGATATACAGGTAGCGCCCAGCGGGCATTAAGTGCTCTTACCATAGGTATAACCAGTTTGCATGAAGTTCTCTTAGAGCCGTTCAGCCCACTAGTCAAGTATGCGATTAACAGAAACTGTTTTGGAGACCTAATAATTGCTCTTGAACGCAGTTCATAGCAATTATTGTAAACGTGTCTTTTTTTATGCAAATCTTTCGCTTGACAATTTTGCGCTTTTCTTCTAGAACACTCTTTGACTTCTCAAGTGACTTTTTAACGCTTTCGTTCATCATTTTTGAGTGATCTGTAGTGCTCCGAAGTTGCTAATATAAGATCGGTTGCGGCGTAGCAGAATTAACTGACTTGTAGCGCAGTGGTTAGTGAAGGTGGCCATGGATCGAGAGGTCAGAGGTTCGAATCCCGGTGGGATTTAAGTTTTTTGCACCCATACAGAAAAATTGATCTAGGCTAGAGCTCCTGATGAATTAAATTGCCTCGCCTGTCGTTCAAGAGCAATTCTTCCGACATTTGTTGGTTTATATTACTTATGGTGTGAAGGGTGATTCTTAGAAATTGATCCCACTCCCCCACGCACCGATAGCCCCAACCTTAGTCTCCACAGTCCCCCCACTGCGCTCACCTTACGCCCCTTCAACTAATCTAAGGCTAGCCTCACTAAACAGTTGCTAGCTACCGACGAAGCCAACCGCGCGTCGGCCGTTTGAGAACAATTCGCCCGACGTTAGTTGATCGTTTTTTTATTGAAAAGTGTCTGTTAATGAGGCACCCTCTGGCCATTGTGGAACAGGGGTTAATTGATCTCAACTGGAATAAGATTTGTGGAAAGTATTGTGATTCTGGGTTTTCTGCGTCATTGCAACTTGTGGATAATATTGTAAATGTCTATTAATTGCTCTAGAACGAAGTTTGAAGCAATTGATGTAGATGTAGGTGTCTCGTTTGTGCAGGATTTTTTCTTGACTGTTTTTTAGAACGTTCTTTCGATTTAGCTGTGGAGTGATTTTCTCATTTTCTTGAGTAATTTGAATTGCACGCATTCAAAAATTAAGGTCAATGCTAGAAAACCGTTTGTGAGTGATGGCGTAATATTTCCTGTATAGCGTAGTTGTAAACGTCACCTACTCTTAACCGAGAGTTTGTGGGTTCTAATTCTCCCTAGTCTGGAGTTTTTGGAACATATAGTGTCTCTTGCCTTGCCAGTTGTTCGAGAGCAAATAGTCGGACGTTAGTCGTCTGTTTCTTAATTGTTGTTGTGATTTTAATTTCTTGTTCAATTCTTTCCCCTTCTTTGGTTTTCTCCATATGAAATATGTTTTGATAGCCTCTCAAACGGCTCTTATTTAGGCGCTCTCCTTTTTTTAAAATTCGTTTTACCTTTTGATCACGTTTTTCGTTTTAAATAAGTCACTATTTTCACGTTTGACTTCTGACGTACTTCACTCACTGTTTCAACTGAATGGATTGAATTGTGCATTGTTAGTAAATACAGTCGAGTCAAAAGAAATGGGATAAACCGATAAAGCTCGGTCGTTGTAGTGCATAAGATTATAATCATAGTGCTAGTCATAGCTATAGTTGTAAGGATAAAGTCATAGTGTATAAGGCTATCAAAGCTCATTAGTGCGATTGGTAGCCGCTTTTAGTATTAAGCGTAATACCCTTCAGTTTAGAAGCTGAAGGAAGTATAGGTTCAGAATCTAACTGAAACTGCACCCTGAATTAGAACAATTTTTGAAACGTAGGAAAAAATGTTGTCAATTTCAATGTTTTCTTTATTTTTCTGTTTCAATTCCGATGTGCGTGTAGCGCGTCAACGGTGGCTATTTTGGCGGCAATCTGCTGGCTATATTCAATTGTTTTGCAACGAAGTTATTGTAAATGTGATTTTTTTGCAAAGTTTTTGCTCGATCGTTTTTGATTTTTTTCTAGAACGTTTTTGCTCTCTAGTTTCTTTTTAGCACCTAGCCTCCTGATTTTTCGCGTGATCTGATTTTTCGCTCTGATTCAGAATTTAAGTCTGTTGCTCAAATAATGGCACTTATAATTGGGGATAACAACTGTTGGTTTTTGCACCCATAAAGCTTTCTAGGATTCACCCGTTTGTTTATTGCTTCTATCATGCCGGTGGTCAATAATTAAGTGAAAACTTCAGCTCACGTTTTGTTCATTGCAAATGTTTTGGAGCCTTAATTTTTGTCAATTTTTGACAAAATGTTAAGAAAATCTAAGATATTGTTTTTTATTTGATCGGCTTTTTAATTGCTCTCAAACAAAGTTTGTTGCAATTATATTAGTCCTGTCGGTCTTATGCGATTTGCTTGACCGATTTTTTGTCTGACGCTTTTGACTCTTCGTCTCAAAGAAGGGGATAATCAGGTAGCGCCAAGCGGGCATTAAGTGCTCTTAGAGCCCTTCAGCTCTCAGCGCAAACTGTTTTGGAGACTTATACTTAGGGTGTGAAGGGCTGCTCTTAGAGGTTCAATACACCTCCACTGTTGACCCCCCGCGTGCTGTTACGCCCACCCCACTGTCGCCCATCCCCCCACTCATCAGCCCTCGGTGCCCTTTTGACATTTTTCTTTATTCAGGTCTTTCGAGACGCAGGGCTCAGAAAGCTTCCTAAGGGGTTTTATAATAAGTCTCTGGCAAATTTTAAGTGGCCAAGGAATAGTTTTTCAACTTTTGATATCACGTTTTTTTCATTTTTTTCATAAAACTTGCAAGTTTTTAAAAATATTTTGTCATTTTTTAAAGTTTCTCTAGCCTCGTCAGCCACGGAACTTCCTCTAGGGTTTGATAATATGTGACTTCATAGTTCATAGATGTTGTGGAATGTACTGGAAGATTTTAATATCACGAATTTAAGCAATTTTTTGAAATTGCAATTTCTTGTTTTTGAATTTTTTTCTGGCACCAGGGGCCCTGGGACCTCTCCAGTTTTATTAACTTTTGGATAAAGTTTAAAGTTTTCAAAATTTCGGAAATTTTTCATCATGTTCCAAGTTTAAACATTTTTATGAGCCAGTGAAACTATTTCAGGCTTGAAACAGGGATACTGGATAGTCTCTTTAAACAATGAAATCGTTCTTAAGTAGATTCAATATCTTGAGTTTTAGCAAGATTTTGTAAAAATTTGCAGTTTCCAAAATTTTAAAATGTTTTCTGTTCTTTTCTGAATTTAACGACCATTACTGGCCAACGAAAATTTCTAATTCTTGAAGATGGGTCACTTGACAGAATTGCTGATACAAAAATTGGTTGGAACCTTTTTTACTTCGAAGTAAAAAACTTGTTTTTAGTTTTGCCTTTTCCGTTTTTATCCAAATGATTTATTTACTAACAAGGCTAGAAAACTAGAAGTTGCAGAGTCGGATCCCACCATGGAAAAGTTTTCCTATCTCTTTTTCTCTTTCTGTCGGTTAGGGTTTCTTTCCCTCTCTTTCTCGTTCACGTTTTATCTCTCTCTCTCTCTCTCTCTCTCTCTCTCTCTCTCTCTGTCTGTCTGTCTCTCTCTCACTCTATCTCTCTCTCTCTCTCTCTCTCTCTCTCTCTCTCTTTGTTGATGCCGAACTTCAGCTGCTGTTATGTGGCGTAATGTCATCATCTCTGATCCTCATTAAGAATGAGTTATAGTAGAAGTGTTTGTATCATAAATGACTAAACACTTTTTAGGAAATCATTGTTAATTGTTCTCAAATGCAATTTGTAGCAAATATCTTAATCATGTTTGTCTCTTATGCAATTTTTTGCTTGGCCGATTTTTCTTCTGACCCATTTGACTTGCGTCATCAGAAACGGGATAAAGAGGAAGTGCCCAGTTTACATAAAGTTCTCTTAGGGCCGTTCAGCCCACTGGTCTTCAAATATGCGATTAACAGAAACTGTTTTGGAGACTTAATGGTGCGAAGGGCGTTTCTTGGAAATTGACCTCACAACCCCTTCCACCCACCGCCCCCACATCAGTCCCCTTAATCCAATTTGCACCCCCGATGCGCTCACCTTACGCCCCTTCGATTAATCTAAAGCTAGCCTCACTAAACAGTTGCTAGCTACCGACGAAGCCAACCGCGCGTCGGTCGTTTGAGAACAATTCGCCCGACGTTAGTTGGTCGTTTTTTTCATTGAAAAGTGTCTGTTAATGAGGCACCCTCTGGCCATTGTGGAACAGGGGTTAATTGATCTCAACTGGAATAAAATTTGTGGAAAGTATTGTGATTCTGGGTTTTCTGCGTCATTGCAACTTGTGGATAACATTGTACATGTCTATTAATTGATCTAGAACGAAGTTTGAAGCAATTGATGTAGATGTATGTGTCTTGTTTGTGCAAGATTTTTTCTTGACTGTTTTTTTAGAACGTTCTTTTGATTTAGCTGTGGAGTTATTTTCTCATTTTCTTGAGTAATTTGAATTGCACGCATTCAAAAATTAATGTCAATGCTAGAAAAGCGTTTGTGAGCGATGGCGTAATATTTCCCGTATAGCGTAGTTGTAAACGTCACCTACTCTTAACCGAGAGTTTGTGGGTTCTAATTCTCCCTAGTCTGGAGTTTTTGGAACATATAGTGTCTCTTGCCTTGCCAGTTGTTCGAGAGCAAATTGTCGCACGTTAGTCGTCTGTTTCTTAATTGTTGTTGATTTTAATTTCTTGTTGAATTCTTTCCCTTCTTTGGTTTTCTCCATATGAAATACGTTTTGATAGGCGCTGTCAGCCTCTCAAACGGCTCTTATTTAGGCGCTCTCCTTTTTAAATTCGCTTTACCTTTTGATCACGTTTTTAGTTTTAATTAAGTCACTATTTTCACTTGACTTCTGATTTACTTCACTCGGTCGTTTGAGAGCAATTCGCCCGACGTTTGTCGGTTAGGTTTGCGTTTTGTTTTGAATTTGAGTGGTATTTTGAATTAAATAATCTATTAGGTTAGTAAGCAGTTGTCTGGGTCTTTTCTTTGTATCTTTTGAATTCGAGTCTATTTAGGAATGTGATCTTTTATAAAGTTTTTGTACGGTGCTCTTTTTTGGTAAGATGTTTAATTGTTCACAAACGAAATTTGTAGACGTTATATTAGTCCTGTGGTCTTTTGTGCAATTTTTTGCTCGACATTTTTATCCAGTTTTTTGTTTTCCCACCTGCAGTTTTTAAGGACTTCGACACTTTGTTTTCAAAATTTTTTCCAAATTTTTTGTATGACCGTTTTTTTACCTGTCGGTTAGTCTCAATAATGATAGGTCTTTTGCTTTCCAATTAGGCATAACTGGATGTATATAATACTTTAGTTTTATAGCTTAACTAATTGGCTTCAACGCCAGTTGTTTCCGACATTTTTTGAACTTTAATTGTTGCCAGCTTTTGTGGCTACTTACGTTGCCTGGCCCCCTAATTGTTGTCGTTAAAGTTGATATGTTCTTTCTATTGATAGATAGCGCAATAGATGTTGAATAATTAAAGTTTTGGTTGCGTGTTTCATTGACTTTGATGCTTATTTGATTATTTTCAATGACATTCTTACAACTCATTTTTGCCAAATATTGTTTGCGTTGTCCTTTTTTGTCTGTTGTGGTGTGGTTCTCTACAAAGCTGGTGTTTGTTGTCTAAACTTCCATTGTGGAAAAACCTTTTTGAAGTTGGCGTTGTCGGAAATAATAACTTCGATAATAACTACTTTTCTAAGAAATACGAATGTTTTTTTTTCTATTTTTGTGTTTTGATTACTTCTGTTGAGGTCTTGGTATTTGTTAATAGCAGACGGGCAGCCTCTCAGCGGCTATTTTTTAGGCGCTCTCCTTTTTTAATTTGCTTTATTTTTTGATCACGTTTTTTGTTTTACTTAAATCACGATTTTCACGTTTGACTTCTGACTAACTTCACGCACTGTTTCAACTGAATGGATTTGAAATACTTTCACGCATTGAATTACGCAATGTAGTCAATACAGTTAAACTCAAAAGAGCAAAATCAAAAGATACGGGATAAAGCCCGGTCATTAAGTCACAATGCATTAGGTTATCAATGTTCAATATTGGTATTAAGCTTATTAGCGTTCAGTGTAGAAGCTGAATTAAGTATATTTTTAGAATCTGACTGAAACTCCCTGAGAGTTTTAATTAACAGGGTGTCTCTTTGCCTATTCTTTTTCTGTTCTTTTCCAATGCAAGCCCAGGAGGTCTCTAGCGGCTTTTTTCCGGCAACCTGCAGTCTATGTTTTATTTGAACTCATTCTTGACTGTTGATTGTTTTAGATTGGGTTTGGAGAACGTCTTGTGGCTTTTGTTGCAGTCGAGGGCGTTTTCTTCTCAGGGGCATTTGCAGCCATCTTCTGGCTCAGAGGAAAGTAAGTCGTCTTTGATATTTTTGTACAAACGTTATGAGTACGAAATATTGCATATGAAATACGTGAGTGTATGAGATACAAATCAGAACCTTTTGTAAATTCCTAGTGCGTTAAACGAGTCCTGGGCACAAGAAAGTGCGTGTTATGAGTCGAAATAGCGACTTGACAGATGTGGGCTTAACACAAGCTCTCCTAATAATAGCGGTTTAAAATATGTGGTCCCAGAGAGGCTCGAACTCTCGACCCTCGCGTTATTAGCACGATGCTCTAACCGACTGAGCTATGGAACCGTCGACTTTCGGGTTACTGTCTATATCATATGCTGGTCATGTGATAATACTTGATTGAAATTACTGCTTCGCTTCGTATTTCTGAATGTTTGCAAATTCTGATTATCATCTGGTGACGGTTTCATTATCAAGCTTATCATAGAATTTTTCGTGAAGCACGTTTTTATCCAGTCGTCGATCGATGTATCGATTATGGAATTTTTCGTCAGCACTCACTAGATTTCTTTGCAACAGTAATACGCTTTAATTGGAGAAGGCATTTGTCGTCAAAAAGATTGCAAAAGTGACTTATAATATGCTCTCTCTCCACTATACTAACTGATGACGTGTAAAAGAACCGACGTTAGAAAGCGTCGAAACCTGACTTGATTTGAAAAGAGCCGCAAACAAAATGTCGCCTTTATTACCCTAAATGGCTAGTTGTGATTACCATGAAAAGTACTTATTTGGGTTAATTAATCTCATGTTCGTTTGTGATAGTTTCATATCTAGTCCCATGAGCCGCTGAGGCATGGTCATGGACAGCGATAATTTCAAGATAATGAATTAATTGCTCTCAAAAGAAGTTTGTAGCAATTATGTTAGTCCTGTCGGTCTTTTTTATGCGATTTTTTGCTTAACCGATTTTTCGTTTGACGCTTTTGACTTTTCGTCCTCAAAAACGGCATAAACAGGTAGCGCCCAGCGGGCATTAAAGGCTCTTAGAGCTTTTCAGCTGTTTCAGCTCAAGCTGTTTTGGAGACTTATACTTATGGTTTGAAGGGTTCTTAGAGGTTGAAGACAACCTCACTGTTGACCCCCCCCCCCACTGTTGCCCCCACCCCACTGTTACACACCCACCCTCCTTCCCACCAGCCACCCGGTGCCCCCCACCCATTACCGACAAACAACCTATCGCTAAAAACTCATGCAATTTTATAATAGTTTTTAATTTCATGATTTTTGAAAATTTTGTCATTTTTTCAGCCCTAGGTGTCAAGGAACCTCATCTATTGGGTTTTATAAAAATTTACTGCATAGTTTCTAGTGGTAGTGGAATGGTTTCAACATTTTTCTATTACGAATTTTAGCTTTTTTTGTCAAAACGTGCCAATTTTTTCAACTTTTTACATCAATTTTTTTTTACTCTTCACGTCTTTCTAGACGCAGGGGCCAGAAAATGTCCTTTAGGGTTTGATAATAAGTTAATGAAAAAAATTTATTTGCTTTCAATTTTTTAATATTTTAGCATTTTTTGATAAAAGTTGCAATAGGGTCGAAGGAACCTCCTCTAGGGTTTGACAATAGGGTACTGTATAATTTCTAAATGTAATGGACTGTTTTTCAAGATTTCAACAACACGAATTTTAGCATTTTTTTTACAACACTTGCAATTTTTTTAAATTTTGTTTTTTACTTTTTTCGTCATTATTCAAGTTTTTCAGCCTAACAGAAAATAACCACTGGGGTTTGATATTAAGTTACTGCAAAATGTTTTATTTGCCATGGTTTAGTTTTCAACTTTTATTGTCACATACTTTAGCAGTTTTTTATGCAACTTGAAACTTTTTCCAAGTTTTTTGAAATTTTGTCTTTTTTAGGTTTCTCCAGCCTAAACAGACACATAACCTTCTTTAGGGTTTGATTTAAAGTTTTTGCATGGCTTCTAGATATAATGGAATGTTTTTCAAGATTTAAATATCAGCAATTTTAAAAAAATATATTTGCAATTTTTAAGTGTTTTAATCTTTTTGAAGTAATTTTTTCATCATTTTTCCGGCACCAGGGTCCTGTTTGATAATAAACTGATGCATAGTTCCTAGAGTTAATGAAATGGTTATCAATTTTTTAATAACTCCAGCTTAAGCATTTTTCTAATAAAATTTAATTTTTCAAATTTTTGAGAATTTTTATCAGGTTCCAAGTTTATGGATCTTTATGAGCCAGTAAAACTATTTAAAGCTTGAAATAGGGATACTGGATCATCTCTTGCGACAGTAAAATGGTTTTGAAGAATTTGAGATCTTGAATTTTAGCAAGATTTTGTTAAATTTAATTTTCAAAGTTTTTGAATTTTTTGTCCTTTTCTGGGTTCAACTATCATTACTGGCAAACGAAGTTTTCCAAGTATTGCAGATGGGTTACTTGACATAACAGCAAAGACAAATGCGAGGTCTGGAAGCTTTTATTTGAAATTTTTCAATATATTGCAAATTTTTAAATTATCAGTTTTTTATTTGGTTTGTTTACTAACAAGGCTAGAAAACTAAAAATGTGCAGTCGAATCAAGCTAAAGCTATCATCACTAAACCCTGGCTAGCTACTGACGAAGCCGACTGCTCGCCGTTTGTTTGAGAGCAATTTGCCCGACGTTAGTCTATTATGTTTTAATTCGCTTTCAGTTTCTTTAGAAAATTCTATTTTTTTATATAAATGCGAAACTGAGCTAAGCTATATTGCGGTGCTCTTGTCTTTTTGTTTGTTTAGTTGTCTGATGCTCTTTTTCTTTGTACTTTTGTTCCCACAGCAAAGCTGAAAAAATCAAATTTTCTGAATGATTTCTTCCTCTCACTAACGGCGCTTGTGCGCGTGAGTCATTTCTCTCTCTCTCTCTCTCTCTCTCTCTCTCTCTCTCTCTCTCTCTTTAGCAAAGGTTTTGAGATCATTTGCGTGATTGAATTTCGATCATGCGTGATTTACCTCACTCAATAAAATCACTTTTGCACTTTAAAACTTAAGTTTAATTTGAATTTGTTTAAGGTCAAAGGTACTACTATGTGCAGTAAAGGTCCCTAATAATACAGTAAGCGTCCATAGTTTCAATTTTGATCTGTATTTGTTTCTATCTCTATTATGAGGCACGCAGGTCTAATCTTTCGCATCTTTTTCTGCAATCTGCTGGCTATGTTTTCTCAAATCCTCGGTTACGATGACTGACAATTTGGTAGTCTTATTTCAGAAAGCAATTTAAGTGGCTGCAAAATTTAGCTTAATATATCGCCCAAAACTGTCATAATTTTTAGGCTTTTTCAATAGGCTCTTTTTATCGTCGGCTCTCCTACACGTTACCATAATAACTATCTTGACAAACAATTGTGCCCGGGGTCGATTTTTTGCACAGCTCGAAATTTATTGACAACCATGCTTGAACCCATGACCACACCTTTTGTCAAACTTACCATTTTTTGGTTGCTTTTGATTTAGACTGGCTGCATTTTTTCGGTCAATTGTTTTTTTTTGTTTTTGTCGAATGATATGTTTCGAAAAACAATTCAGAAATTTGCGGTGGTTACGGTTTGCTCTTTTTTTTAGTTTTTAATTGCTCTCGAAGCGAATCAATTATTGTAAACGTGTCTTTTTTGCAAAATTATCGCTTGACCGTTTTTTTGACTTTTCGAGAAACTTTTACACCCTTGACGTTTTGCGTTAAAACTCAATCGGTAGCAATTTTATACTAAAAGTCAAATGATAAGGTGCGCAAATATCACTGAATTGGGAAAAAAATGGTTTTTTTGATGTTTTTATTTGCTCTCGAATGAGAAGCAAGCAATTATTGTAAACCGTATTTCTGATTTTGAAGCCCCTTACCTCTAAAATGTATTGTTTCAGGAACATTCTTCCAGGACTGGCCTTCTCGAATGAGCTAATATCACGTGACGAGGTATATTAGTTCAAGTTTATAACATTGTATTTTGTATTCTGCGTACTTTGATTGTCATTTTATCAACTTCGTCGTTTTTAAAACTGACTAAGGTATAGTTCAGAATAAATTTTTTGTCAAAAATATTCTTGTTAAGTGCTCCCGAACGAAGTTTGAAGCAATTATTGTAAACATGTGTCTTTTTATGCAAAATTTTTGCCGGGCCGTTTTCTTCTAGAACATTCTTTCGATTTCACGTCTCGAGTGACTTTTCCACGCTTGACTTCTTAAATTTTGTGCGATCTAAATTGTTCCTAATCAAAATTTAAGCTGTAGTTAATACAAAAGCAAATGCCGGACAGTACGAGAGAACGTCAGTGGAGCGGTGCATGGTTCAGTATAGCCCGCCGGAGGTGTGTGAATCCCTCCCTAGTCGTCTAGTCGGAGTTTTTCCGCACCCATAATGAAAAATTTATCTAGGCTACAACCCCCTATGAATTTAATTGCCCCGCTTGTCGTTCGAGAGCAATTCGTCTGACGTTAGTCGGTGTTTTTAATTGCTCTTGAACGCAGTTCATAGCAATTATTGTAAACTTGTGTGTCTTTTTTATGCAAAATTTTCGCTTGACGGTTTTGACTTTTCGAGTGACTTTTACGCCCTTGACTTTTTGCATTTCGCGTGATCTAAAATTCTCTCTCAATCACAATTTCAAGCAACTGAACTCAATTGGCGGCAATTTAATACTAAGAGTCGAATAAAAAAATGCGCCGAAACTGGTGTCATTTTTTTTACTTTAAATCTTAATAGTGGTATATGTTAACCTCTAATGTGGTTATTTGAAGCCCACTATAGAACTTCTTAGTCCCATTTAGGCTACCCCTCCCCCCCCCCCTCCACCGACTGAAGCAGGCTGCAATTGATTAGAGCTCCCACTAGTCGTTCAAGAGCAATTCTTCCGACGTTTAGTCGGTTATGTTTTTAATTAAATAACCGAATTTAGTAAACGTCCGAAGTCAATTAATAGGCAGTTGGAATACAATTCAAAATTCGTAGTTGAACACAAGCGACATGAAGCTTTTTTTGTCTAAATACTCTCCAAATTTGCTCAATTTCAGATATAAGAAGAGCAGTTCTCTGTTTATGTCTTGGGGTGATATATAAGGAACAATTAAACAGCTGTTACGAGTCGAAAAATAGGGGATCCCTGTCCTCGTCCAGAAAAGAAGACGCAGAATTTGAAATATTATTGACAAAACTTTTTCATAAACAACAATCCTGGACAAAAGATTATTGAGCCAAAGACGAGCGAAATACACGCAAAATTATGGATGTGAAAGTGGCTAGTTTTTTTCAATATCTCAAAAACCAATCGTCGGATCAATTACTGTTGTATCAATAAAGAAATCCAAAAATACAGACCCAGAGCAAAAGAAAAATATGGTAGGTCACCCAGTAGGTCTAGAAGATATAAACAAAGTACTAAAAAGTATCAAAATTTGTCCCTCAAAGCTTTGCTCCCTCAAATTCATATCAAATCACTGCCCGAGACGCCATGGCTTACAAAAGCATTTGACGGCATGGCTTACAAAAGCATTTGACACATGAGAATATAAGTAATTTTATACAGGAAATTTAAAATATACATTTTCCAATTGTCTCAATAATATGTAATATGCTCTCTGTTCAATAGTTTAACTGTTCCGACGAAAAAAAAATCAAAACAGCTCAATTTGCAAAAGTTTCAATTTTTTGGTGTTCTCATTGTGTTAAACCAAATGAAACACTTCAATAATTTCATAATCCGTCTGCATAATGTTAAGAAAAAATTTTGGAACATTTTCTCAAGATTTTAGAATTCTATCTTTTGATAAATGAAATGTCAACAAATCCTTCTCGTAGGGTATTCAAGATAGGTTGGCGTCTTTTAAAAGATTTTTTTCGTACTCATCTTAATGATTGAAAGTTTGAAACATGCAATTGATTTTTATACGGGCACTCCCGAGTTAAAAAAATTAAGAAACTATTTTTTAAAAACTTATTATGTTGCGGGTTTTCCACGCAAAATACAGTTTTTGCTATCTTGTCCGCTTTCCTTCGGATATTGTCCAGCTCCATATTCAACAATTGGTTATTACCCTTTCCGAGTTGAAATTTGCACGAAAAATCATTGTTTGAAACTTTTAATCTGTAGTAAGCGTGGTGGTTTTCAGTAGTGTTTTGCTCCGGCAAAACGTTTCAAGACCAATTTCTGAGTATATCTAGCTAGGTTTTAGAGATCTTTGCTTTAATATTTTCCATTTTTGAAGTCACATTGGAGTTAAGATGGTGGTCAGGCCAATGTAGTAAAAGGAGTCATGAATGCAATGAAAAGAATTGTCTATATAATGGTGCATAGTTGGAATGTTTCGAATCTTTCATTGGCAAGATACTGGTTTTAATGACTGACACTTTTTTGTCAAAATTACCCTTGATTGTTCTTATTTTCGTTTCTTTTTGCATAGTGAAAAACAGTTCTCATCCGCTCTCTAGTGAACTCAATTTGTAGCTAACTGTTATATTGGCTTCGTTTTAATTTCGCCTATTTGTTTTTCAAAATTTTTGTTTTCTTGGCACTTAGCCTCGTTAATGAGAGTTCTCATTGGCTTTCTAATTGGGCGTATGTGAATCTGTGAAAGAATTCCAGTTTATAACTAATGGTTTTGTTACTTGAAAAAACAACATTTAATGAAAATAAATGTGACCAAGTTTGCCTGCAAGTATTCTTTCTGTTCATTGGCTTTCTAATCAGGCAAAATATAATTGATTTAATCCTTTCTGTAGCTGTAGAAACAAACAGTCTACCGATAGGGTTTCAATTCAATCTTCTTTACGTGCTATATAGCAACATTCAAATAGGCAAATGTATTAGCCTTTACGCACTAGGTAATGCATTAACATTTGTGACAATCATAGCAACAAGTGGTTTTTAGACGGCAATTTTTGATGCTCATTTGGCCGGTATTTTGTCTGAAAACGAATCAGTTCAATGCCAGTCACCATTTTGTACCGATGAATCCAAAAACCCAAAAAATATTTAGCCGAATCTTGTCTTATTTGATAGGCTTTATGATTAGAATTACTTAAAATTATGTTAAACGAGCTTTTTCCGAGCTTTATACTTTAATTGGAACGAAAATAATGCGTTTTTAAATTCTCTGTTCTGATTGGTTAATAATCTCTCGCTTACATTTATTTACTTAGTAACACTTTCAGTTTGTTTTGAACAGCATATATTTGTAAATGAGTTTATAATTGAGACCTTGTTTCTTGTTTGTTTCTAATAGCAGCATCATGGGAGGGCCGCATCTTAACTGACTGTTATAGCGGCCCTTATTTTTGCAATCCTAGAATTGGATTGTATTGGTGCTCTGTTTTTAAATGTTTCCACACATTTTTGCGATTTTTGCATGACTTAGATCTTTCCAAGGGTTAACAGGTAACGCTCATTGGGCATTCAGTTTCAAAGTTTGAGGATCGCAGCTGGTTATAGTAGACTTTCAAGTGCTTAGAGTACTGTACCTGCTAGGAGAGCTTTATTTCAATGTAAAAGTCTTTTCAGAAGCTTTTGAACCAAAAGATGGTGCAATTTTTTACGTTTTCTAGTCTTTGTTTTAATTAGTCATTACTTTACGTTTTTCAGTTTTGATAAAGGTCTTTTGTGAGACATTATTTGTCCATTTTGTGAGCTATGCAGATATAAACAAGCAAAATGAAGCTGATTTTTACAATGCTTTTCAAGTTTTTTCTCGAAATTCTGTCATTCTGGGTTTCTACCCTTAGGAACAAGTGAAAATTTTTAGAATTTGAAAATGGTTACTTAGTGTTTTCTAGAGAGAAAGAAATTGCCAAAAATCGTGTATTAATAACTTGAAAACCATTTCATTGCCACTAGCAATTAAGCAGTAACCTAGAATCAAACCCTAGACGAATTTTACTGTCCTCTCAAAACTTGAAAATTTGAGTTTGGAAAATTTTATTGAAAAATCTAGAGAAATCGCGTTGTTAATATCTTCAAAACCATTTCTTTAACAACGCGATTTCTCTGGATTTTTCAATAAATTTTTCCAAATTAAAATTTTCAAGTTTTGAGAGGACAGTAAAATTCGTCTAGGGTTTGATTCTAGGTTACTGCTTAATTGCTAGTGGCAATGAAATGGTTTTCAAGTTATTAGTACACGATTTTTGGCAATTTTAGAATTTGTGCAGTTTTTCAAAATTATGATCATTTTTCGAGTTTTTCTATCTTTAGGGGCCGATGAAACTTCTAAGGGCTTGTCGGTAGGTCACTGACTAGTTGTTAACATCAACGAAATTTTTTTAACATAGCAATATCAAGATCTTTGTATGCCTATGCCGAATTTTGCCTTTTTGGACCACGTAATGATGAAAGGCACGTGTCGTTGGTTAGAGCAACCTTCTACCACTTTTTCATGTCCATGTCTCACTGTGAGGCTAACCGCCCTAAACTTAAGCAATTTACTGTAAAAGCCATCCAGTCGCTTGTTTAAGTAAAACGTCTCGACTGAGTTTTCGATACGGACTGTTCAACAGCGAGAAATTTTCAAGAAATTTGAACCACGGGAGGACAAGACCAAGTTATGTCTCTTGTGCTCATGTCATTAGTTATTAGTTAACCGAATCATTTTTTAAGCGGTGATTTTTCTTAGTACTTACTTTCTTACACTCTAAAATTTGCATTTTTGATTTTTGTAAAAGGTTGAAAGGGTCGCTGATGACATGGGTTGCAAAATTATGTACAAACTCTAATAAGAGCCTCTAATAAAAGCAGATTCGAGCTGATGTCAGTTGTCATGATTTGTTTTTCTTTCAGGGTCTTCATTGCGAATTTGCATGTGCTCTCTTTTCTCATTTGAGGAACAAACCATCTGAACAGACAATTCGAGAAATATTTTCAGAAGCTGTCAAAATTGAGAAAAATGTAAGTACTTTGATTAGCTTGGAGTCCATGTGAACTAAAAGTTTGCAAGATGACATACGATGGATACATTAGTTATTCAACATGCTTTAGACACAGTTTTGAAACAATTAAGTGAGAACTATTTTGAAATTAGTTAGAGGATAATTATGGAAAAAGCTAAATTGCATCAATTCCAGCTGAAATTTGTTTTTCGTAATGTCTCATTTAAATCTGAACTTGCAACCGTCAAATTTAGCACTTGAATTGCAAAAAAATTGCGAAACATTTTTGTTCGGCGCGTTTCGTCAACCAAGAACTACGCATCAATGCAATGAAAACTAGCATTGACCCATTTTATTACCCATTTAATCTTACCTTAACGAGTAAGATTTCAATTTTGACTTAGTTTTCAGTTCCATTTTTGTTTCAGTTTTGGGAGACGGCATTGCCTGTTGGTCTTTTGGGCCTCAACAGTGAACTTATGAACCAGTACATTGAATTCGTCGCTGACAAATTATTACTCGAGTTAAATTGTGCCAAATTATTCGATGCATCAAACCCCTTTCCATTTATGGAGATGATATCACTCGAAGGAAAGACAAACTTTTTCGAAAGAAGAGTTGGCGAGTATCATTCCGTCGGTTTTAACTCAAAAACGGTGGAAAAGGCGAAACCTGATTGGACAAGCTTTGAGTTCAGAACTGATCTCGATTTTTGAGAATGGTCAAATCTGAAATTGAACGAAATATGCAGAATGGTCCCCTTATATTTACAAGCGAGTGTGAAATAACCATCAGTTAAACGAAAGTAAAATGTAGTTTGAGGCTTCGCTAATTTGTGTTTGTTATAGTTTATTTAGTTTCAAATGGTGCTAAGTACCTAAATTGAATCCCCTTAGACAGTACCTCAAAAGTTTTTAAATTATTAAATTTCTATTCGGTAATTTTCATTTGTGGATAGAGTTAACTCTTTGAACAAATGTCTTCTAATTTAAGTACAGGTTTTAATTGCTCTCAAACAAAGTACTCCTGAGAGGCGGTATAAACTGATAACGCATAAGAAAATTTAGTCAATGTGCAGTTCCCTTGGCACCTTAACTAGGTGCTATATGTTCAGTTCACTTTCATTCATGACTGCAGAGTAGGCATAAATATATGTTGAGAAGGGTAATGGACCCCCCGCGATCTAATCACCCTGTGATGCTGGCGTCCCTAAGCTTAAGCTGAGTACTACCGAAGCAGAGCCCTAGCTATTAATTTGTGAGAAATTTGTACGACGGTAGTCGATCTTCGGTAACTAATTAAAAGCCGCCGCCAGCCTCTCAATCGCTATTATTTAGGCACTCTCCTTTTTAACAATTCAAAGAAGTAGATGGTTTGTTCATGTGGCATTTTGACCTAAAATGAAAGTGAGAAAAGCTGTCATGGTGAACAGATTTTTGCTGAGGAAGAGAAGTTTTTTTGATCATGCGCTATGTTCATTGAATGACTTTTTGACTTTGAAAAATGTTTTTCAGAGAATGGCTAACCTTTTAGATAACCCTTTTAAGACGTTTTTCGTCCTTTTGATTCATTTTTCTTGGTTTTTTCTAAAAATGATTTTCGATCAATGCTGCATGAATGTGTAACTTACTGAAATTGCTTCCGCAAAATTTTGCAGAGCCTAGTGACGTGTTTCAAGTGTTAAATGGGGACAAATTTCTCTATTTTTCTGAATTGCTCTCAAAGTTTTGTAGCAATTATATTAGTGCTGTTGGTCTTTTTATGCGATTTTTCGCTTGACCAATTTTCGTTTGACCCATTTGACTTTTCGTCCTCAAAAACGGGATGAACAGGTAGCGCCCAGCTGGCATTAAGTTCTTTTGGAGCCTTTCAACTCACTAGTCTCCAAGTATGCGATTCATAAACTGTTTTGGAGACTTATACATATGATGTATAGAGCGGTTCTTGGAAGTTGAACCCCATCCCCCCCCCACAACAGCCCCCCTCTGACTTCACACCCCCCTCCGCCAATCCCCACCGCTGCACGTCGTTCAGGCCGTAAGGGGTCCTTGCTGTCAAAAAAACCCCTACCACCGTTGCCCACCAGCCCCCACCCAAACGCTGCGGTCACCTCTTGCCCCATCAACTAAGCTGAAGCTAGCCTCACAAAAACGTAGCTGGCTACTGACGAAGCCAGCCGCCGGCCGAGGTCAGCCGGTTATGTTCAGTTTTTGGGTTTTGGAAATGGGCACATAATTCTATTTTTTAGGATTTTTAATAGTTAATATATAGATTTTTTCACTACATTCTTCATTTTTGGATCTTTGAGCGGTTTTTTTTCTGAAAAATCATTAGATTTGGCCACGTCCTTTTGACAATTCATGCATTCACCACCTGTTTTTAACGTTAGGTTTTTTGTTTTAAAATTGTGCACATACTAATCCGATTTTGGTGGGTTTTGTCAATTTTTTTATTTTTAATTAGTAGAAAGTTTGCTGTATACAGTCAGGGTTTTAGTTTTGTGTTACTTAAAATTGGTTTATTTATTGAAGTTAAATCTGAAATTCCTTGATAATCTGTTCCTTAATTAATTTTCAACAATCTATTGACAATTTTTTTCCGAATAGCTGCAATCGTTTTTTTTACTTTTTGTTTCAAATAGAAGGATGACTATGTAATGTTTCTAAGCCATGGTTGCTAAAATAAGAATTTTATTTGTTTCTTCATTTTTTTTTTCAACTTGTTTTATAATTTTCAGAATTTACGTAGGGCTTATTTCCATGGGTTTGTTTCCGTGGCGGTTTATTTCTGATCTAAGATGAAGTTGGTTTTTCCCCGGGGAGGCGTTTTCCGCAATTGGTTTGAAACAGTTGTTTCGGTTATCATTTTAGAAGAGCGCAGAGAAGAGCGAATGGTTTTGTTCCTACCTTTTTTTAAGACATCGATATTTGTTGGCGTGAAAAACATCGATATTTGTAAGCGAGTGAATTTTATGTTAACGTGCTTCATTTTGAAGTTTTTTTTGGTTTTGTAGTTTATCAAGTTGTTATAGACTAATGCAAACTATTCAGCCTTTTTGATAACTTTTTGATGTCTTTCTGGTTAATATCAGAATTTTAAGGCTATTTTGGTGGTTTTTTCAACGTTCTTTGGTAATTTTTAGTCAATTTTGGTCCATTTTGTTTCGTTTTTGATTCAGTTTGTTGGCAATAAAGTTCAAGACTTAGGTCTGTAAGCTTTGTTTACTACAAAAGATATAAATTTATTTATGTAACAAGTCTTTTTTCCATGAAACTCGACAAAATTTAAATTGGATACAATTTCTCTTTTTTTGTTTCTCTCATTTCTCCTTTCAACTTTTTTTCCGGAAATAGAAATGTTTTTTAGACGATTAATGCTTGACTTAGGTTTAAGTTTCCAAACTGTATTGCTTGAGTCAACTTGTTTTGTTTTTCTGTGTGATTGTACTATATGAAAAGTGAACAGAATTTTTCTAATTTGTTTAATTTAGCTATTTGTTTACTCATTGACTACAGGTTCTTGTTTTCTCTGCTTTTATGCGTTTATGGCTAATATTTGAGCTATTTGAAAAGCCAGTTTTGTCGGGGAATACAACTTCGAGTCGTTTCCGGAAAAAAATTTTAGGCTGTTTTTGATCGGTAATTTCATTGTAGTGTATTTGAAACAGGAAGCGAAATGCAGGAAAAGTGTTTAGGTCAAATTGCTGAAGAGAAGATAGAGTGATTTTTCGTTCATGTCGCGTAAATGAGAGAGCGAAAAAATTAGACGCGAAATATTTTCAGTAAACGAGCGAAGTTTTTGCGATCACGTGCGGCATTTTCAAAGCAGTTAGTTTTTAGTCCGTTTTTTTTTCAGGTAAAGGGGTTTGTTTCGGTTATGTTAATTTGTAATAGTACCTTCTGAAGAAAATAATACAATTTTAATACTCAATTTAGAGCTATTTTTACCATTTTGCCGTTTGTGTTTTTTTAAGACCTGATCTGTTCATACGTTTTCTTATTTTTTGAAGTCAAATTGAGTACTGGGTCACGCCGAAACATTTATTGGAGCGAATAATTGAGTGGTTTTGCGGCGTGAAAACTTTTCGCTCTAATTTTGAAGAAGAGTTTTGAAAACACTGAATAAAAATATGCTTTCTCGCTAGTGGTTTTTTGTTCACAGGTGGCAGTTCGACATTGATTTTTACTGTTTTTTCGATTTTTGAATCTATTTTTTTTCTTAATGATTTTCCTAACTCATTCAAAATTCATTCTACGTCTAGTCTTCTGTTTAGTCATTGGAAATTCTTTGAATTGTGGGCTAGGTCTTGTCCTGCTATGATTTTAAATTTCGATTTACCTTTTGATCACGTTTTTCGTTTTACACAGGTCACGATTTTCACGCTTGACTTCTGACACTCACTGCTTCAACTGAATGGATTTTAAATTCTTTCACTCATTGAATTATGTAATGAAGTGAATACTGTCAAAGTCAAAATAGCAAAATCAAAAAACGGAGTAAACCGATGAAGCCCGGTCATTAGTGCATTAGGTTATCAAAGTTCATTAAACCGATTGCTAGTAGGCATTAGTTTTATGCTTAATGGCGATCATTTTGGAAGCTGAATTATGCGTACCTTTAGAATCTAACCAAATATGCAGAATTTGTGCACCAAATAAGAACACCTTGACACTTGAAAAAAAAATTCGCCAGTTTCTATCTCGTACTTTTTTTTCTGTTTCAATTCCAATCTGCGTCGAGTGGGTCAATGCTATTGTCCGGCAATTTGCCGGCTATGTTTCATTGAGCGAACAATTCTGCTGTTCATTGTTTTGGGTTGCCTTGCTTAAACCTAAGCCCTGAAGGTGTGATCATTTTTGCGAAATCTTGCTTGACTTCTTTTCTGTTGTTCTCCGAGGTGACCGCCCAAAATAACAATGGTTGCCCTAAACCTCAGTAGTTATTGCATTGCCAGCTCCATGAAATTTTATAATGCAATTATCAGGAAAAGTATTCGAATGCTGACCAGTAATCGATTACGAAATGTCGCGAAATAGTTAAAATGTCCTTTTAAGGAGATTTCCCCTCAGTTGTTTGCAAGTACTCCCTGACTACCCCCATGGTCATCTATCCGTAAACTAGCCTCTCACTCCTTCCCAAACCACGTGCACAGCAATCTACGTCGTCTCCCTTAGCAACGGCTTCCCTCTCCCAACTACACCTCCTGCGCCCTTGATTTGCAAAAATGCGGAAAATTTTGCCTTCTGAGTAGTTTTTCTCGTACTATCTAGCAACTCAATTTTGGTGCTTTCTGGTTTCTTTTGCTGTGTTTGTCTCTTATTATGAGTATTGTTCCTAGAGTTTTATTTGCACGAGTCAGCAAGTCAAGCTGAGTAAATAACCCGTTATCTTTTAAATGAAAATTTTTGCTGACTTCAAGAATGTAGTATAATCTGGGTGATAACCTTTCACTAGCTTGCTCTTCAATTTATCCACTTGACTTTTTTAAGCTCGATAAATTCACCCAAGCAGTTCTTTTAAGCATTTCATAACTGAAACAACGACTTCGATAAATAACGTGTCTGTTCAAGTCAACCAATTGTTTCTTGATTCCAGGAAATAATAATGTTTAACGCGACAGCGCAAATAGATCGTTTTTGAATTTTCGAACGGTAAGAAAGAGAGGGGTTACTTAGCTAGTAAGAACACGTAGTTTCCGTTTCAACGATGAAAGGAAAATAAATTAAATTAATGTTTTAAATTGTTCTGAAATGATGTTTTTAGCAATTTTATTAGTCCTGCTGATCTGTTTACGACCCGAAGAGGAGTATTGGTGTTCTGCAGGTTTATAACCGTCAAAATAACATCCCCGCCGCCCCTCGCCGTCAAACGTACCTATTCACATCCTACAACCCCCCTCCCCTCCAAAAAATACCAATCCCCCAAACTGCATCTCCGAGCACCCATTACTCCCCTCTCGCACCCTTGCACTAACATCTGAGCCTGCCTTTTTTCAAATAACCGACTTTAATTTTCTATATTGTTTGTGACTAGTTATTTTTAAATATTTCTGTTATTTCTGATTTTGAAAACGTTAGTTTAGAGGTTATATTCTACGAACTCAAAAAATGATTTTGTGAAGCTTCAATCCCACGCCTAACTCCCTCTTCTCACTACCCCATGACACATATCTACCCAAAGCCCACCCCTGCCCCTTCCAACTACTTACACCCTGAAACATAAATTGCCTGCTTTTTATCGTTTTATTCGACAATTAATTTTTGGTTTTAAGTTGTTTCATCTTTTGATAGTTCTCATTTAGTTAATCTTCGCTAAGAGCTTGCATAACTCTTCGAGTCACTTCTGGTTTTATTTATCTATGTGTTTTTTTTGTACTACCGACTTATCGTCTGATTAATTGCTCTTGAACGAAGTTCATAGCAATTATTGTAAACGTGTCTTTTTTATGCAAATTTTTCGCTTGACCATTTTGCGCTTTTCTTCTTGAACATTCTTCGACTTCTCAAGTGGCTTTTTCACGCTTTCGTTCCTCATTTTTGAGTGATCTCTGTTGCTCTCACTCCGAAGTAAAGCTTGTTGCTAATATAAAGTCGGTTGCAGCATAGCAAAAGTAAGGGCCAAATAGCACAGTCGGAAGTGCACATGGTTATGAAGCGGGAGGTCAATGGTGCAAATCCCGGTGGGGTCAAATGTTCTTCCACCCGCCTGTCGTCCGAGAGTAATTCTTTCGACATTGGTCGGTTTATGTTCGTTTCGTTGTTCAATTTGACGTTGCCTCCTGAAACGGGATAAACAGGCAACGTTCGGAGGGCATTAAGTTCTCTTAGAGCCTTACGGCTAGCTATTCTCCTAGTGTGCGAGTTACCGAAACCGTTTAAGAGTAATATTTTGATAGTGCATAGGGCGGTACTTAGAGTTTGACCCGCTCCCCACTCAACACGCCCGCCTCAATTAAGCTAAAGCTGGCTTCCCTAAGTCACGGGTAGCTACTGATGAAGCCAATCGCTCACCATTCGTTTCAGAGCACTTCGTTTGACATAGCCGGTTATATTTAAATGGTTTCTTTTTTGTGCAATTTATGAAAGAAAAGAGTAGCGTTTTTTGATCTTTTTTAATTGGAAAAATTTGATTAAAGAAATCTGTTATTTAGTATTTTTTCAGATGAACAAAGGAATTGAAAGTTGCTCTCACCTTGTTCCCTTTACATTAAACATGTTTCCATTTTTGCTATGCGAAGCACGTGTAATATTGGGTACGTTTTAGTGGAACTTTGCACTCTTTTAAAGCTATCCGCTTTATTGCGTAAAATTAAGTGCAATTTCAAGATATCGGTTTCTTCAAAGATCTGTTACTTATTTTCACCGAATAACTTTTAATCATCTACACGAAGCGCGAAAAATGCAGAAATGAGAAAAGCTTGACGATTTCAAGGCTCAATTTTCAAATAAAAGTGAAAAATTGGAAAATTCTTTTAATCGATTCAGTTTCACAAAAGCTTTTCAGTGATACCGCCTCTGAATCTATCCGCAAAGGATCTCTAGCGGTCAAAACTGTTCAACAAAAAGTCGGGCTGGTATAGAGATCCTAATGCGCAAATAAATTGGAAGGGTTGGAACAAAACGCTGCCTAACAACTTAAAATACATATTTGTCCAAAATTCCCGATTTTCTTAACATACGCTATCCCCGTTGGTGAAAGAAAAATGAGTTAACTGGGGAGTGATCAAGCCAGCTTCCTTAAAGTTCTACAACAGCGACAGCTGTTATAGCGACGAATGTTCTTAGGCCGATCGAAACGTTCGCGCATTATGGAGTCTCTTTTGGTACAAATTCTAAATCTGTTGCTCACTTGTAGTGGCACCTTTAATTTAAGAAGGTTATTGGTATAATTGAGACATCAAGCAAGATCTAAGCCGCATTACTTTTTGCGTCAGTCTACGCGAGTGGATTCGATGAGAACAAGGATACAATGTAATGCAGAGGAATAATTTGACAGAGTTGACTTCCGACTGGGAGAAATTCACTAACCGTTTTTAAAACGATTGCAAGAAATTTCAGACCTTTTTGTTCCGACCCCTCTTGAGGGGGGTAGGAACTATATACTCAATTGGGTTTTTTGTTAGTTCAAGTTTGACCGATCGATATATTCATCGGAGAGAGTTGTGAGTGGTATCATTAAAAAGCCCGTCCAGTGTAGAATTTGGAATTAAAAGTTTTTTGAATATCCTTTTCTAGAGTTATCGAGGTTTACACTTTTTTAAATGTTAGACCAGTTTGCGTTAGTTTTATGCATTTTCTGGAATTTTTGCCTGAGATTTTGTCAATTTTGCTAAATTATGTTAAAAATGTTAGCAATAGTGTTGATTTTTTTTGAGGACAAAAAAGTACTGTAGACTATTTTGATGTAAATTTTCCGGCTAAAATTTTGGCTAAACGTTTCAAAATGCAGCCTGTTTCATCAAAAATAGCACGAAATAAGCTTATTTTTCTCCTTTTGATTAAATTTTCCGGAAGTACACACCCAAAAAGGCGCCA
Source organism: Convolutriloba macropyga (assembly GCF_964194025.1). Lineage (NCBI taxonomy): Eukaryota > Metazoa > Xenacoelomorpha > Acoela > Convolutidae > Convolutriloba > Convolutriloba macropyga. The sequence continues at coordinate 19,402,799 of NC_134477.1, forward strand.
ACACAATCTTTGTAACATCCAAAGGAGGCTAGTTCTACTTCCACTTTCATTGAGAGTGCCATGTGATTTTGCCGTTTTTAGCAAATTTACTCGATGAGTATCAAAAAATTATTTTCAATTTTGAATTTATAACTAACAAAAACTAACAAATTATCTATCTATAAAATTCGAAATAATTAGGTGTTCTTAATGGACAAACAGCAATTGCAAGGCTGGTTTTGGTCCAATCTCGGACTGTTACAATCCAGCAACAATTCGGATTGTAATCAGTCGCTCTTTTAAAAAATAATATCGGTTCTTATATTTAAATTAAAGAAAACAATTCAAATCAAAGCTTATGATGGTAGTTCCGATTGGCTTCCTAAGCGGTTCCAAATTAATGTATCTAGTTTTTTTACCCAAAAGCTTATTGTCTTTTTGACTTTTAAAAGTTTTTGTTTTTTAAATAAACAATGGCTTATTGAAATTAGCCCATATTTCTCTCTTAATTTAGTCAACTTTTAGCTTAGTGTCAGCAAAGAAAGAATGATTCTTCTTTCTACTGAATAAAAATCGATGTTTTTTGCGGTTGTACGCGTTAAGTTGTACTATCCAAGCCAGAAAATCAAGACTTCACGCGTACAACCGCAGTAAATATTCAGTTTTTATTCAGTAGAATGAAGAAGCTTTCTTTCTTTCTGACACTAAGTTAAAAGTTGAACAAATTAAGAGAAAAATAGGTGCAAAAGTCATTGTTTTTTCAAAAAAAAATTTAAGTCAAAACGGCCATAAGCGTTCGAATAAAACAACTAGATAAAATAATTGGGAACTTCTTAAGAAGCCAATTGGATCTATTATCAGTGAGCTTTGATTTGAATTGTTTTGTTCTTTAATTTAAATATTAAGAGCCGATTTTATTGTTTAAAAGAGCGACTGATTACCATCCGAATTGTTGTTGGATTGTAACAGTCCGAGATTGGACCAAAGTGGCCTTGCTATAGCTGTTTGTCCAGTAATAAAACCTAATTGTTTTGGATGTTACAGGTATAGATAATTTGTTAGTATAATTTGTTAATTAAAAATAAGTACTGCGTTTTCAGAATTTTTGATTTTTAGGCATTTGCCTATTTTTCACGATTTTCTCCCGTTTTATCACAATATCACATTATTAACAACTTACATATCACATTATGGGCGTTCAAAATAAGGTTAGGTTGAATAATTTAAAACCTTTAAACGTATAGATTATGATTTTAATGGCTTCGTCACCCGAAGAATTTTTTTTTGTTTTTTTTACTTTTCTCTTTAACTGTCGTTCTTTCTTTGTCGTTTTGGTCGTCTGCAGTTTTCTAGATAACGACAGGTCTCATTGGTTTTCTTTGGAGGAATAGATAAGCCGACATTCTGATTTGAGTAGATAACTGATGGCTTTCATGACTTTTAAAATAATTATTTACAAAAATAAAACTTCGCTTTTTTGTTCTTTTTATTGTCTATTTGTTGCCTAGTCTTGCTAATTACAGGTCAAATACGACTTTATAGACGTCAAGGAGGATGCAAGTGCACAAAATATGATGTTTCAAAAGAATTCATTATGACTTTACTGGCTTCGACACGGGTTTTTTTGCACAAAAATATAAATTAGTGTTTGATTATTATCTATATTTGACGTTCTGTTGTAGCCTTAAGACATGTTTTTATTAATTACAGGTCTTTAGTGTATCTTTTGGACGAATGAACGAACGTATTCAATTATTTCTCTTTGTTGCCAATGGCTTTCATGACTTAGAAGACATTTTTTTCGGAAAACAAAAGTTTTTCTTAATTTTGCCCTTTTCTCCTTGTTGTCTACTTGTTACCTAGTCTTATTAATGAGGTCCCATACCACATTATTGTTGTTTGAAGGATATGCAATCATATTTTAAGGGGCGAAATATGGCTTTACGGCTTCGGCGGCGTTTTCTCGCAAGTTAAAATTGAATTGTTTTTGTCTCTACTTATTCTTTTTTAATCGCAGAAAAAATTGAACAACGACATGTCTTAATGCCCTCTCTTAGAGGCTTAGGTGATCATAAACTTGTTCGATATTTTCAGTTGACCTCTAATGGTTTGCATTACTTTGCAATTAATTGTTTTTAAAATTATAAGAGAGTTTGTTAACTTTGCTCTTTTTGTTTTTTTGTCTAATTGTTACCGAGTCTTATCGCGGCCTGGTCCTATATCTTTTCTAGTGAAATATGAAATATTTTGTTCAGGCATACACCAATTTTTGTTTGAAAAATACTTGATTTTTTGGGATTTTCTGCCTGTTCATCATTTGGTAAACAATTACGCCAATAATGTGGATGAGCGGGCTCGGAACATTATGTGCAAATGCAAATTACCGTACCTCCTTGTTGTTCTTATTTGTGAAAGTTAACATGACATTAATCGAAGTGCTAGAAGAACATGATCAACGGAACAAAAATTAACTAATAGAGCAAACACTTTTTGGTAGTGGAGATTAGAACACTATGAAGTGGTAATATATAAGTAATGTTTATTGTTGATTGGGCATTGTTAAGCTCCATTTTTTCCAGATTTGTTAATTACAATGGTTCAGCCTGACCTTAGTGGTCTTTTTAGTGAGCGAGTTTTGCTTCCTAGTAGAATTTTTTTGCTAAGCTGCAAGTAGACCAAATGTATATGCGTTAGTTTCTTTTGCAAATGCATATTATGGTTGGGCCTTACGTGTTGTGTGTATAAATAGCATTACACAACTTTTTTTATAGTAAGTTACTCTTAAATATAGATATTGCGTCAGATACGAACAAATATTTGTTCATAAACGTTTAAATATCAGCAGATCGGCCTGAATAGACTTTCTCAACCATTGTATTTTAGTGGTTAACAGAATATAGTTGCATTATTACTTTTGATGCAAAATGGGAGCTGTTTTGGAGACTTCTCTTTCAGATTTTATGGGTTATCCTGTTTTGACTGAACTTTTCTATTCTCCTTTTCAAACGAGACTCGGGAATAATCCGAAGAGCGATAACTCATCAATTCATATCAGTTGTTATAAATTATACCTGAGCTGATCTCTGCTCAAGCAAACTTTTTCTTATAATCATTTCAAGTAAAGAAGAGATAAATACTTGAGAGTGAAAATGCCAAAACGAGGGGGTCGGAAGAAGTTCTCCACCCCTGAAGAGATTGAGCAACAACGCAAGGAGATGGAAAGGTTAGAAAAAAGAATTGTACACCTAGAGCGCTCATTAATAACACACTTTTGCACATCAAAGTCAGACTTCTCCCCCCCCCCATATATCGTTTGTTCGTCTTCTCCGCCTATTAGGGTTTTTAACACCTTTATTATGGTATACAGAAAATGGTAATGACCACAACTCATATTAGGATATATATACATTAGGAGGATCGAGATAAAACACGCATTTCTTGGTCCACACAAAAAGCAAACATTTTCTCTGAAACATTTTGTCCACAGTCATATCCTTGGCCTCTAAATTTTTTACTCGTGAGACAAACCTGGCTGGTATATGCAGAAACTCGAGTCTCAAAACTTTCAAATAATAAGCGTATCTGGATTTGATACGGTCTATGTACAATGAACCGAAAGCACGGTCTGTATACGAAGACATCATGCGCGGTCTTTTTCTATAATGAGAGTGATCAACTTTAGTTCTCATTAAGACAGTTTGTTTGCCAGCATTCGACCTATTTTCAGGCTCGCGTTGGGTGCTGATGGTGAGAACGGTGACGGGGATGGCAGTGGGGATGAGGGTGGCGTGAATGGTCGACTGGAAGGTACAGAAGGTAAACCAACTACTGCTAATGGGGAAGAGGCACAGGAGGAATCGAGTGAAGACGAAGAAGTCAGAGCCAAAGGTAAGTTGTCGGATTTTCCTATATTTTATAACGTGACCGTTGATGACAAACGTTTCCTGGGAAACATCTTCTGTGAATCAATCATATTGAAATTAAGGAAAAGGTCTGTCAGTATTTCTTATGGAACTTAAGTCAGGTATCCAATATTTGAAATTTAAGTTTAATTTTTTCTCAAGTTTCCCGGAATTAAGATGCCAGCAATTCAATAAACAGTGAGGCCGAAAAGATCATTTTTGCATCATTTGATAAATATTTCGAGAATAGTCATGAAAGCTCCGAAAATGTACTAAGTAGAATTTTGGGTAACGTGACCAATTAAAGATTTTTATAGCTGCGAAGCTGTAAGCTGAGCGGAGCTATATTGCGGTGATCTTGGTTTTTATGACTCGAAGAGGAGTATTGGTATTCTACAGGTTTTTTTTAGCTAGAACAAGTTTGTTCAGCACATGAATTTTGGCCCCTTTCTATTCGAACTTTTACCTCTGCTTTTGATTGTTGACTTCTGTTTTGGAGCATTAGATTTTAACAGTAGCTTAGTTTGTAGTTTATAGTTATCACGAACTGTGATTGAGGCTTTAGGTGGTTGAGATTTTCTGATGAATTTTGAGATTTTTTGGTCCTTTATAAGTCACCCCTATTTATTTAAACTGCAGACCCGCACCTACCTGCGCCCCCCCCCACCAACTACCTGCCTGAACGGCACCCTCCCCCACCACCTAACAACCCCCCCCCCCCCCCCCCACCGCGCGCGCCTACCCTGCACCCCTAAGCTAAAAGCTGTCCTCAATTTTTAAAACCATGTCTACAGTTTCATTAGGCTATTAATTTGATGTTTCTTATTAGAGGTTAAGTTAGGTAAGTAATTTTATTGCACGACTCTTCGAGTTGTTTCCGGTATTCTACGGCAATGTTTTTTGTTTCGTCGTCTGACGCTCGTTTTCGTGTTACATTTGTTCACACAGCAAAGCTGAAAAAGTCAATTTTTCTTGAATGACTTCTTCCTCTCACTAACGGAATTTGCGCGCGTTATTCACTCTCTTTAGCCAATTTTTTTAACTCATTTGCGTGATTAGATCATACGTGACTCACCCCACTCAATAAAATGACTTTTGCCGTTTAAAACTTTGATTTGAATTAGTTTTATGTGTGATAAAGGTCCCCAATGAAACGGCTTCTGCGCAAAAAATTTTAACAAGCTTTATTAATTAATAGCTGAATGCTTTTTACAAAGCTTTTTCGAGGCTTCGATAACTTTTTCATCTTACATCTGTATCTGTTTTTATGTCTATTAAACGGCACGCAAGTCTATTCTTTCGCAGCTATTCCGACAATCTGCCGGCTATGTTAATTACAGAGAGTCAAATAGCTATTTTACCAGGTGTGAGCCACTTGATCGCAGTGTCGAACCCGAACTACGTGAAGACGAAGAGTGCCAAGAAGCTGGACCAGGTGAGTGCGAGTGACAGTAGGCCAGTGTTGACTAGAAGGGAGAGGGAGGAGATAGAGGCACAGAGACTGGCCGAGGAAGCAGAGGCTGCTCTAATCAAACAGGAGATGGAGACACTAGCTGTTGTCAGACAGGTGAGACAATTTGTTAGAAGGTCAAAAGATCAAGCAGATGCGGATAAAATAATTTCTTAATCAAAACGTTTTTTTTTTAGAAGTTTTTCGTGATCTGCTGTATCTGTGCGGTGTTCCGCCTTCAGTTAATATTGAAAGTGTGGTGTTGGTGGTGCTGTGGCTGGACGTCAGAGAATCAAACTAATCAGTTTTTATCACTGACGCCAGTGTTCGTGGTGTTTCAAAAAAGTCCCTTGAGTTATAGTTACTTCGGCACGATATGCCTGGGCTACCCTTTGCCCACTGTTGTTCCTTGTCAACAGTTAAAACTTTTGCGAGATTCAGAAATCTTCTTTTGCTACCGTGAAAAAGTCATCAATTTCCTAACCATTTAATTACATCTCTATAATCAAAATGATGACTTGGTGTTTCTTAAAGTTAATTTTTAGCACGTGCCTCCTGGTACACTCCGCCCCCATTTTTTGGGCACCAAAAATCAGAAAAGTTGTAGTCGATCTGTTGTTGTTGTTGAAGTCTGTTTGAAGTCACTGTTCGTCGTCTTGTCGTGTTCTCTTTTGCTCGGTTGTTGATTTTGATGTAGCCGAAATGGATATTCTTGCATCAGCTGCTGATGATTCCGTTGAAAATGTTGTTTTGAGCTGCGTCCTCAATAAAGCGCTGATCTTGAAGCTATGGACTTGGCCATATCTATATGTATGTCTGAACTAACTTTGATGATGTCTGCTGTTGAAGAATGTGTTGACTGCTGATCGAAAACTGCTGCTGCTTCTGAAGTAATTCTCGACGAACTGTTAGTTGTCGTGAAATTCGTGTTAATGTCTTCCGTTGGTGTCGTCTGTATGTTGTTGCTGTATACTGGTTGTCAACGTGCCGCTTAGAGTGATATATGAAAATTGTATGCTGGAAAGTTGAATTGCTTTTTGTGCTGACTGCGTTTGATTGTGTACAGTTGTTGTTATTATGAATCAACTTTAATATTGGCTTACTGGCGAATGTCAAAATACTGAATGACTATTGGAAATGTTGTTGTTGCTGGTCTGCTCCTTGAAAGTTTTTGGTTGACAAACTGATGCTGCCCGTGTTCCATACCTTACCTAAACCTACCATTGCCTTGTACCTATTTCTTACCTTTTACCAGTTTTTCCCCAAATTATAGTTCGTCGAAATAAACATTTTGTAATAATTTTGTAACTCTAGTGTTTGGCTTTACCTAATTTGTTCAATGTAATCCACCTATACAAAATACTTATATCCTGATGCTTCAACTCGTTGCTGTGGTGAAATAAGCTGATTAATTGTGCATTGTGAATTCCAAAACCTACCTAATCTCTATCCAGAATTTGTCTTCCTGTTAAACCTACCTAACTAAATTTTCCCGTTTGAATTATGTTCTAAGGTACGATAAGTATTGCTAATTTGAGTATCCGGGTGAGATACTTATTGAAATCCCTAGTTGTACCTGAATGATACCTGAAGTTCCTTTGAATTGCTAGGTCACTCTATTAAACTTTGAAATTTTCATCTTTCAACTTACCCTAAACCCAAAACTGATATCAAGTTTGTGTTTCAGATTGTTTTTAAATTATTGTTCCCCATTTACTGTTAATAACCTTTATGTTGATTTGTCGTTGATCAAACTAAGTTTAGTAGCTGGTTTAGTAAAATCACCTCTTGATGTTTTAACCAGGCAAGACCTTACCACATTATATATACCTTTTGTACCCTACCTACCGCCAAAATTCCCCTTGGTGTGTTGTTTTTGATTATCCCAACTATATTACCGTCCTTCTATCCCGTCTACTGTTGAATGCCATTTTCGACGTTTTCTGAGTGTTGGCAGATTTTCTTTTTAAAGACGTGTCCAAAACTCGTTCTTGATACTGTTGACGTTGTTCCATAGTTTTCCTGTTCCTCTGTGGTTGCTGCTAATTGAAGTATCTGATGGCAGTCCTGTTGTCATTCCTATCAAAAAATGTCTTGATGTCAGGCTTTCGACTTTGCGTATGTCACTGCTGACTGATGTTAGAGGTCTGCTGTTGAGTAGAGCTTTGACTTGGCAAATAAGGGTTGAGAAACTGTCTTTCTGGAGTTTCCTAGGTCCGCCGATTTTGAAGAAGATTCATTTGCTCATTCCAATGCGGCGTTCCCATGATCCACAAAAATGTGGTGCTACTGGCGGAATAAATTGCCATGCATTCTCTTTCGACTCCGCATGTTTCTGTATCTCTGTCGTTGTGAAGCTGCTTTCCTCGAATGTCTTTGCTTTACTGGTGAAATATAAAGCGTTGTCACTGTGAATTCTGTCTGGTAGTCCTCGTTGGCGGAAGAATCATTGGAATGCCAATATGCATGATTCCTTTTGCAAGTTTCTGGTCACTTCGATGTGAACCGCTCGTATTGTTAGACGGGTGAATAGGCAACAGTAAGTTTTCATGGCTGTTTTGATCTGGCTGTAGATTTCAAGGGGCCCCAAAAAAGTGTACTCCGATTTCCTTGAAAGCTACAGGTTTTACTGAGAATCGGTAACTAGAAAGATCTGACATCTGAGGCTGGCTGTTGAGTCGTCTCTGTCATCTTCATACGTTTGAGATCTTGTTTATTACTGTTTTCATTGAAGAACCCAATAGTTCAACTGAATGTGTGTGTTTGCTGTTCAATTCCAACATGACCATTGGTGTTGTGTTGCAGTTCCAAAAAAAGACGAATTATCCTGTTCCTATCGTCTAAGATAATTGGCTTCTTTGTTGCTGTTGAAACTGGTGCGTTGGCTAGTCTGCTGTTTAAGCGAATGCTACCATCTTCGTCAGTTGAAGGTGTCAACTGAAGCAATCTACTCCTTTTTGAATGGGCTTGTTGCGTGTTAGTTGATTCACATCCTCATCGAGCAATTGCTGCTGATATAGACGGAAAAGAAAGTTCTCTGCATCTATGATCTGTTGGTCACGTGTTCTCGTTGTTTTGTAGGATTTTTATTTTGATGATGACGGCTCTGATTTTCAACCTATGGCTAAACCTGTTGGCATCAATGAGTTCCTTGTCAATTGGTTGTCGTCGTGTTAACTGGGACTTCTGTTCTGCGCTCTTCAGGAAAACATTTTTATTCTGTTGTTCGTCTGTTGTCCAGTTGTCGCTAGAGGATAGAAGAAAGTGTGGTCCTTGTAACCAAAAAAATTTTTCTGTCATGTCTGTTGCTGTAAGTCCCCTCGTTCCCTGATCTGCAGTGTCGTCCTTGGTGTTGACGTAGTTCCACTGATTAGTGCTTGTGAGATCCCTTATTTGGCAATTCGGTCTGATGTACATCTTGTGCTTCAATTTGAAGTTCTTGAGCCAACTGAGAACAGTCGTGCTGTCACTCCATAGAAAAATTTTATTAAACTTGAAATCCATTTCATCCTCGATTGTTTTCTTCAATTTTGCTGCATGCAACTCTAATCTCGGAATTGTTTTTTGACGTAAGGGTGCCACTCTTGTTTTTACCATAAACGAGTTGTGCTTTCTTGTTTCTGGTTGTCTTGATTCATGCTGCTGTTGCTGCCAATGATGCGTCACAGAAAAGATGAAGTTCCATTGTGTCCCCAAGTGCTCCACCACCTACCAACCTGTATACTCCTACTGTACCTAATAATTACGTTTCCAGTACCCAATCCTTGATGGCCTTTCCATTGTCTCCACTGATGGCTTTGTCCCATTCGCCTCCATGTTTCCATATTTCTTGCTGTAGAAAATTGGCTCGGACGAGGAAAGGAGATATGATTCCCAAAGGATCGTAGAAACTTGACACAAAAAACAGAAACTTGCGTTTTGTCCATGTTTTCCTGTCCAAGTTCTTTCTGTCTTTTGCTTTGAACATTATCTTGTCTTCGTCAAAGCTCCAGTGAATTCTAAGCGCTCTTTGATAAAAACTTTTACTGAAGAGCTCCTCGACGGGTTTGCATAGATCGTCTTGCATCTGCTGACGAATTTCACGGCTGTTGCTGCACCATTTTGTCAGATTGAATTGACTTTTTTTCAGAGTATTCTTGACATCCTTGGCTTTACTGAAAGCTGTGATGGCGTCGCTGAAAGATGCAACCATGTCATCCATGTAGAATGTCCGCTGAACGATCTCCAGAGAATTTGGGTGATCTTTAATGTCTTCTTTGGCTGTCTGAATCGCAGATAACATCGGTCTTGTCGTACTCCAATGTGCATAAACATCGCTTCGATATCTCCCTCGATTGCAATGGCTCTCTGTCGGAATCGTAGCAAAATTCTAAGCATATTCCCGGAGAGGTCAGGTCCTGCTAAGAGTTTGTCATTGAGGCTTTTTCCGCTTTGTGGTGCTTTGGCATCGTAGATTCTCCTTATCTTGTCGGGTTTGTTTGGGCTGACAAGGCCATAGTGTGGTATGTACCATCCTGTATCTTTCTGTTGATGGAAAGGTATTTTTTCAATGTAGCCTTTTCCAGGTCTGCTTGAGTGCCCTCATTGTATTTCTTGTACTGCTCAGGTTTCTTCTGTAGTCTGTTCACAAGATGATTCAGATGGGTAAAGGCTTGTGACCGGTTGTCTGGTACGCGTTCGGCCAGAAAAAACTGCGCGGTGTACCGCCTTCAGTTAATATTGAAAGAGTGGTGTTGATGGTGCTGTGGCCGGACGTCAGAGAACCAAACTAATCAGCTTGTTTCACTGACGCCAGTGTTGGTGGTGTTTCAAAAAAAGTCCCTTGAGTTATAGTTACTTTTGGCAAGATATGCCTGGGCTACCCTTTGCCCACTGTTGTTCCTTGTCAACAGTTAAAACTTGCGTGAGATTTGCTTCACAAATCTTCTTTTGCTACCGTGAAAAAGTCATCCATTTCCTAACCATTGAAATACATCTCTATTATCAACATTATGACTTGATGTTTCTTAAAGTTAGTTTTTAGCACGTGCCTCCTGGTACAGTATCTAAGAATTAGGATATGATACATTAGATTCTTTTTTATAGAAAATTGAGATATAGAAAGGTGCCAAAGTTAATTGCACGAGATAAACTTTACCTAGCTCTTTGATACCATCTGTGGATACTTATTCAATTTAGTTTTGGCTAAAGAGATGAGAGAATTATTCTCAAGCAAATTATTTCTACTTATTTTGCAATTAGGGTAATAAACGATAAACTGCTTTGGGATTGGGGACAGAGGTGACAAGACAATTTACCCAATTCCATTTTACCCGATGCCAATATACCCGAGGACAGAATAGCTTCAAATTTCATACTGCTAGATATGAGGATTATAATATCCGATCTGACCTGCATTTTATTCGAGGTGCCGAAATTTGCACTGATTGATTTGCACGATGAGAGCTCCAAAAAGAACATCTTGAAATCTTATGGGGAAATAATTTGATCTACATGCCATGCCTTGCATTATCTATATTTTTTAGGAGCGTGAAAGAGAAAAGGCTAAAGCGGAGGCAGAACGAAAAGCCAAAGAAGCAGAAAAGGCTAAGAAGGCTGCCGAAATGCAAGCGAAGATGCAACAGAAACTGCTGAATAAACAGAACAAGGGCAGAAAGGTCAATCAACAGAAATTAGAACAGCAGAAGTTGGAAGCTGACAAGAAGGCTGCCGGGGGATCACACAAATCAAAGGAATCCAAGGAAAAAGATAAAGACTCATCTTCTTTGAGTAAATCAAAAAGTAGTTCGAAATCAGAACGTAAAACTGAATCTCGCCAAGTTAAACCTAAAGATGATTTTTCGTGGGACGACAGCGATGACGACAGTAGTGCTAAGAACGATCTATCACTTGAAAGAAAATCGCCTGAAAAGAATAAATCTGAAAATGCTCCTACCGTGAAGACCAATTTTGATGACACAGATGATGACGATGATATTGCTTTTGGCTAAATTAATTAATCGATGCTAAATTGATTAATTATTTTTGATTGGTATTTAAATTTTGGCAGCCTTTGAGATCACACGCTACTATCTCTGCTTTAATCATTTGCGATTATTTTGCTCTCTGAAAATCGAAGCCTTCTTTCTGAAGATGGTTACTTTTAGTTCAATTTACGTTTAAACACACTGTCTTCACTGACGATTTGACAAATGTACAGCTATTTTGTCAATTGCTCTCGAACGAAGTTTGAGGCAATTATTGCAAATGTGTTGGCTTTTTCCGACTTGAGGAGGAGTATTGGTATTCTACATGTTTTTTCAGCTGGAGAAAGTTTGTTCATGACTTGAATTTCGACTTCTTCCTATCATTCGACCATTTACCTGCGTTTTGTGAACTTTCACATCTGTTTTCGAACATTGTACTTTATCAGTAGCTTACTTTGTAATGTATAGTGATGAGGAAATGCTGGTAATATTTTTTGGTGAAAGCTTTGATCCCATTTTAGTCCCTCCTTCGTATCTAAACTACAGACCCTCGACCTGCCTACCTCCCACATCCCCTTCCTACCAACCATTCCTTCATTGTACTAATTGCGGATTAAAAAGGCAAATCGCTGGCTTGAACGTAATAATAGGGTAATTAAGAGAGTTTGGTTTCTGAATTGTCTTAAATGAATGCAAAAACAATGTGGAAATTAATGACATAAATTGAGGGCAAAAGTGAAGAGGTGTTGTCATCTTTGTCCACGACCTGGTCAAATAGTTACTTTGGCACGATATGCCTGGGCTACCCTTTGTCCACTGTTGTTCCTTGTCAACAGTTAAAACTTGCGTGAGATCGCTGGCTTGAACGTAATAATAGGGTAATTAAGAGAGTTTGGTTTCTGAATTGTATTAAATGAATGCAAAAAGAATGTGGAAATTAATGACATAAATTGAGGGCAAAAGTGAAGAGGTGTTGTCATATTTGTCCACGACCTGGTCAAATCAACCGAAAAAGGTCAAAAGTACATTTTGCGGCGTAATGTTTGTTTTTATCAAGGATTACGAGATCGGTGTCTGTTTTAGCATGTCGAGTATTCCAGTTGCACCCAATCAGAAATTTTGTTCTTCCACGATCTATTTATGCATAGGAGCATTATCTTGCTTATCAATAAGATCATGAAAAGGCTGAGCTAAACTTGAGCTTTCATCAAAACTTGAAGTAAGTTCTTGAGCGCTTGACGTTTTTGCACAGAATTTACAAATTAGGTAGTATGATTGGTTTTTTTGCATATAAACTTGTTTTTCATATTAATTTTCAATGCATGCTGTGTGCACTGAATCGTCAAGTTTAAGATAAGTTGTTTGTAAGCAGTTACCCATCAAAAGCAGACATGCCTTTTGTAGCATAACAAATTAGTTGAGCTTTCCTTAAGTGGAGCACGGAAGAGTTCAATTGCTTTAAAAATTTAGCACAGTTGTTTTGCGGCCTGTGAAAATCATGCTTTGCGTAGTAGTGACACCACGATTAATTCAACAATATCTAACATCAACAAATTCTAACTGTTTAAGGCAAATTTAAGGTGATTCATAGCATCGGTATCATTTTTCAAACGTTTGTATCATCAGACTTCACTGGATTTCATAAATTACTTTTAACATTGATTGAAATATTATAAAATTATCTTTCATTTTTATGGAAATACGAGAACTAGTTATACCCTTAATTATAAATTGGATTACAAATTTATGTTAAAAAAAGGTACAGTTATCAACAAAATGAGCACGATTCCTCGATTTTTTTTGTTCCGAACCTACTTGTGGGGGGAGGATCTATATACTCAAATGGGTTTTTTATGCTGACAATTTTAGCCGATCGATATATTCATCGTAGAGAATTGTGAGTGGTATCATTAAAAAGCTCGTCCAGCGTAGAATTCAAAATCAAAAAGATTTCAATTTCGTTTTTTTCGAGGAGTTATCGAGGTTTAAGGTTTCATCTGAACACGGCATACTTGGTTCACTTTTGTTCACTTTTAGCGTAATTTTTGATCCGATCAACTTTTTTTTCTATTAACATGTTAGTTCAAAATTACCTTTCACGCTACAAAATGCATCAATTTGGTGTTTCTAATAGACGAAAGGCGATTAAAAAGATTAGTTCTGGTCTCATCGGGAAATTTACCATTAAAAAATTACAATTCTATTTGAGAGCCGTTTTTTTAGAAAAATTTTTATTTTGTTATTTTTTAACTCACTAAGAGAATAGTCAACTCTCTTATCGAGGTTCTGTTAATGAAAAGCCATCTTTACAGTTCAATGATTCCCAATGAACCGAACATTAGCTTTCAAGGAATCGATCTTATTTTTTTCGGCTTCGACTCTACTTTTCAATGAAATTTTGATTTTCTTGTTGAGATTTTACTGAATTTTTGAAGTCCTATGCCATGGACAGGTTGACTAAAAGTGCAATAGTCTTCTTAAGGAGCATTAAATGAACCTATCTGGTTCTTTGAGTGGACAGCTAATGGCTGTTAAGACTTTCCAAAATTTTTTGAACATTAGCCAATCTTAAAGTTATTTTCGCGAACTTTAAGTCAGTCTCAGTAATTACAGGACCACCGTCTTTTCTACTGCAACCAAGTTAATCTGGTTAGCTTTTTTATCTGCAATTTTTGGCTCTATGACTTCGATGCGACGAGTTTTCAATTTTTCTTAAATAATTTTTTGGGTATTTTCTAAATAATTTTGTTTCCTTTTGGAATCTTATGACATTATTCTAATATTGATAGTTCCCAATGGCTCAGAGAAGACGTTAAAAGAATCACGTATAAAGTTTCCAGAGAAAAGGGTGGTTTTAAATGGCTTCGGCACTTTCTTCTCGCACTTTTTTTAATGAATTTTTGGTTTTTGCCTGTATTTGTTATAGTTTTCATTGTCATAAGACTTCTGATGTCTTTTTGATGATTGGTCAACGACAATCAGCATTTTCTTCCCACCGAGGCATAACGTAGCGACTTCTGTTGAAAGCTATTGAAATTAATGGCGTTGACACTACAGAATTTTTCAAAAATCTCTTGGTTTTAATATATATGTTCATACTTGTTGATCATTTGGGGTCGTAATGTTTAAAAAAAAGAAGAATCCCATTGCCGTTTAAAAAATATATGAAAAAAGAAAAGTTTTTAACTGAAAACTTATTTTCTTTTAATGGCTTCGAGACTTTTCGCTCAATTTTTTTGAATTTGCTGTTTTCGCTTTTTTCATTCTTCGTATAGCCCTAAAATGCCGATTGGTCTCATAAGCTTCTAATTGATGGTTGAATGAATGTCGTTGATACTAAGGGTGTTCTCCAAGAATTCGTGATTTTAAAATATTTTTCTATTTTTTGAAGACTTGTAGTTACAGAAAGAAGAATCTTATCGTTGTTAAAAATGAAATGAAAAAAAGAAATGTTTGTACGTAGTTATTTTTTTAATGGCTGCAACACTTTTGTCTCATTTTTTAGTGCTTGCTGTTTTTTCATTCTTTACGTCTTAATATGCTGAGAGGTCTCACAAGCTTCCAATTGAGTATTGAAAATTGATATTACTCTATGCAATCAGTTCACAGCGAATAGTCGTAAAGTTTATGGTTTTTTTTTCGTTTTCAATTTTTTTGGCGATTTTTTTTCTATATTTTTGTGTAGAATTTTTTTGTTCTTTTCGTGAACTTGTAACTTAATCTCATCAGTGCGAAGTCCCATCCAGCTCCTTTCCTTGTAATTCAAAAATTAAATTTATATATCTCGTAGATGATGTTTCGTTTGTGGGACAATATGCGTTTGCATAAATGTTTTGTGAGTGGTCAATATTTGTTTTTTTTTCTCTTCTTGTACCACATTCGCGTAATAACACTGCCCAATTATTTTTAAATGAAGCCCAAGTGAACTTATTTAATCGTTCAGCATAATTTTAGCTCAATTAGTATAGATAACAATTGAAATGAAAAACAATAGATAATAGCTAATGATTTTAATGGCTTCAATAATTTGTGTTTTCGCAGATTGTTTGTAGTTTCTTGAGCTTTTCTGCATCTTTAGTGCGTTTCTATGGATTAGTATAATCAAAGACAGGTCCTATCTTTTTGGTATTGACACTTTAATAAATTTATCGGGAATAATTTTGTTAAAAGCTAATGATTTTTAAGACGTTTGAAATTATTTGGTTTAAGAAATGTTGATAGATTTTTGAATTTCGCCTCATTATTTTTTTCTTTTTGCTTGTTACCTAGTCTCATTAGGGAAAAGTCCCATCTGCTGCATAGTTAAAATAAAAGAAAATTTGCGAAGTTAAGGTTTTATCTGATTGCATTTTGACGTTGTTTACTAGGTGCTTTTACATTTAGATATTGAGTTTTTGCCGTTAATTTTTTTGGTTTTGCTTATTTTGTTTAATTTTTTTTCTTGTAGTTTTCTTTTTGGCAGAGCTCGTGAGCGCTGTAATGAGGCATGGCATTATGTAATTCAATTAGTAGTTTAGGTGTGAAGCGATTTGTTATAACTCAAACATCTATTTTTTGGTTATCTCTTCATTTGGCTGACAATTAAGTCAAAGATGTAGATCAGCTCGGTTCGGAACTTCATGTGCAAGCGCACATTAACGAGCCTCCTTGTTACTCTTTACCTTCTTTTACTTTTTTTCCTATTCGGCGTATTTTAATTTTAAGGCAAATATTTCGAAGAGGAGTCTTAAGATTCTACAGGTTTTTTTTTTAGCAGAAAGCAAGTTTGTTCATGACTTGAATTTTGACTTCTTTCTGTTCGAGCATTTACCTCCGTTTTTGATTGTTGACTTCTGTTTTCGAACATTGGACTTTAACCTACCCCCCCCCCCCCCCCCCTGTAGTTTGTGTTGTTGTCTCTGCTATCCAGACACGCATGAACTCTAGTCATAAAATATGATTGAACAAAATGTGTGTAAGATTTTTCTATAGAAGTAAGGTACGTCAATCAATTCGCGTGATATCTCCGACTGGTTACGAACTCTTCAAATCGATATGATG
The DNA here is from genome assembly GCF_964194025.1 of Convolutriloba macropyga. Lineage (NCBI taxonomy): Eukaryota > Metazoa > Xenacoelomorpha > Acoela > Convolutidae > Convolutriloba > Convolutriloba macropyga. The sequence goes on from NC_134477.1 coordinate 19,419,136, forward strand.
ATCAATGTGATATTTTTTGTGCCTTGTTTCTGGTGAACAAAATTTATAACGAGGAGGCGCCGTAATGTGCGTTGGAACATAATGTTCCGATCCGGTTAATCAACAGTTTTGACTTAATTGCCTGAAAATGAAGAACAGAAAAGAAACATTCAAACACACGTTTTGAAAATAATTGATGTTTGTGCTAAAAAAGTTTAAAAATTTAAATCGCAAAATGAATTTAGTGATGGCGCATTAGAGGGTCGACGAGACCTGTCGTAAATGAGACTACGAGTCACGAAACAGAATAGCGGGACATCAATGGGGACTGTCTTTGAAATGAATATAAGAAAAGACAAGAAAAACCACATATTGCCAGGATGAAAAACACGAAATTTTTGTAAAAATTTTATGTCAAAGCGATGTCACCTTTGCTTAAACTTAGAACCAATACAGTTTAAAGTTCGCTTTACACAAATCTGGATGGGACCTGTCAATAATGACACTAATATACAAACTGACAGAAAAGGGTAAAGTTGGAAAATATACTTATTTTTTAATGGCCGCGAAGCGATAGCGGCTATTATTGGGGTCATCGCGTTTTTTACAATTCAAAGAATTTGAATTGTATTGGTGCGTTGTCTTTTTTTTAAGTTCTGTTCACACATTTTCATGATTTTTGAAGTCAAATTGGAGTAGTGATTTTGTTCACGCCGAAACAGGAAATGGAGCGAAAAAGCGAGTGGTTTTTCGGCGTGAATTTTTTTACTATAATTTTAAAGTATAGTAAGAAATCGGTGTTTGAACAAAAATTCGTTTTCTCGCTGGTGGTTTTTTTGTTCACATGCGGCAATTTTACTTTGATTTTAACAGTTCTTTCGATTTTTTTGATCGGATTTTTTCTAAATGTTTTTCCCAGTCCATTTAAAGTTATTTCTAGGCCTAGTTTTTTTGTTTGAACCAAATTTCCACTTTTCGCTAGTTGTTTTTTTGTTGACGTGCGGCATTTTGACTTTGATTTTCTGTTTTTTAAAACTTTTTTGATCTGTTTTTTGGACATGATTTTCCCATTTCACTCAAAGTCCGTTTTAGGTCTAGTCTTTTGTTTAGTCAATGAAAATTCTTTGTATTGTATGTCAAGACTTGTACTGATATGTTTTTTTAATTCGTTGTCTCTACTGCTTTGTAGTTAGAATTTGTGTGCGTGACGTCATTTGTTCTGAGTTTAGGTCAATTGCGTGACTTACCTCACTCAATAAAATGAAATCTGAACTGGCTCAATGAACTTCATATTTTATGAATATTTACTAGTTAAAGAGCAATAGTGTGCATCTAAGTAGTGCTAAATGTATATGCCCTAATTCTTGAGTATTGAAGTCTTGAGTTTCTGATTTCGAATAATCTACTAGGGATTTTTCTTTATAGAGCTTATGAGTCTCATGAAAATGCCAGTCCAAATCTGACCCAAATAGTCTAGTGGTCTACCAATGGACTGGTGGTCAATCTCTCTATCTTATTCCTGTAGTTGTTTCAACTCTATGGAGGCCACAAGCGTCTATCGCGGCAATTTTCCGGCAATCTGCCGGCTATGTTTTTAGTCAGTTATTAGAACCAATATCTTTCAACTGACGGCATCAAAGGGCGGACGAGACATGCCAATATCACATCAAGTTATATAACAAGAAGAACGAAAAACATGCAAAACCAAATTACTAAATGAAACATCTGAAAGAAGTCAAGAAAATCATACTCTTCTCTAAAAATATTTGTTCACTTAAGTGTCGCTCAAACCAATGAAACCTGTCCTTAATGTGATCAAGAGGCAAAGCGCCGGATAAGAAGCATTTATGAGCAAATGTTCGAAATTAAATATTTTATGGAATGTAGTCACATAGCCAAAAAATCAATAATTAAATCATATTATTGCTATCTAGTTGAATTTTTATTTAACTGAAAAGCTTTGCGACCTGTAATTAATACGACCAAACCGGGCCGAGGTGTCAACGGTAAAAAACGCAAAATTATGTAAGATTGGCGTTGAATGCGTTGAATTTATGTAAGATCTACGCTTGAGCGTAGATCTTACATAAATTCAACGCATTCACCTCAATCTTACATAATTTTGCGTTGAATTTTGGCGTAGATCTTACATATTTAGCGTTGAATTTTAGCGTAGATCTTACATATTTAGCGTTGAATTTAGCGTTGATCGTACATAAATTCAACGCCAATCTTACATATTTTGCGTTGAAATTTGGCGTAGATCTTACATATTTACGATTCTAAAACCTGTTTCAGACCATTTTACAATTTCAAAACTTTTTCAAGTTTTTTTTTCGAAAATTTAATTTTTTCACTATTTCGAACCCTATACTCCAAAGGTGAGTAACAAGAAGTCAGAAAAAATCTTTTTTAGTGCTCTTTTAAAGTGCAAAATCCAATTCAGACCATTTGAAGATTTCAAATTTTTCAAGTTTTTTTTCGAAAAATTGATTTTTTTTACTGTTTCGACCCCTATGCTGCACAATTGAGAAAAATGAAGTCAGCAAAAAATAACCATTTGCTCTCTTACGGTGCAAAAACCATTTCAGTCCATTTTAGGAATTCAAATTTTTTTCAAAACTTAAAAAAAAATTTAAATTTTTCCCAGTAAGACGTGTGCTGAGGTAGGGTTACCTAGGAAGGTTACTCTAACTCTGTCTTATGGAGTCTCAAGAATATAGTATATCTTAAGGCTTACCTGACTAACTAAAGTTCTATTCCTCTAGTCTGTTACTCTTCTATCTGAGCTTCAGCAGACAGTGCACCGGCCGCAATGCTAAAGTCTAGCGTATATCTCAATACAAAACAAGAGCGGAGTAGAGAGAGAGAAATATACTTTATTATTATATCAGGTCTGACTGGTACCGACTAAAGGGTAGAGTTGTCTTGTTGTCTCTGGGAATAACAAATAAACATTCAAGGGAAAGGCATTTCCATAATTTCAACCAATCAGGGTTGAGTATTTCAGCATTTATTTTATTAAATAAAATAAGTTTATAAATCCTTTTGTTGGAAGTCAACACTGACTCCACCAGTACTTCTCACATGATAAATGCGTTGAATACGTTGAAATTATTTAAGATCTCGGCTAAATTCAACGAAAAATATGTAAAATCTAGGCTAAATTCAACGAAATATATGCAAGTTCTACGCTAAATTCAATGCAAAATATGTAAGGTCTACGCTAAAATCAACGCAAAATATGTAAGATCTACGCTAAATTCAACGCAAAATATGTAAGATCTACGCTTTATAAGGATTTCGGCTCTTAAGGAAACCAAGGTACGGTGGCGCAATGGGAGAAGAGGCGACAAGTAAACAGGAGGTCAGTGGTTCGAGTCCCATTCCCAGAGTTCTACGGGTTGATTTTTTGTAAGATCAACGCTAAATTCAACGCAAAAATATGTAAGATCTACACTAAATTCAACGCTAAATATGTAAGATCTACGCTAAATTCAAGGCTAAATATGTAAGATCAGCGGCAACTAGCGTTGACAAGTTGGAAAATTCACCGCCATTTCTTACATAATTTTGCGCTGAATGCGTTGAATTTTTGTCTTTAAATTCAACGCATTCAACGCAAAATTATGTAAGAAAATTGCGGTGAATTTTCCGACTTGTCAACGCTAGTTGCCGCTGATCCTACATAATTTTGGCAGAATTCCTCGGCCCGGGAAGCTAAAAATTACAGTACTCTGATTAAAAAGAAGCAAATTTTATTAATTCAAGTATAATTTTAAAAACAATCAAAATCGTATTAGAACCATTAGCAATCAACGGAAGGCATCAAATAATTCTATTCAAACCTTCAAGGCAAAGCAATGAAAACTGTCATAATTCGAGTTATGTTATCTGACTTCAAGAAGGGCAACAAATACAGGCAAAATCAAATGACAAAATGAAAATGTAAAAGAACAGTGTCGAATCCTTGAAACCATATACTATTCACTGAAGACATTAAATATGCTCAATAAGATTCCGTCCAACGCTTTAGCACTATACAGTTTAGTTTGTGTTCCACTGGAAAAGAGTTTGCGACCTGTTTTAAGCTACAAAATTATAGTATTTAAAAAAAGAACTAAGCTACAAAAGGAAGCAAATTTTCCTGATTTTTTCCAATTAGCTCTCTCCTGAATGCATTAGAAACGTTTATCTCTACCTCTTTAAGAATAACAAAACTAAATTGAAAGACCAAAGAACAACAAAATGGAGTTAAATTTACCGAAATAAAATGGAGTTAAATTTACCGAAATAATTGAAAGTTAGAAATACTTTGTTGAAGCCAACAAAAACTCTTAGCTTCTCTCTGGAAAAATGATAGCCATCCAATATTTGAAGAATTGAGACCCTACATTGATTGAACACTGATGTGACATCATCTTACTTGTCTGTGATATATAGCAAAAACAAAAAAAACTTTATAAATTTTGAAAAAAGCTAACGTAAAAAAATTATAAAGATTTGAAAAGCCAATACATTCTGAATGCTTGTTAAACGTAAAAATTTATGAAAGCGAGTCAAAATAGCCTTCCTACCATTGCTCGTAATCGAAAACACGTTTTATCCAACTCTTTCAATAAACTAAATTTTGGCAAAAAAATCAAAAGTAAAATTATCTTTTTGAGTAAATATCGATTTACGTTTGCAGAAAACGGGACAATTTTTGGTTCTAGAACAATCACTAGGGAACCGGAATTGGATACAGCCCTCTTCTGAGCATAAAAATTTTAAAGTTTTTTAGATCTGAACAATTTGAGCTAAAGTTGGATATTTGCTGCCATTTTTCATTAAAAAAGCTGATGCTACGGAATATAAGCCGAAATTTTCAGACAAAAGTCAGATCAAAGCTTTAAACAATTTTCCTCGGTCCTTAAAGGTAAAAGTAACAATAGTCTCGTTATCTGTTTTTAATATTTCATCGATAGTGATTAAAACTTGAGGACAAAAATACCGAAAATGTGAATAAAAACATTGGAAATCAATTGATTGTGATTAACAACACTTTTAAACCTCTATAACTGTTCGAAAAACACGCGAATTTGGATGAATGTGACCTCGGCAGGCGTTTCTCGTAACCACTTACTTTTTTCCGAATAATTTGGGACCACATGTGAAGACTGCGCAGACGTGCTCTATTTATACGCCGAAATAGCCAAATAGATCAAATTTTTAAAGCTCAAAAACTCCTCGGAAATATAGTCCCAGAAAATCTTTTGAATTTGTTTTTCTACGCATATTAGGTGTTCTAAAGATTCCACTCTCAACTCTCTATGATAATTATATTGATTGGCGCAAATTGACTGAACAAAAATTTAGTTGACCATATAGTTTCTCCCCTATAAGAGAATGTAGATAAGGATTTAATTACATTGTTCTAGACAGTTTGTTAAGTTTTTTATATCAGTTTTAATTTGCCGGAACAACCAACTCGTTTTGGTTGCTATAAGGACAAAAGTCAATGTTTTTTCAAGTTTCACTTGTGACTTGATTGTTGCACGACATGCTCCAGGGGAAAGAGGAGGCCAACTAACTCATCACAGACGGTTGACCAGATCGTCGAAGAGGGTGTAACTCAAGTTGTCTAGAGAACCGTTTCGGAAAAAAGTCAAGAAAAAATGGGCTAATCAGCAAAAACGCGTGCGAGCGCGGAGACCGGGCGAACGTACGTGCCGTAAGCCGTTTTCACCTTCACCACACGGTGTTGTCCATCTCATCCAGGGTAGACTTCGAGAACACGTCCAAGGGGCCAAATCGTGGATCATATCTTTCAGAATCCAAACAATGTTGACTCTCAGTGGTGTTTGGCCACTATCGTTCCATTTGGACCTCTTTAACAGTGTCAGAAGATACTCCTTGACGAGTCGTTTCGAGAAATGGTTCACCATTTAATGCACATTCTTCCAAGACTTGAAACTGGCGGATTCTTGGCTGTCGAATGTTCCTGGTGGGAGAGAATTGAACGGTCTGTTGACCAGAAAATGTTTTGGCGTGAGAGGCATTTCATTTTCCAGAAGGTCAGCGACAATCGTTAGTGGTCTGGAGTTCAATATAGCTTCTGTCCCGACAAAAATTGTCCTGAACACATCAAGCGACAATCTTCTGGAGCCTAGAATGATCAATAGAGTACGGTTCGCGGTCTGGATCAAGCTCTCCCAAATACCGCCAAAATGAAGTCCATAGGGAGGATTGAACTTCCAGGTTGTGTTCGTTGCTGCCAATGCTTTGTAGATTTTGTCGTTGTCGAGAGGTTTCACAGATCTTTTTAGATCCTCAGATGTACCAATAAATGTCTTGCCATTGTCACTAAGCATTGTTGTTGGCTGACATCTGCGGCTTACAAAACGTCAATAAGCGTTTAAAAAAGTGTCAGTGTTGAGATTGGGACAAGCTTCTAGATGGACACACCTAGTAACCAGGCAAGTGAAGATGAGGCCGTAGTGTTTTTCAATCTGTCCTTTGGCATCTTCTATATAAAAGGGTCCAAAAAGTCGACTCCGCTGTTCGCGAAAGGACACTGGGTAGAGTCTGTCGGAAAACGAGAGGCAGGAAGGGGAGCCATGAGGGGTTGAATGTTTTGAGTGGCAAATCGTCTGCAGAGAAAACATCGGTACTTTATACTCAAAAGTGTTTTTTTGAGGCCAATGATGTGGTATCTTTGCTGCACAAAAGCTTTCACTGGCTCTGTTCATTGGTGAACGCAAATGTTGTGTGCATGCTCTATATAGAGTCTCGCTATCTTGTCTTTTGCGTGCAGTATAATCGGAAATTTCTCGACTTCGAGGTTATCTGGCAATCATTGCAATCTTCCGCATGACCGAAGGATTCCATTGTTGTCCAACATTGGGTTGAGCGAACGGATTTTGCACTTTGAATTTATCCTGGAACCACGTTTCCGGGCTTGGATTGTTTAGAAGAAGAAATTTTGCTGCGACTTTTTGATCAGCCGATTTCTTGCAAGAATGACGTCTTCTGTTATATACTGCTAATCTTTAGGCCTTTGTTTTCTGATCCGAAAGACCAAATTGAAGGCTGTTGCTAAAGTCAGGAGCAACTTGTTCCATTTTGAGAACCGTGTCGGGTCGATTATTTGCTCCGACAAATTGCGTGAAATTTCATGCGTTGCTAACACATGCTTTGGAGAGTTTTCAGGAGCACTGAGCTGTCTTGTGGAAAGAAATGCTGGCGCTGTTAGCCACTTGGCTGGTATTTCGTTTGGATTGAGACCACGGGTCCCGTGGTCGGCTGGATTTTCTTTGGTGGTAACGTGTTTCCATTGGTAAGCATCAGTTGATGCAAGTATTTCTTTGAGGCGATTCGCAACAAAAACAGGTTGCTTCTTGGTTGTGGATAACCAGTCAAGTACTACTTGACTATCTGTCCAGAGTGTAGAATGAGTAATGTGAAACGATAAATCTTTCATGATGGTTGAAAGAATACGCACTCCGATGACTGCGGCTTCCAACTCTAATTTGGGTGTGCTGATTTGTTTAATTGGATCAACTTTGCATTTGCCTATTAAGTAACAAGTTTCAACATCAGTGGCTAAGTTAGGAACTGTTTTCAAGTATGCAACGGCTGCAACTGCTACAGCTGAGGCGTCGACAAACACATGGATTTCATTTTCACTTTCTGGTGATTGGCAACTCTTATTGAGAGTTCTGTTCGATGTCACTTCTGGTGAAGAAAAGTATAAGTCCAAATTCTTTTGAAGTGGTTTAACTAATTGAGGGGCAATTTGTTCATCCCATTTTTCCCCAAGTTTCCACAGTTCTTGAAGAACTATTTTGAAACATCGTTGATGGCGACATCATCCCTATTGGGTCGAAGATCGAGGAGACAAGACTAAAGATCTTACCTTGAGTGTACGCTAAGGCATCTTTTGGGAAATCAGTGAGGCGCTTGATCCAGACCGCGAAACGCACTCTATTGGTCATTCTAGGCTCCAGAAGATTGTCGCTTGATGTGTTCATTCCCCAACTAAGGTGTGGTCGGAACAAAAACTGGCCATTTATCATTAATAATAAATTGTTATCACGTATGTAGATATAACAACGAGTTGATAGAACTAATTTATATACACACTTGAAAGGACATCAAAAGGCTTTTACGCCTAGTCGAGTGATGCCTTTGGGAAGCTGTGTTTTTTCACTCAAGAAATCAACAAAAAGTAGAGTTAGATTTTTTAATCTTGAGTTGCCATTTTTGGATCAGTTGACTAAAGGGAAATTAATGAGCTCATTGGTGGAAAAAACTGGTGATAAAAATTGGTAACCCTAACAATTTTTGTAAAAATTTTGTTTATGGAAATTACTTATAATTTCAACTTAAGCACTTTTTATTACAGCCTAAATTCTGATGTACCATAGTTTTACTCTGAAATGAGCTATTCTGGCTGGCAGAATTTTCAGACATCGCATAAGTTTTGGCGACCGTTTGATTAGAGGCAATTTTTTGAAGATATGAATGGCAACCATGATAAGAAGGTAAAAAGCATTTGAGAACAGATATGAAAAAGTGTGTTGTTATTTGCGAAACCCAGAAATTAAAAAAAAACAACATGGTGAGTTGTTTGGACAGGTGTCAAAAATTGCTGTTTCGGGTTATTTATTCCAAAATGCTTTTTCTATAGCCCATATTGGCAGTAGTTGATTAAAAAAAGACTTGTGCCTGGAAACTTGATAACACCCACGAGGAATTAAGCTTCAAATAGCTGTTAAAAGTCTGAAAGTTTAAAGACTGCTTTCAGCTCTGTAAGCTTCTGACCAGTGTCATTACACACCTTCTTATAAATTCAAGTTAAAACAAATTGTTTCTTATGTCGTTAATCCTGTATCATCTAAATGATCATAGTGTACATACTGCTCAGTGATTTAAAAGACAGAAGTATGGGTAAACCGTTATGAAACGCTCTCTCTTTAGAATGAGCACAGTGAAACTAACTCGCTTATTATAGACATCTGTATTAACTTTTCGAGTAGCAGAATTAGAGGATACTGCAATCTTCGTTTTAAAGGGTACCCATTTACAGTTTCACTTTGCGTCTTAGTAATTTAAGTCACCAGCATTTTCCAAAACATTCGATGGGGTAATTTTAAAGTTTCCTTGCGTTTTGCAGTGCCTACATGTATCTTTGAAACTATCTTGCAAAAAATTTTCTCGAAGTTTTTTTGCAACACATTTCTCTATTGGTTTGGGTTTAAATCATTCACCTCTCACCTCACGCACACAATCACATCCATCACTTGTACCTGAATGGACAGAATCCTAGGAAGCACAAAATTATTAAAACTCAAAATATGAGCTGGATAGGTGTGCATTTATTTCAAGAGTGAGTGAAAATGCATAAATATATCAAGAGGTCAAGAATTCGGGCACAATTCTGCTCTTTTCTTGTACAATTATGATTCAAAAAGAGCAAATCCTTGTTTAAGTTCTTTGCGAAGCGGTTATTATTTTGCTCCATATCTTAATGCTGACGCGCCTGAGAAGACGCTGACGTGAAAGTATAGTTTTTTTTGTACCAATTGCATTTCCTCATGCAGTTGAATTTTATCAAAAATGAATATGATCTGATAACAATTAAACAAGTTTCCGTGCTCAATAACAGTTAAATTTGCAATATAGTTTATGTTATGAATTTCACACAACTTTCGAACAATAGATCACATTCCTTATGTTTAATATAAAGGCTGGCATTAAAGTCATGCTGAGTTGATCCATTGTCAATTTTTAAAACCAAGTTCAACCAAGTTGCTTGTGAGATAATAAATAAATGGTTTTCTTTAAGAAATCTAAACTCCAAACTATAAGTTGAAGAACTTGAAGAACTTCATGAAATACTTCCATTTAACTATAGCGCTAAGTGCACTATCTTTGCTTTATTTTTTATTACCAAATAATGAGGAGTTATACAAAGTTGAATCCATTAACAAGCTATTTGACAAATCATCTTCCTTTAGCAGAGAAAATAAAATTGTCCATTTATCAGAGTTTACTGAAAAGTATTCGAAAGACAACCAAATATTTCTTCTAGAAACTTCTGGAAAATCTTTTCTTTCTGGCCGAGAATGTTGCGCTGTTGAATCGGCTGCCAGGAATTCTGGTCTTTATGTCCAGTTTTTATTACTTTCTTCTGTTTTGAATCTGAAATTGTCGAACTGTACGTACCAAATATTTCATAATTACCCCAATGTCAGCTTTTGGACTTTCACGTTGCCGACTGTATTCGCAGGTTAATAATTTTTTCTACTGTAGATAGCAATAATAAGTTAATTGCTGATTAATTTTAATAAATAATTTCAAGACAGCTTGTAAAATAACCAGACAGCCTATTTTAATTGAAAAAAAAAAAAACGAAAAAGTGCATGAAATGCATTTTTGCATTTCATCTAAAAATGTTGAGATGTAGCTTTTTTGCATATCTCTTAAATCGTTGTTTTGTTTTTATCTAGTTCTGCTGCCATAATGTCGACCGTTGATAACAAGGAACAATGCGAACTCTTAACATAAGAAGCGTAGTTTCTTTGAGCGCTCAATCTGTCGTCGTTTTAAATTGCTCATTGCTTCTTGTTTGTGCACTCACTTAGCGAGTTTTTCTTCATTTGAAAGCTAACAGAAGAATACCGAGAATCAGGTGTGCTGCCCGAGTTAGCTCTAATAATACTGACTCACGTCGATCACAGGGGTTACCAAATCATCCACAGCGAAATGGGCTCTGAACAGACGAGTTTGAATCACGCATGGGGGTATCAGACCCATTTCTGTCGCGAACGGGGGGTGCCCCGACTGAAAATTTAAACTGTTGAAGTAGCATTGATCATTGGTTTTAGGCATTGCTTTCAGAAAAATGGTCGTTATTTTATGTATTTGGTTTTTGCGTTAATCAGTAAAACATACCAGTTCAAAACAAAAAAATCTGTTCTACAGCAAATAGCACAACTTGAAAAAACACTTGGTAAAACACTCCCCCCAGAGGTTAAGTTTTATTGAGAACTGACCGTTTTTTGACTGGACCTGATTCTGAGCAGACTTTACAGACTCTGGATAGATTTCTGATCAGACCGTACATAATCTTGAAATGGATCTGTTCAGACTATCCAGATCATACCACAAACTTATCCAGACTCGAGACCTGGCTATGATCAAACTATCCAAGCCGTAGATAGTGCACTGATCAGCGGCGCATATTCTGGACGGGGCGCTCTTCCTACTCTACAGACCGTACGTAGTAGTTCCAGACTCTGTGGAAGGTTCGCGGTTTACCCCCATGCGCAAGCGTAGTCGGTCTAAGTAGAGCTGGCTTGGATTGAGCCTTGCATCCTAGGTAGCCATGATTTGTGATTTTTTTCTTATAGAAAATTCATTCCAGAAATTCTCGTAATTATTAAGCATAGTCAAGTTTCACAGTGAGTGAATGGTTTACAATAAAAAAATCGAGTTCCTATTTAGGTAGGAAATTGATAATTGGGCTGCAAAAACAATAATGAACCTTCTCTGGGGAAATTTTTCGGGAATTTTTTTCCTTCCACAGTTGTTAACAAAGGTTTTGAATAATCTGAAAATTTTTTTATGATTTAGGAGATGCTAAGCATCATAGAAATTGGAATACTTAATTTTAATTAAAAGATGCATTGAACTTTTCAATCACCTCAAATTTTTTTCTCTATAGTTTTAGCAAATCTTTCGTTAATTAATTAATTTGTCTTTCAAGAATCTGATGAAATGCTAACTAAATATTGGAACATCACTATGCGATCCTCTGCTAAAATCAGTCAAAATTAAACGTTTTTTATTTAATGAGTTTCCTCTTCGGTTCCTAAGACAAGGAAGCTTTGTTATTTTTGCCAAAATAATTATAAACACCGGTCAAGGTTTTGCATGGGATTTATGTGAGATTTGCATGCATAGCGTTTATTGCAATAACAAATTTTTCACCGAAGAGCGACCGCACTTAGCGTTGAAAGCGGTAATTTTGTGAATTCCGATCGGAGTTCGTTCAAAAAAAGCCAACACTTCAATTACTTTTTGTACAAAATCGAAAACTTCACACAGTTGCAATTTTAGCAGGAATTGCACTCCTTAAACATTCGCCGCATTAAATGTAATTCTTATTATATGGCAATTTTTAGCGTTGACAACGAACGCAAATTGATCATTGCAAACATTTTCTACATAATTGCCATCAATTAAACTCAGCGCCCGGATAGTTGCCCCTTTTTGTGTGTTAGGTCTGCCAGTGGATGGGTTGGAGGAGAAGATCAATATGAGTCATCGTCATGGACCCACATTCCTCAGTGACATCGTGAGAATGGCCCTGATTTACAAGGAAAGACACACTGGCTCAGATCTGGACTAAATTCTGAGCTGTTTAACTATCCTGTCAATCAAATTCAAATGTCTAATTCAAAAAAAAGAAACTGCTTTTTTGGTAACGAAAAAACCACATACTTAGAAGGCTCAGATTTCTCAAAAGTACGAAAAAATTACCTAGTTTCTTGTGTGGAAACAAAAAAACTGCCAAAATTCTTTTTCAGGTAAAATAGATTTTCCAGCTCAAACTGTCCCGATTATCTTCAGGGAACTTTAAAGTAAGGCGTTACAAAAGTGTCGATTACAGTTTCAATCGATTGCAGTAACCACTAAAGGGAAATGAATGGCATGTAGAAAACGGTTAAAAAATCTGAAACGTTTCCGTGTTTTCCCCTCTCGGACTCTTTTACCGTTGTTTTAGAGGCACTGCATTCCACCATCATTGGGATATTTCTCAACAAACACTGACAGGATATAGTATGCTATCAGCCCATTTAAATCTCAAAAATGTTTATTGTTTCATAGTGAATATTGCAAGTGTTTCTTCAATGCAATTTTATTTGCCATACGGTACAAATTTCATAACCGTTTAGTGGCCTACCCCTAGTTGAGAGGTCAACTTTATGAAAAGAATTATAAAGTCGATCTCGGGGGGATTATTGCTCTACCTTAAATACACGGTCGACCTCCTAGTAAAAGTCGACAAACTCTTCGTAAGTCGACCAACGGTCTTTTCATACCCAATATCGTTCGACCACTATAATAAAAGTGTTGTTCTCTGGTCAACTCAGATAATAACCATATGACCAAAGAAAGAAGGGTTCAGTACCAACAAAATACGCCTGCAACTGTTGAATTTGGTGCAGTAAATAATGAGGTATTGAAGAGAACTTTGAACAGTAGGCCAAATGTTTGGCTAATTTTACAGACAAAGTTCTCAACAAAATGGAAAAACTGTGTTCAGAAGGATAGCTCTTGTGTTTCTGGACAAATAGGAAGTCCACCGGCAATTTACTGGACCACTAAAACGCTTACCGCAAGGTGGAAAAAATTCCCACCTTACCAAAAAGGACAGGGTGTTTCCTGTGTTTTCATGATAAATCGAACTCATTAAAAATTAGGCAAATCACCGAAAAAAAATTGTTAAAAAAGCTAAAAATTGTTGGTTGAAGTAGCTTTGTAGACTTGAAAAGCGAGCGAACGACACAATTTTATCAAACTTTCAGCAAAAATTCATCTTGTTAACAATTTTAGGAGTAGTCTGAAAACTGTGTTTGCTCTGATTTTAACAATTTTAAATAATTTGGGGAAAAATGTAGTCAAAATTTTTGTTTTTCGCTGGTCTGCACATTTTACCTAACGAATTACTATTATCATGCTCTGCCTGGAAGAACTCCATTATTATGATTGATTGTCTTTGAGCAACTTCTTGAATTTATTCAAGAACTATTCCACAAGAAAACCTTATCAAAATTGTTTTTCAATATTCGGTTTCTTGCCCTAACGGTTTCTTCTTATCATATTATACCTGCTCATGAATGAGCTTGACCATTACAGGCCAATGCAAAGTCAACCATGACCAGTATTGGTCGACCACCTAAAATCGACCTTGGCCAATATCGTCGATCTAAATTCGACCATGACCAATATTCTCAAACTATAGTCCACCATGACCAATATCGGTTGACCTAAACTCAACCATGACCAATATCGGTCGACCTAAACTCAACCATGACCAATATCGGTTGACCTAAACTCAACCATGAACAATATCGGTCGACCTAAAGTTGGCAATGACCATTAAGGTCGGCCTATATTCTGATCATATCCATTATCGGTCGACCGGTGTTTTCTCCTACCCCATATTGGTCAACCACGGTCTTTTCATAAGTCGACCTCTCAACAGGGGACATCATTTAATCAATCTTAATCCGCGCATAATAAATCAGTTTTATCCGCACAAAACAAATTAAGATTCATTTGATTTTTCATAAAATACACAACTGACCTCAGATACGCTTTGAGCTTCTAAAATGTTTCTGAAAAATCTCAAATTTCCATATAATTAGCTTGTTTATTTCGGGGATTAAAAACAGCCCAATATAATGCGGCATGACATTAACTTCAGTTCGGTGGATTCTACGCTGACACAGACACTGTCTTCTTGCGAAGTGTGAGAGGTCTGAGAAACTTCATGGCTTCAGAAGTGGGCAGTGAAATGTTAGTACAGACGACCACAGGTTTCAGAGGCCTGTGGGAATTGACAAGTAACTATCTCAACCCGGGCCGAGATGTCAGCGCCATTTCAGCGCATCTTTTTGTAAGAAATGCGCTGAATGCGCTGAAATTATGTAGAACATGCGCTGAAATGCGCTGAAATTTCGAGATGGCGCTGAGACTCTAGAATTTCAGCGCACCTTCAGCGCATTTCTTACATAATTTCGGTGCATTTTCATCTCATTTCTTACATAACCTTCAGCACCTTTTCAGCGCATTTCTTACAAAGTTTCAGCGCATTTCTTACATGATTTCAGCGCATTTTCAGCACATTTCTTACATAAGTTTCGGCACATTTTTCAGCGCATTTCTTACATAATTTCAGCTTTTCATATCAACCGTTTTATTATTAATAGCCGCACAGCGATAGCTGGGGCTATTATTGGCCTTCTCTTGGTTTTTTTTATTTCGTCGTCATGATTTTTGTTACGACCATATGACGTCACAGCCATTTTTTGTTCATTCGTGCATGCAATTTCAGCTGAATTGCATGTGTGACGTCATTTTTCGTTCTTAGTGGAGCGAGTTTTTTATTCATGCGCGTGATTAAGTTTTTGGTCACACTTGACTTACCTCACTCTCAAAAATGACTTCCTCACTTTGAAATTGACTTTTATTTACTTTAATTCAAAGAGATAAGGTCAAAATGGTGTGTGTCACTCTAAATGAAGGTTATTTGAGATCAGCTAATAGAGGCAGCAATAACTTATACAGAGTTTTAATCAAAATATAAGAGATCAGCTTTCAATGAAAAGACGAATTTTTTTGGTCTGTCTTTTTTACTGTTTTTTTAGACTGCCAATCTACGAATCTATTGCGGCTATTTTCTGGCAATCTGCCAGCTATGTTTATAAATTCAAATTAAATGGGAGGCATTTCAGTTCTCAATAGCGCAGTGCATAATTTGATAGATGAGGCGCAATGATCGGGGTTCGAGCCTCGGAATGAAAGAAAAGAGCTGAACTTTTTTGAAATTTCAGCGAATTTCAGCGCATTTCTATCAAAGTTTCAGCATTTTTCAGCGCATATCAGCGCATTATTATGTAAGGTTTATGCGCTGAATTTTTTGAACATTGAGAGCCTTTCAGCGCATTTCTTACATAATTTTTGGAAATTTTCGACCCGGGAATCAAACAAATTATCACGACCGAAGCTCATCGTTAGCATGAGTTTTTTTTAATGAGTTCTTAGTAGATCAGACTTTCTTAGATTTTTTTAAAATAATTCTTAGTAGAATCAGACTGGGGTTTAATTTCCGTCGGAATTTATTTAGACCGGACGACCCCGTCATTGCTCATTTTTATTCCACCGTTGAGTAAAACAGTGATAAGGGCCTGCTGTTTGAATGAGGTTTATTTTCGGGGCCAGAATTTGGCAGCTGAAGCCACAAATTTGTACGAAAAGAGCTAAATGTGCTCAAGTATGTTACAATTACGTAAAAGGGACTAAAAAGAGCTGAAAAACTTTTTCTTTTAAAAATATTTGCACTTTTCTTGGCATAATAATTGCAATTTACTTGACGCATTTTAAGTACAGTCAATGCACATTTTGTAGGAATTAAAACCTTAAGTGTGGTTTGAAAATTAATCTTTGTTTAGAACAGCTTATATTTGTTTTTATATATACGATCGACCAGGTTTCAGCCAAGTTTGGAGATGGGCCGTTAAGATCAAGTTTCATAAAAATATTACTTTAAAAAATTTGGGGCATCTCATAATTTAAAAAAATTTAGGCCTATCTTGGAGAGATTCTAGGTTTATTTGAAAATCTGAGAAATGAAAATATCAACTGTTTCCTGAGTTGAACATTAAGGGGAACATTTATGGATGTTTTTGGTTAAATCTACATTGTCTAACTCAAGTCGTGATTCCTCAAGATCAATCAAACCTTAAAGATGAAATTTCTCAAAAAATTAAAGATTTGAAAAGCAATTTGAAATCTGAATTAGATTTATTCAAAACTGAAATTTGCGGTTGCATAGGAAATGTTCACACAAATAAGAAGTCAAAAATTTCCGAAACAGAAAAACAGCTCTCTTCAAAACATCAAGTGACAACAATAAAACTGAAAAAATTAAAACTAAAAACAAATTGATCCTTTCTGGAGTTGCTGAGAAACCCAAAGATGGTACGGGGAAAATTTCCTTTCTGGAACTGATCAGCTACGATAAGAAACAAGTAGAACAGATTGCTCAGTATTGAGGTAATGACAAAATCATGGTGGAAGATATTTTCCGGCTAGGGAAATTGGATGAAGCAGCACAAAAAAAAGTCCAATTGTAGTTAAGTTGACAAATCCCTGGAACTATCGACTGCTCTTGATGTTGAATGAGGTTTATTTTTGCTGCCATAATATGGCAGTTGAAATCACAAATGTGTACGAAAAGAGCTAATTGTGCTCTAGTATGTTACAATTACACTAAAGGGACTGAAAAGAGCTGAATAACTTTTTCTTTTAAAAGTATTTGCACTTTTCGTGTCGTAAATGTGGCTCATTTTAAGTACAGTCAATGCGTATTTTGTAGGAATTAAAACCTTATGTGTGATTTGAAAATTAATCTTTGTTCAGAACAGCTTATATTTATTTTTATATATACTATCCACCAGGTTTCAGCCAAATTTGGAGATGGGCCGTTAAGATCAAGTTTTTTTAAATAAATTACTTTAAAAACTTTGGGGCTTCTCATAATTTAAAAAAAAAATTGAGGCCTATCTTGGAGAGATTCTAGGTTTATTTGAAAATCTAATAATTGAAAATATTCGCCGTTTCCTAAGTTGCGTAATTCTTCGTTTATTTACTTTTAATCCTTCTTCCACGATATTTTATATCTCATAATAAAAAAAAGAGTTTTTTTTATTGGCAACAGAAAATTTGGATTTTAGAGTTCGAGACGTTTGCTTGCCCCCAAATGGAACCCAAAAAATAGGAAAAGTAAACAACGGTCACTTCCAATTTTCAAAGGGACATCCTTATGTGCACAGACTCCTGAAGAGAATGAATAAGGAATTCAATCCAAACAGCTACTTCAGAATACAATTGGGGCCAGCTTTGACAACCAGGGCTGTGAGAAACATGTTCAGAATGAAAATACCTTTGACAAATATGAATGGTTGGTTGAACAAAAAAAAATGCATTGGGTATTAAATCCCTACACTAGTAGGGCTCGGATATTAATCTTATCGCACGATTCACGTCATCTTTCAAGATCTGCAAAACTAGCATATTCTCACAAGAATCTTGCACGAATTTGTTCATCTGGTGATAATATAAAGCATTAAAATAACATTTCTTTCTCAAAAATCTTGCACAATATTGAGAGATTAACATCAGGCCTCGACTAGAGCATATTAATGGTTTTAGCCAATAGACAGCTTCTGCGCAAAAACTGAAAAAAGCATTAAAGTTTTGAAAACAAATGCTATAAGAAGGCATCGAGTTCTTATATCGAGTTGAGCTGTCTGCAAGCTGCAAAGAATAAAGCTGGAATTCGCTGTATTGAATTTGGGTGCCAATTTTAACGTACTTTTCCAGGCATCTGAGCTCAAAAGACGCTTATTTTTTGCATATTTGTATACTATTGAAAATTTAGTATAACGTTGCATCCATTCCAATATGAATACCAGATACAAAGATCAATTTTATCGTTTTTTGGGTGAATATATTATCAATTTTGCCGCGAAAATAAGATGATCTTTTCACTTACTAACTGCCCAGTTCGAGCTAACAAGATTTTACAAGATTCTTGTGAAAAATAGTCATCTTGAATATTAATGAAAGATGATGGCGATGAACACAAAGTCCACTGAATGTAAAAATTTGACATCAATGTGAAAATTGATTTCCGTTAATACCTTGCTCATATGATTGTTAATCAAAGTTGTTTTTTTCGTTTATCATTTATTAGCACACACAAACAAACCTATGTAGTAAAGATAAGCAGCTATAAGCAACTGACTTTTTTGGCAACTGAGGGCGACAAATTGGTCGAAAGAGTTTTAGGGTAAAGTTACAACCAAATGTTAACAAAATTTCAGGTACTCAAAATTTACCTCCAGTTTTCCGTACACACTATTCACGAAACTTGAATGGTCGACCAAGTTATTCATCTCCAGTTGCTCACGTGTTCTCACTATAGGAAACACTTTTCTTGGTCAACATCGAAAATTTGTTTTGCATGATCTTCAAAAATTACGGAAAAATGTTGCAAGATTTTGGTGAAAAAGTGCATTATATTGATGCCTTTTAATTTTGCAAAGCTGAAAATGAACGTATGTTGTTGATCAAGACTAAGCATGACATTTGCGATATTTCAAATGAAATAGTGTGAGCATGTATTATGTTTGCAACGGTAAAAAATGATTGATTTAATGACATGCGTAAAACAATAGCAAACGTATAGAAAAAATAGCTGGATAAAAATGTTTGAGCATTTAAGATTTTTCGAAAACTTTTTTATCTTTCTAATTGCAAATGGACAAAAATGGATATCATATATTTAGAAATATAAGTTCAAATTTTTGTATGTCAGAACATTGTGTCATCGAAAGATGCTAGATATTCATCCGATCTGCACTAGGGAAGCGGGTTGAATTTTTGTAATGTTCTCGAAGGATGTACACTGAGTAAACGAAATTGATGTTTCACATAATTACACTATATAGCCACTTAGAAGCAGAAACTGCAGGCATGCTTTCTCATATTTATGTGGATAACTTAATTTCATTTTTGTTTGTGGTTTCATATCAAGTCTCATGGGCCACTGCCGCCTGGCCAAGAACGATGTGGATTATGTAATGGTCCCAATTATTTCAGTGATTTTTTTTATTGGTGCAAATTATTAAAGTCGGTGTTAAATGGTAGAGAGAGTCAAATGATTTAAAGGTTAAATGATAGAAGTGTATATAATCGGGTTGAAATGATGGGTGGTTAAATAAATAGGGATGAAAAAGCGGGTCATCTTCGAATTGAATCCGTTGGTCAGCTGATGATAAATGCTTTGAAAAACTAAGGGACAGTGCGAACGAAAGTTGTTTTTGCAACTAGTCGGCCAATTTCCTAGATTAATGTTTTTCATTCGCTATCGCTATGATATTTGTTTTGAATATTCAAATTGTCTGATTTAATAATTTAATGCTAAACAGGCAGGCTCGTTAATGTGCCTTTGCACATGATGCTCCGACCCGAGCTCATCTACATTTTGACTTAAATGTCAACCAAATAAATGTAAACCAAGAGATAATCAGAAATAGATGTTTGAGGTAAAAGAAATCGTCGCACATCCAAACTACTAACTGAATTACATAATGCCATGCTGCATTAGAGCGCTCACGAGATTAATAAGACTACGAGAAAAAAAAACAAACAATACAGGCAAAAACAACACATTTTTACGGCAAAAACTCAATATCTAAATTTAAAAGCACATAGTAACACAGTCTCACTACAATCAGCCAAAACCCTATTTTACGTTTTTATAATTACAGAGCAGATAAGATTTTTCTTTAAAAAGACTAGGTAACAAGTCAACAAAAAGAAAAAGTAATCAAGCAAAACTCAAAAATAAATCAACTTTTTTAAACCAGATAACTTCAAACGTCTCAAAAACCAGTTGCTTTTAACAAAAAAATCTAGATTAGGTAACTAAAACTTCATTAGCAAACCAATAAGACCTCTTCTTGATTAGACTAAGCCATACAAACGGACTAAAATTGCAAAGCAACTAAACAATTACAAACAAGTTGCGAAAACACAGATATATTTAGGTAATTGAATTCATTAACTGTTATCTGAACATGCTTTTTTAAATTTAAATTGTTAATTACACTAATTCAATTAAAAATAGACTGAAAGATTAAGTATGTTCACCTGGAGCTCATTTGAAAAACATTGGGATACGTTATTAAGTGAAGTTTCTAAAAAAAGACAAAGAAACACAAAAGTCCAACAAGCAAAACTCCAGTTACGACATAATATAATTAAGAACGTTAAAGTTTGAACAACAAGAAGGCGGATAAAACTCTCAAGGATGAGATTAAGTTACAAATTGACAAAAAGAACATCAAAAAGTGAAAAGATTTTTAAAAGACTTCAAAACAACTATCTGCATTGAATAATTGAGTTTTATGAGATTTCACAGGTTTTAGAAAAAAAGGCTACCTAATGAATAAAAAAAACAGTCAAAAATTGGAAACCAGAAAAGAAAGAGAGAATTGTCACAGCCATTAAAAATTGAACTACTCAGTAAATATCTTTTTTTTTTTAATTTTTTGATTAATTTGTCAAGAGCAATGGGATCTTTTTGTATTAAAATGACTAAAAAAACAACAAATATCAACAAATATATCAAAATTTTGAATTTTTTTAACAAAACTTTTAGTTTCAAAACCATGAAATTCAATAGCTTTCAACGGAATTTAATAAATACGCTAAATTGGGCTTCGATGGGAAGAAAACAAAATCTGATATGCCTAAGTTAGCAATAATTCATCGCAATCAGTCTGATGACAATGAAAACGACAACAAATGCAGGCAAAAATAAAGAATTCAAAAGAAAATAGCGAGAAGGAAGTGACGAAGCGATTAAAACCATAAGTTTTTCTGTGAATTTTTACTCTATGATCAACTGAATTTTTTTTCTAAGCCAATGGCTACTGTCAATATTGGGATAATCTGATAAGATTTCAAGAGGATCCAAAATTTTTTAAAAATTTCATTTTTTAAAAAAGTTATGAAATCTCGTGGCATCGAAGTCATAAAACTAATAGTTAGAAAACAAAACCGCTAAGCAATTTAATTTTGTTTGCATTAGAAAAGAAAGTGTTTCTGTCATTTTTGAGACTGACTTACAAGTTCACAGAAATAAGTTTAAGATTAACATTGAAATCTTAACAGCCATTAGCCATGAAATCAAAGCACTAGATAGGTTTAGTTGGTGCTCATAAGGGAGCCTATTTCAATTAGACTGCCATAGGACTTGAAAATTTTAAAAATATCAAAATGAAAATCAAAATTTAATTGAAAGTTAAGAAAAATCAGTGTGGAAGCCATAAAAACCTTGAGCGTTTCCTTCAAAACGAATTATTTGTTTATTGGGCATCATTTGAGGTAAATGAGGCTTAGCTTTAATAGAAATTTGATATGACTGGTGAGTGACTAGTCTCTAAGTGACTGGAAATGAAAACAAAAAATATGAAGAGTTTTTTTAAAAACAGCTCTCAATTATAATTCCATTTTTTTTAATAGTAAAATTCCCTATGAGACCATAATAGCCTTGTTGTTTCCTTTCATTTTTAGGAACGAAAATAGTTTAATTTTGAAGCGTAAAATGGAATTTTGAATTGATATTTTAATTGAAACATCTTATTTTGAACAAAAATTCTCTTAGAAGTGAACAAAATCATGCGAATTATCACGTGTTCACACGAAACTTTGAACCTCGATACTTCCTCGAAAAAAAACGAAATTCAAAAAATCTTTCTAATTTCGAATTCTACAATGGACGAGCTTTGTAATGATTCCTTTCATATTTCTCTACGATGAGCATATCGATCGGCTAAAATTGACTGAACAACAAACAACCCATTTGAGTATATAGTTCCTCCCCCCAACAAGTGGGGTCGGAACAATTATGTTGGGAATGTCTAAACCAAGTTGGGATACGATACCACAGTTTTGCTGCTTAACGGATAAATTACCTGCTGAAATAAATGTTAGGTTTCAAGAAAAGTCAAGGAAATGTTGCCATTATAGGCTTAAGATTTATCAAGAAAAGTAGTTTAGAATGATATGAAATAGGAAAAAAATCAAAATTAGGTTTAGGAAAATGATTTTTGTGTTCCCGTCATATAATGTCCAAGTTTTTTGTCCGAGCTCTTCTTCGGCACTTGGCGATTCTGGATTTGGACTCCGGGGATAGGGGAGGGTTTAGGTGCCCAATTTTCGTTCTTGAATGTAATTTTATAATCATTTTTTTCCATCGGATTTACACTAATAGCCGTTACAATCAAGACTGCGTATAGTATGCTCATTTTATAAGGTATTCCAGTGCACCAGAAAAACAAAAATAAGATCATTTTAATGAAGTCTAGGGGTTTCGAGCCCCGGCGGTCCACTGGAAATGGCCATGCTTCTCATCATTACGACGCAGAGGTATACCCCAAAATTTCCGCCTTAGTAAAATTGGTTCGAAAATTAGTTACATACAATGAACGAAATTAGGAGACATCTTTTGTATCTAACTTTTCGCAAAAGGGGTTCCGCCAATGTATTAATATACATATTAACACGGGATGCGAACACGGGATACTATATTCCCTTCCATTTTGCCGGTTTCTGCTAAAGTAGCTATTTTCCGCAATATTGTTCCACTTTCAATGTATTAACATAGTAAAAATGAACACGAGATACACGCATCGGGCATATCTGCCCGTGACGATTTGGGTATACCTCTGCATCGTAATGATCCGCGGGTCGGTTATCGCGGCAAAGCGCCAACCAGCCCGCCATCGACAAGCTATAATACAGCTATATTCAAAATTTTGGGCTTATAATGACTCATTTTTTTTTCAAAATTCGGCTTGCTTGTTTATTTGAATGCTTAACCACATCCAAATTAGATCACGAAACCATGTTCCATTGACCGATGAGGTTAATCGTAGTTAAGCTAACGAGAAATACTATTTTGCGATCAGAGTAAAGTGACTGTCGTGTAAGATCTGGCTAGCGTTCTGTTGTGCATTTGTGGCAATATTGCATTGTGTATCTGATAATCACTTTTTGTAAAAAATTTGTTGCTATTTACACTTTTGCGCAACATTTAGACCTTTATGAACAACAGTGGGTACACTTTTAATCAGCTCAAATTTCCTCGTTAATTTCTCTGAAAATAATTAAGTGATCAAATTTTCTCAAGAGCCATCTTCTGGACTAAATTTAATTAGCAATTTCTCTTCTTAATCCAATTCGATATTCTTTTATTCAATTATTTACACCTTAGGCTTTATTTGAATTATGTCTAATTGACACGCTATGAAGAGCAATTTTGGACATTAGTGACGGATTCGAGTAATTTTTCTAGAGCATATGTACCTTTTGCAACGAAAAAAATAACGTGAAAAAAATGTTTGATGTGATAAATCGTTTTAGTGAAAAATTGAAAGTCGCGATTTGCATACTGAAAACATGACACTTAATAATGACTTAATTCTTTAACAGGTTCTGTACTCTCAATTTTGCCCGACTACATCTTCTCTCCGGCCAATTGGGTGATGGCGAAGGCAACATACTGGCGTAAGAAAGCCAGACCAGCTCACCAGTGGGAAGAACTGTTCAACTGTACATACGCTGTTCATTTCTACAGAGATATGACAAGGAAGGCCAGAGTCACTGGAAACCGGCTTAGGGAAGCCTACTCCTATTTGGGATTTAAACATTGCCCTCTGTCATTGTATCCGTTTGAACAGTTTTAATTTGTAAAAACTATTCCCAGTTTTGGACTTCGACTCATGAAAATACTCTATAATTCCAGAGGATGGGGGTGGGGGCTTTATGGACTTTCTGTCCAGTACCTACACGGTTCCAGCACCTAGTTAAAGTCTAGGCAAAATCTTTTCATGTTATATAGTCAATCATAGTCTTTTCAAATCCGTTTTTGGCCAAGCATGGATTTTTTTTATGAGTTGAGGCCAAAACCTGGGTTCTTATCCTGAATTGATAATTTACTCTTATGAAAAAATATGACAAAAGCGGCAATGTCAAGGGGTAACTAATGGCGACATAAAAAGTAACTGTGGTTTCTGTGTGGTCGCATCGGAATATCTTTACGCCACAGCCGCCTGTTCCCTGCTGTCGTTTTGATGATATTCACCACATTTCAGACTTTTCTTTACATGAGCAGCATTACTCTTTTCGGTGACAATGGCAACTTTTTTCTGTGTCTGAAACTCTTACGTGGTACTATCATTGCAGCCAAGATTGGTCAGGTTGTGATCAGCCTGAGGCTATGGTTAAGTGAGAGCTCATCCTCACCCAGAAAAGCGTAGAAAAAATGCACATGCACATATTTGAGAGTGATTCATCTACACAAACTAAATTCTAAAAGGCCTTAGAAGAGCCAAGGTCTTTTGCTACCCAATTAAGACCGACCGGTACTCTTTTTGATCAAGTTTTGCGCGGTCGGTTTGCAACACTTTTGATTACCCAATGACAAGTGAAGCAACAAAAATATACGTACTTGAACGTGATTATAACGATCCAACATAAAACCCTGTTAAGTCCCTCTTTGGATTGGTTCAACAAAATGTGAAAAAGGTGATAATCATTTATTAAGTCCTCAACACAAAATCTGAGCTAGGAAAAAAGCTATACAGCCTAATTTTGGGTCGCAAGGAGATATATATTTTTTGAACAGTCAATTGAGTTTTACGTAAGGGTGATGTCCCCTCACCAAAAAACACCAATTAACCTTTCATTTGACAAAAAAGAAACAAAAGAAGACGGACTCCTACCAAAGACAATTTTGAATAAAAATTGGAGTCTATAACATAATTGTCTCCTAAATTATGCAAAATGATGTTCAATTGAAACTCACTTATATCACTCTCTATCAAATTTTAATTTTTCTTTCAATTAATTTAATAATGATATTGCATGATATCCGGATTCTTAAAGAAATTTTTTTTCTGTTGTTTACATATCGGTGTAAGTTTACAAATCGATGCCAGTTCCTTAACTCGTCGTTCCCCTGATAGTGACTTTTACAATTCCTTTTGTGTGATGAATTCTTTTACTGTTCCACTTTGATGATTCTGTCCAAGCACTCGCGCAAAACATTTAAGTAATTCGTAAAGTCGTAAAGATGTAGTCCAAAAACGATGGGTAGGCTTCTTAGACTTCTAACTTCGTCTTAATTTTTTCGCGAAAAATTAATTTCAATTAAAATTTTGAAGTCTATGTTGTGGCTCAATTATTGTTTTATTTGCTACACCGTAGATCAATACGTCATACTGATGGAGTGGCTGCAGGTACTGCTAATATTTTTTGGTTGATAAGTATAAATCGAGTTGAGATCTTGCACGGTAGAAAACAATGAATAATGTTTTAATCTTATTTTTCACAGAACATAGGTGTTCTTTCATAGTTAATCCGCAATCTAGCTAGACACCCAAGTACTTTGCTCATTTTGAGTTTCTCAAAATTCCTTTTTCAAAGTAATCGGTATCATCAGTGTCTCCCCTGCAGCTAAGCATTGTTTGTATTCTCTCTTTATTCAATGTTAATATATTTTCCTCCATCCATTTTAATTAAGAAGTTTTGATTCTAGTTCGGATTTGTCATTTTTTCAAATACCTTGGTATCATCGACAAAAAGGAAAATCTTATTTTTTCAAGCACGTCTGGCAGATTGTTGACATGGATTATAAACAACAGTGGTCCTAAAACTGAGCCCTGTAGTACTCCACAGAGTATAATTTTGTTCAGTTTAAAGTCCGTTTCTGGTTTGAACATACTGGATTCTAACTTGTAGATAACTTTGAAGCAAGCTTAATGTTTTACCTCCAATTCCATATTTTTCGAATTTCAGTAGTAAATCTGATGATCTATGTTATTATCAAAAACTTTTGCTAGATCTAGTATTGTGCAATGTGCCTTGACGTTTTTGCTTCGGTTGGTTAAAAGATTCTCAAGAGTTTCAACTATATCATCAACGTGGAACGCCCACCCTGTTTTGGAATCTAGCCATTTTCAAACATTTGGGAAAAATTGTTATCAGTGCACTGGATAAAAGTAATCTATGTGCGTCACATACCACCGGATTTACAGTTTTTAAAAATTCATTTTAGAGGCCCTTTTTAACGCTGGAACTGTTGTTTTTCAGAATTTTTGTTATATTTTACACTTTACTAAAATTCGTTTCAGAAAGACACAATTGAAATGATATTTAAATTAATATTAAAATAACAACGTGAAGATCTCAAACTCATTGCGACGCTTAGTTATATTTCAACAAACTAGTCGTTTAACGCCTGAAGTTCAAGCTGTACATCTTGATCTGTGAGGTCTTGTTTTCTCCTTTGCATTTTTAAATATATATCTATGAAATTTTTGGTTGTTTTGGTTTTCATTTGGTCAAATAAGCTTTTGTAAACAACTTGCCTTAGCTTTCCCTACTAGAAGTGTAACCAATTTTTTTTTGCGGTTGAAAAGCTTTTCTACTTGGCTCGATCTTTCTCATACATTCTTCCCAATCCTTTGATTTTTGCGCTCGGGTGTTTTACTTTCGGTATTATCCAGGTTTTCTCCATTTTCCTTCAATTCAGACGTTTTAGAGGTAAAAAATGGTCAAAGATTTTTATAATATCGTTTTGAAATGTTTCAAACGCCTTATGAATTGGCAGGTGTTTTATTCGCGGGTTATCAGCTTTTATATTTTTTCCACAGCTTGAAAATAATGCAAATGAAATGCTTAAATCTTTCACCAAAATTTTCACTAGAGTACTGCAAAAACACGCGCCACTAAAAATTGTGTTCATCAGAAACGACAAATCATGCTTTGCTCGTTCACAAACTTGGTTGAAAGAGAAAAACAAAGAATTACAAAAAGAGTGTGACTTTAGTTAAAAATCGAAGAATTTCAAAACCTTCTCCGAATTGAAACAGAAATTGTTCTGCTCATCTAACAGTGATTTCAATAAATTCTATCAGTCATTAGTTATGTCATCTAATAGTAGCAGAAAACGTTGGAACCTTATGAATGAAATAAGAAACTCAACTAGAACAAGAAGCCATATTTACAATTTAAAAAATGTCTTCAATAATTATGTCACGGAGCCCAAAAATATTTTAAACCTTCTTAATTACAGGTTTTCACAGCTAGGAAAGTTCATATTACAAGATGAAACTTGCGAAAATATCGAAGACTTTGCGGGTAGATCAGCCAAAACTTTTTCGATTAGATGTATTACAGAATTTGAATGCTTACAGTGCATTAAGAAGCTCAGTAGAAACAAACCACAGGGACCCTCAGCGCTACCCCCCTGGGCTTTAAAGGATACAGTTTCTGTGGTCAATAAACATCTATGTTTCATTATAAATGAAAGCATAAACAACTCTAGCTTCCCTGAGATTCTAAAAACCGCTGTTGTAACACCAATTTTTAAAAAGAACGACCCCGATGAACCAGACAATTACAGACCTATATCAATAACACCCTGCATTTCAAAAGTTATTGAAATCCTAATCAAAGATTAACTGACAGAGTACTTACAAAAAAACAAACTACTAAGTCGCTCTCTATACAGATTTAGGAAGAAACATTCCATAACTGACGCTCTCATTTACACTACTGAATTTATAAGACATAAAACAGATCAAAACAAAATTGTAGCTGCTGCCCTTCTAGACCTTTCAAAAGCATTTGACTCAATAAACCATGTTATCCTTTTAAAAAAGCTAGGAAGATTAGGCGTTGACTCTAAAACCATAAAACTAATAGAAAGTTTCATCTCGGAGAGAAAACAAAGAGTTCTGATTAATAACGTAAATTCAGATGAGATTACTCTAGAACGTGGTGTGCCTCATTTATATTAACCATCTGCGAGATCAAATTGATAAAAACTGCGAGGTGGTACAGTATGCAGATGATACATTACTCCTTGCTTCCGCTCCTATACAACGAGAGTGCAAAACAATTATAGAAAAAAATGTAATTTTGCTGACCAAGTATTTCACAAGTCTAAAACTACAATTGAATCCATCAAAAACTGAATTCATTCTATTCAGCCGCAACAGAAATTTCAGCGAATATGAATCAATAAAAATCGGGAACGAAATTATTACAGAGTCCAAAAGCGTCAAGTATTTTGGGGTACATATTGACAAAAATCTCAGTTTCCAAGACGAAGTGAAGCATCTTTTAAAGAAAATGGCGGGTGGAATTAAAACAATTTATACACTCCGTAATCGGATACCAACGTTTCTAATGAAGACAGTTCTGAACGCATTTGTTATCAGCCATCTACTCTATTCATTACTGTTAATTCAATCAGTAGACAAAAATTTGCTTATATCGCTTGAAAAGCAACTAAATTGGGCCATTCGTGCTTTTTACTCTAGAAATAGAATGGACTCAACAAAAGATCTCAAGATAGAGCATTCTATTCTCCCTGTTGAGTATTTAATCAAATTGAATAGAACCACTTATATGTGGAAACTGAGAAACTGTTTTTTACCCCCGTTTAATCCTTTAGATGTCACAACCTTGCCCACTTGGTGCATCAGACAAAACCTTAGAAGCTGTGACATATTTTTTGACTCTATATGCCACACTCAAAAATTAGAACGTTCAATTGTAAAAACTGCATCAAAGGATTGGAATTCACTTCCTAAAGAATTAAGTGGTTTGGAAAAGAAAAAAACTTTCCCAAAAGAATTGAAAAAAATTTATACTAAATCTTTTTTTGATAATAAACAATATACAACTTATGGGTCGGTTAGTTGGAAATCTATCAGATTTAAAAAAGTTTACTAAACTATGACTCATGAATCAACACTAACTGGTCGAGCTAAGAATTAATTAAATTTAAATTAATTACACTTATGTACTAAAATAAATAACCACACTCCAGGCAGTATTATAACAATTGTTAAACTCTCTGTTACTTGTTATGACTGTTATGTTTAATAACGTGTTCTTTTTTTTAAATGAAGTCCAGTCTAAACTCTCTACCTCCATGTTTTTTCCACTGCTGCGTAATAGTCTTCTCTTTATTCTCTTTCACAGTCTAAAATTGACCATAGTTCTAAATTATACTATGCAGACTGCTTACAGCCTTTTTCGATACATGTGAAGTCTGAAATTTGTTGAAATCCGAAGAAGTTAGGTCTATTGTATTGCATATGGATTTCACGTCTCTAGTATCCCCTGTTACTTCATTCAATAGTTTAAAATTCGAAACATTGGGCTGATGAATGAGCTCCTCTTCAGTACTTCGCCAAATTTTAACGTTTCCGCAAATGTTTCCGTCAAGCGTGGTCCGTGACAACTTCACGTTCAATCCCTACCTAGAATATCTCATTCTGGAAAAGTCTCCGTTATTTTCAGTTTTTACCGCAACTTATATTGAGCCCAATAGTCACACAACAAAAGTCCGTTGTATGGACGCAACCCTTGACCTGTATACGATTGAAAAACACAGCGACCATTGCTGGATTCGCGCAATATGACTTCATGTACAAAGACGCACTCGAGACACGAGAAAGAAAGTTTGGTCAGCCGTAAAGAGTGCGACGTCAGGCAGAGTGAGTAGTTTCGCACCTTCGAAGAAGCAAGATAGTGGTAACATCATAAATATTTCTGCTATTGTCTCAAGTCTTGGCGGTGTCTTAAGTTTTTTTCGTGCGAGTCTGATTGAAAGACTACCTCGCTTCTAAATGCGGCACTCAAAAGCTGCCGCACGTTATGAAAGTGGCTTGATCATTCTTCGCTGTTTTCATACGCTGGGTTTAGTCGACAGTCGTTGACAACAGTGGTTGGTTGAAGGAAAAAACCGAGACATTTTAGTCAATGAAACAAACTTCAAAAAAGCCAAGAACTGAAGACAACATAACTCACTAACCAAAACCTAATTGTGCCTCAAGGGCTTTCACGCCCGACAAAAAGCAGAAAAGTACACGTAAATCAGACTGCAACTAAAGCAATACGCCCCACCACTCCTTGCGTTATCTGTAAGGGCAATCATTGACTCTGGGAGTGCCTTGTTTTTGAGGATAAAAGAACAGACAGCGAATTAAGGTAGTGGCTGAATCAAGATTGTGCATCTCATGCTTCGAGGTAAAGCATAGAATTCGGCAGTGCACAATTTCCAGGAAAGACTGGATTGACGGTTGCAATAGTTCCCACAACCTGAGCTGAGTATTGATCCCTCAATGTCTTGTAACAAAATGTCCCCACATCTAATAACAATACTAATTCGAATGCTAGCAACAGTCAATGTACACCCCTAGTGGGCAACCATCGAGTTAAAACAATTCAAGGTCATCTGTCAGTAATTCGAAAGTCCTCCTTCAGTGACCCAGCTGCTGTTGGCAAACGCCTCTGGTTAAGACCTCAGCGATTTAGTATTTGCGATACCACGTAGGGTAAGTCTTGGGTATCCAACAGTCTGGTAATTAGGCTTAGTTTGAACGTTACAGCAATGAAACTTATTGTTGACAGCAATTTTGTTGAATTGACTGTTACACCAGGCAAAAGCCAGTCATTCTATGTGAGGTCTTGTTTTCTCCTTTGCATTTTTAAATATATATCTATGAAATTTTTGGTTGTTTTGGTTTTCATTTGGTCAAATAAGCTTTTGTAAACAACTTGCCTTAGCTTTCCCTACTAGAAGTGTAACCAATTTTTTTTTGCGGTTGAAAAGCTTTTCTACTTGGCTCGATCTTTCTCATACATTCTTCCCAATCCTTTGATTTTTGCGCTCGGGTGTTTTACTTTCGGTATTATCCAGGTTTTCTCCATTTTCCTTCAATTCAGACGTTTTAGAGGTAAAAAATGGTCAAAGATTTTTATAATATCGTTTTGAAATGTTTCAAACGCCTTATGAATTGGCAGGTGTTTTATTCGCGGGTTATCAGCTTTTATATTTTTTCCACAGCTTGAAAATAATGCAAATGAAATGCTTAAATCTTTCACCAAAATTTTCACTAGAGTACTGCAAAAACACGCGCCACTAAAAATTGTGTTCATCAGAAACGACAAATCATGCTTTGCTCGTTCACAAACTTGGTTGAAAGAGAAAAACAAAGAATTACAAAAAGAGTGTGACTTTAGTTAAAAATCGAAGAATTTCAAAACCTTCTCCGAATTGAAACAGAAATTGTTCTGCTCATCTAACAGTGATTTCAATAAATTCTATCAGTCATTAGTTATGTCATCTAATAGTAGCAGAAAACGTTGGAACCTTATGAATGAAATAAGAAACTCAACTAGAACAAGAAGCCATATTTACAATTTAAAAAATGTCTTCAATAATTATGTCACGGAGCCCAAAAATATTTTAAACCTTCTTAATTACAGGTTTTCACAGCTAGGAAAGTTCATATTACAAGATGAAACTTGCGAAAATATCGAAGACTTTGCGGGTAGATCAGCCAAAACTTTTTCGATTAGATGTATTACAGAATTTGAATGCTTACAGTGCATTAAGAAGCTCAGTAGAAACAAACCACAGGGACCCTCAGCGCTACCCCCCTGGGCTTTAAAGGATACAGTTTCTGTGGTCAATAAACATCTATGTTTCATTATAAATGAAAGCATAAACAACTCTAGCTTCCCTGAGATTCTAAAAACCGCTGTTGTAACACCAATTTTTAAAAAGAACGACCCCGATGAACCAGACAATTACAGACCTATATCAATAACACCCTGCATTTCAAAAGTTATTGAAATCCTAATCAAAGATTAACTGACAGAGTACTTACAAAAAAACAAACTACTAAGTCGCTCTCTATACAGATTTAGGAAGAAACATTCCATAACTGACGCTCTCATTTACACTACTGAATTTATAAGACATAAAACAGATCAAAACAAAATTGTAGCTGCTGCCCTTCTAGACCTTTCAAAAGCATTTGACTCAATAAACCATGTTATCCTTTTAAAAAAGCTAGGAAGATTAGGCGTTGACTCTAAAACCATAAAACTAATAGAAAGTTTCATCTCGGAGAGAAAACAAAGAGTTCTGATTAATAACGTAAATTCAGATGAGATTACTCTAGAACGTGGTGTGCCTCATTTATATTAACCATCTGCGAGATCAAATTGATAAAAACTGCGAGGTGGTACAGTATGCAGATGATACATTACTCCTTGCTTCCGCTCCTATACAACGAGAGTGCAAAACAATTATAGAAAAAAATGTAATTTTGCTGACCAAGTATTTCACAAGTCTAAAACTACAATTGAATCCATCAAAAACTGAATTCATTCTATTCAGCCGCAACAGAAATTTCAGCGAATATGAATCAATAAAAATCGGGAACGAAATTATTACAGAGTCCAAAAGCGTCAAGTATTTTGGGGTACATATTGACAAAAATCTCAGTTTCCAAGACGAAGTGAAGCATCTTTTAAAGAAAATGGCGGGTGGAATTAAAACAATTTATACACTCCGTAATCGGATACCAACGTTTCTAATGAAGACAGTTCTGAACGCATTTGTTATCAGCCATCTACTCTATTCATTACTGTTAATTCAATCAGTAGACAAAAATTTGCTTATATCGCTTGAAAAGCAACTAAATTGGGCCATTCGTGCTTTTTACTCTAGAAATAGAATGGACTCAACAAAAGATCTCAAGATAGAGCATTCTATTCTCCCTGTTGAGTATTTAATCAAATTGAATAGAACCACTTATATGTGGAAACTGAGAAACTGTTTTTTACCCCCGTTTAATCCTTTAGATGTCACAACCTTGCCCACTTGGTGCATCAGACAAAACCTTAGAAGCTGTGACATATTTTTTGACTCTATATGCCACACTCAAAAATTAGAACGTTCAATTGTAAAAACTGCATCAAAGGATTGGAATTCACTTCCTAAAGAATTAAGTGGTTTGGAAAAGAAAAAAACTTTCCCAAAAGAATTGAAAAAAATTTATACTAAATCTTTTTTTGATAATAAACAATATACAACTTATGGGTCGGTTAGTTGGAAATCTATCAGATTTAAAAAAGTTTACTAAACTATGACTCATGAATCAACACTAACTGGTCGAGCTAAGAATTAATTAAATTTAAATTAATTACACTTATGTACTAAAATAAATAACCACACTCCAGGCAGTATTATAACAATTGTTAAACTCTCTGTTACTTGTTATGACTGTTATGTTTAATAACGTGTTCTTTTTTTTAAATGAAGTCCAGTCTAAACTCTCTACCTCCATGTTTTTTCCACTGCTGCGTAATAGTCTTCTCTTTATTCTCTTTCACAGTCTAAAATTGACCATAGTTCTAAATTATACTATGCAGACTGCTTACAGCCTTTTTCGATACATGTGAAGTCTGAAATTTGTTGAAATCCGAAGAAGTTAGGTCTATTGTATTGCATATGGATTTCACGTCTCTAGTATCCCCTGTTACTTCATTCAATAGTTTAAAATTCGAAACATTGGGCTGATGAATGAGCTCCTCTTCAGTACTTCGCCAAATTTTAACGTTTCCGCAAATGTTTCCGTCAAGCGTGGTCCGTGACAACTTCACGTTCAATCCCTACCTAGAATATCTCATTCTGGAAAAGTCTCCGTTATTTTCAGTTTTTACCGCAACTTATATTGAGCCCAATAGTCACACAACAAAAGTCCGTTGTATGGACGCAACCCTTGACCTGTATACGATTGAAAAACACAGCGACCATTGCTGGATTCGCGCAATATGACTTCATGTACAAAGACGCACTCGAGACACGAGAAAGAAAGTTTGGTCAGCCGTAAAGAGTGCGACGTCAGGCAGAGTGAGTAGTTTCGCACCTTCGAAGAAGCAAGATAGTGGTAACATCATAAATATTTCTGCTATTGTCTCAAGTCTTGGCGGTGTCTTAAGTTTTTTTCGTGCGAGTCTGATTGAAAGACTACCTCGCTTCTAAATGCGGCACTCAAAAGCTGCCGCACGTTATGAAAGTGGCTTGATCATTCTTCGCTGTTTTCATACGCTGGGTTTAGTCGACAGTCGTTGACAACAGTGGTTGGTTGAAGGAAAAAACCGAGACATTTTAGTCAATGAAACAAACTTCAAAAAAGCCAAGAACTGAAGACAACATAACTCACTAACCAAAACCTAATTGTGCCTCAAGGGCTTTCACGCCCGACAAAAAGCAGAAAAGTACACGTAAATCAGACTGCAACTAAAGCAATACGCCCCACCACTCCTTGCGTTATCTGTAAGGGCAATCATTGACTCTGGGAGTGCCTTGTTTTTGAGGATAAAAGAACAGACAGCGAATTAAGGTAGTGGCTGAATCAAGATTGTGCATCTCATGCTTCGAGGTAAAGCATAGAATTCGGCAGTGCACAATTTCCAGGAAAGACTGGATTGACGGTTGCAATAGTTCCCACAACCTGAGCTGAGTATTGATCCCTCAATGTCTTGTAACAAAATGTCCCCACATCTAATAACAATACTAATTCGAATGCTAGCAACAGTCAATGTACACCCCTAGTGGGCAACCATCGAGTTAAAACAATTCAAGGTCATCTGTCAGTAATTCGAAAGTCCTCCTTCAGTGACCCAGCTGCTGTTGGCAAACGCCTCTGGTTAAGACCTCAGCGATTTAGTATTTGCGATACCACGTAGGGTAAGTCTTGGGTATCCAACAGTCTGGTAATTAGGCTTAGTTTGAACGTTACAGCAATGAAACTTATTGTTGACAGCAATTTTGTTGAATTGACTGTTACACCAGGCAAAAGCCAGTCATTCTATCCTTTAGGTGTAAGTCATTTTGTGAAGAAAAAACAATGTAGGCGCAGACCTAATTTACGTTATGTGACTTCGATAAACTATCGCACCTAGCAGTTCTAGACACTGTAGCATATTGCAATTAAAACATCGAGAAGTTACTTCATCAGGATTTGTAGCACGCCATCCATCCAACCATTAGAGTTCTTCACTGTCAACGAAAAAAGATCGCCTTTCACCGCTTGCTTACTCATAAGCTGGGGTTTAAGCGGGCCTTTTGCGTTGTCTTCGGGATTAGTCCTGATTGTTATGAAACTAATTTGGAGCTTAGACGTTAAACTCGCTAATCAGTTGAATTCTTGGTCATACGGCTTGTTTAAACAAGTAGATCCAATCTCCGCTGAAGATGCAAGTGCTCATGGACTTGTTGAAAACACAACAGTGCATAAAGGCAACAGGAAAGAAGTCGGAATACTATGCGATAAATTGGCAATGCTCAGGTTAAAATCAACTTAGCCATTAACTATTCTGCTATTGTATAACTACAATCTATAGAAAAGCGGCTCATCAATGGTCAGCCAATCAGAGAAGAGTACTCACATACAGTCCTTGAGATCTTAGACAAGGGTTACGTAGTAGCGGTTACACATGCGCACAGGGGGAATAATTTCGAGAAACATGAGGTGTACCTACCATACCAAACGATTGAGTGCGAGCAAACCGGTTCGTAAGGTCATTTCCACTGGGCATGTCTTAAAAAGTCATTGTACACTGAAATTTGTTCTCTTCAAAAATAACTTATGTACTTTGAGGTTCAAACAACATCCATTTGCCTTATCAACCGACGTAATGGGAAATTTTGCGTTTGCAGGTAAGAGTACTTTTTAGTGGAACGCCATTTGAACGCTTTTTCGGTTGCAAGACACAATTTTGTTGGTAAGTACTCCCCACCTGTTCTAGTAACGTGCTTCAACGCTTGGCTCCTGATAAAGCTAAGGAACACCCTGAAGCCGCAAAAATATTCCCTGAAAACATCTGTTTTAACGGTTGTTGAGATTCATTGGAGTTGCATCATATCGCGACTGGGTTCGTATCCATGAATCCTAAAAATTTAAGACTTGAAAAAATTTTGCAAGATAATTGGACAATGTATTCTTTGTTTTACAAAATTGTATACAAGAAACAAGCAAGTTTTGTTTTCTTTGATCAGTACCGTGAAAGAAAAGTTGTCTAATGGTATTTTTCATATTTGTAAAATTGTTATCCATCATACTTTATATTTCCTATGATGAAATGGCTGTGAGACATTAGAATGACGTTACTCAAAAAGATCTTTTTTTCATTTCTCGATAAAAAGAGATATGACTCTATTTTTTGAAACTTAGCTAATTTTGTTGCTATCTCCCTAAATTCTGACAAAAATTCATAACCAAATAGACATTGGAATAAAAAAATTTTTTCTAAAATTAAGAAAATTTTGCTAAAAATGCATTGTGTGAAAGTTTTGCCGTATTTTGTATAGTAAGACAAAAATGGTTAATCTTAGCCTTCAAATGGCATCAAATATTCCGAGTGCAAGCCATCATCGAAACATTTAAATTAAATTCTTGCTCATCGTTAATGCCGAATTTGTTTACAAAATCAACACGTAATTTTGAAGGTATTCTATTTAGTGGACTATTTTTGATTCATCCGCTTCTGTTTATATTTAATTGAGAGTTGTCAAGGATTGATTTTTGCATCGTTTTCTTCTTCTTTCTTTCTTAAGAGTCTAAGTTTTTAAAGTAAAAGGGCTCGGCACCAAAACTTGACAGTGAGATGTTTTCCAAAAAATAGCGCTTGCAGTAAGTCTTGGGTACTCCAACAGTCTGGTAATTAGGCTTGGTTTGCACGGTACAGCAAAGAAACTAATAGTCAAGGATAAGAACACCGACGAGTTTATTGACACCAATTTTGTTGAATTGACTGTAACACCAGGCAACCGCCAGTCATTCTATCCATTTGGTGTCAGTTTGTGATTAGAAAAAAAGCAATACAGGCGCAGACCTATTTTACGTTGCGTCAATTCAATAAACTATTGCACCTAGCAGTCCTAGATACTGTGGCATATTGCAATGAAAACATGGACAGGAGTATTTTACTGTCAACGAAGAGTTATCGCCTGTCACTGTTTGCTTACCCGTAAGCTGGGGTTTAAGCGGGCCTTTTGTGTTGTCTTCAGGTTTAGTCCTGAATTGTTATGAAGCTAATATGGAGCTAATATATATGCTAATATCCATGCATCCTAAAAATTTGAGACTTCAAAAACTTGAAAAAATCTTGCACGAAAAATGGACAAACTATTCTTTTCATTACAAATTTGTATGCAAGAAACAGTTAAGTTTTGAATTCTTTGATTTCTACTGAAAGTTTTCAATGGGGAGCAATTCGCGAGCTCGAAAAATCATTAGCGTCGTCCTATGTTGAAAAAAAAGAAAACTAGCCCTAGCTCGTAAGTAATGTGTTTGTTTTATTACAGCCAAAACTGTTTTCCTCTTTCCTTCTCCTACACTATACTTCTGAACTTGTTTTTTTAAAGTTTTTATTTGGGAAATAAAAATTTATCATAAAACATAATTTGGCTACGCATTTAATGAGTTTCGGTTCTTGTTGGGTTCCCTTAAATCTCTTTCATTCAAGTTGCTGTTCGTACTTTTTCAGTCGGATGTTTGTTCACTCATCGGGGTTGCTTGGGGTGCAATCTTCATTATCTCTTCCTTGTAAGGACTGGGAACTGGGGCTGTAGCATCCCACACAAAGGCTCCTTGTCGCTGAAAAATTATGATAAGCCATTATTATTTGTCAAGCGGGAATGAACGTTGTTTTAATCAGAGCAGATTCGGTGCTGTTGCGGGTATTGGATCAGGCGTATCAGTAATGTATCTATTTTTGACAAGATTTATGAATCAAGACTTTTCAACTCTATGGCATGACTTGAGAATGTTTAGCAAGTCTTGAGGCTTATTGAAAAAGTACGAAGTATTTACTTATGACAAGAATGTCATTGAAAAATACTGATCAACCATCGAAAAATACTGTAAAATGCTGATCAACGAACTATCGTCCGAGCTTGTTCTCTCTTGATCTGTTGATTGATCTCTCACACATACATGTTAGATTATGTTAAATATGTGAAAATGTTCAGTTCATGTGAAAATTAATTCTCTTTCCATTTAAATAATTACAAAATCGAATAACCGCAGATATTATTTTGATGGCTTGTATCTTAGCTAGCACCCGATCCTTAATAATAAATTGTTTTAAGTAGTTTAGGAACAATACTCTATTAAAAAAACTATAACAGAAACAGTTGCTAGGTCATCAATTGTCCGTGCTGTCCTACAGTCGAATGATTCCAGGTAGTAGTACTAAAACTTATAGGAGAACTAAAGTGTAAAAAAAAGTGAGGAGAGAAAATTAGTGTAGATCAGTATATTATTCTGAAGATTCTTCGTTAACTATTCGGATCTTTTCCGTTTGAGACCCCCCCCCCCCCCCCAACGATCAGTACGTTATGCAGCCCCTCAATTGGAAAACGTGTCATTGTATAGATAGTTATTGGTGAAAATATGGCACATGCGCTTGGTGATTGCATATACTGTTCACCCACTAAACTGGGGGAAGGTTTGGCACTAAAGGAAAATATACACACTAGGTGGAAGGGGTTTTCTATTTTTCGTATCGAAATTAACCCTTTTAACCATTTTGAGTTTTTGTCTTACCTTTCCTATAGATGGGTAGTTATTGGGCTGTCGGGCATCGTAAATGTGTTGGAATGATTGTTTCTCCTTCAAGAGCATTGGGCCTTTTGGTCTTAAAGCCGTCACAGGAACTAAAATACCAGAAAGTAACTTCGTTTCTTTTCCAGTCAATCAAAACTCGTTTACATTATTCAGGGAATGGTCTGTACCGGGTTACCTCATTATTACCATCAACCATTGATGACACAATACTATTACACTAAATTGTATTTTCCACTAGTATTACTGTAATGCTTTCAGATAATCACAAAGAAAAGAAGTTCTATTTCTTAAAACACATGAAGAGCATAGAACAGGCGATAATACCAATCTCAAATTTATTTCTAATTTTCGATAACTTGAAAATCAACCAAAGAGAGAAAAATAAATTATCTTTGCTGAGACGCTATCAAGATTTTATAAGCCTGCCAAAAAGATGTCAGTTCTTCAATTCCCTTAATTCTAAACAAATAGCGTAAGCAAAAACTGATTAATCTCGTAAGCAAAAACTGAAAAAAAGACCTGAAAAACGCGTTGAAAAAACTGAAGATACAGAAACTCATTGCACCGCTGCGGCAACTACACATTACAAAGAAGGTTCTGCTGTAATAATATCTGTGGACATACAGGCAACCTTACACATGAACAATAGAAGACAAACTGATAGATGTTGAGAACCAATACGGTCACATTTAAATCGAAAAATAGAGAGACAAATTGAAGTTTTGTTAGACGAAAAAAAACTGAGAAATTTAAATTAATTTCTACTTATACTTTGTTCAGTTGTAATAACAAATTCAAACTGGCTATGGGAAATCAAAATCGTACAATACTAGCTTGAATTTATGTTTCCTAATTTTTTTTTAATTTACTGAAGACCTAATTAAAATACAAAGTTTCTCAAGAGCCATGTTATGGATGAAGTCTATTTTGCAAATTCGCTTCTCAGGCCGTAGTTGGAAGCTCTGGGGCATTTACTCAATCATTGATGAAATGGGTTATTCTCTATAGATGTTGAGTTGACACATTGTTGCATTATTAGGCAGCGTAAGAATTTCGGACCATAAATAAGATACGAGTAAATTTAAATTAATTACTAAGAAAAACGTATAATTATCACAATGGCTAGAGCGTTTCGAAATATATTTCCCTTACGCTATTTGCCGTCTCTGGGCGTTGTTACCATATAAAGCAATAAAAAATATAACTATTCCGCAGTACGTAAGGAATATATAATAATGAAATTAAGAGGTAATTAGTGTCATTTGGTAACTAAGAAACGATATTCTGAAATGTTCCAATTGATATATGCCAACAGTCCGTAATAATCACGGAAAACAGGCAAATTCGATTATATTTACGCGAGCAAAATGCTCGTTTTTGGCGAAATATGTTCATTCGAAGCCGAAAAATACCATCAGAAAGCGGAACTAAAGACTTGTTATCTTGCAAATAATTTATTCGGAAACGGAAGAATAACGCACCAATTCCGACTGCAGCCTCTGTTGAAGGATTATTAGAATGCCGACCAGCCGGTGGAGTAACTCTACTTCCAGCATGCTGAAATGCATCTCTAAATGTAGAGTCCAGAGTATACGACCCTTTGTCTGGCTTGGGCTGGACTCGATCCCACTTCCACCACTGGCTCTCTTCATTTTTGTATTTTTCGCAAGTGACATTTGCAACTGGGGTGTTGTAGAAACGGTAGTTCTCGCGAAGGAAGTTGATTTTTCTTGGCTGTGGGTTGTTCAAGAAGTTATCGGTTGTAATACCTGAAATTTGATCATTTCCATGTTTTATTCCAAAATGCTCCGATAGAATTTCACGACTTTGTTTTTATCATAATGTACCCGTCTGACACTGAAAAATCCTGATTAGAAGCGGAACTAAGGACTTGCTATCTTGGAAGAATATTGGATATCGGATATTAACTAGGAAGACCTTACCCTTATTCCAGAAGTTTTCAATTTTAAGCGTAGGAAAATTTTCGGTATGTTTGGTTTCAGTTAGACAACAACAAAAGCCGTAACGTTTTTTTTCTCTTATCGAACGTAGGAAATCATCGGTATGTTCAGCTAGTCATTCACTTCTTCATTTAAACTCATTAATGCCTTTAAACTCATTAGTGAAATCAGCTGCCTATAGCGACAATTTTCCGTCACTGATATTTTTTGAGAAATAGCTGAAAGTAATCGAAATATTTGCC
Organism: Convolutriloba macropyga; assembly: GCF_964194025.1. Taxonomy (NCBI): domain Eukaryota; kingdom Metazoa; phylum Xenacoelomorpha; order Acoela; family Convolutidae; genus Convolutriloba; species Convolutriloba macropyga. Next base: position 19,460,176 of record NC_134477.1, read on the forward strand.
ACAAGCCAGTGCAAATTTTAAAAAATAAGGCTGCTATTTTTCAGAAATTACTTCACATATTGACTTCGTTCTACTCCAATCAAAAATAGACGAAAGCAACAGCCATAGGAGTTGAAAACGAGTAACTTTGTGTGTTTGAACGTTTGTGTAATTTGAAAACACTAATGTTACTGCACTTGAAAACTTGTTTTTGTGATTGCAAACAATTTTTAAATAAAATGGAAACCAAAAAAGGTACGATTATAAGAAAAATCGGAAGAAATGTATTGGATTCTGAAAAAAGCGTCTCAAATATATATATATATATATATATATATATATATATATATATATATATATATATATATATTGTTTTAAAACATATCTCTAGTCTAATCATTTGTTAATTTGTTAAAAGAGCACGTCTAAGTTTCACGTTGTTGGACAAAAGAGTCAAACTTTTGTTGCAATTTTGGCGGTTTTTGAATCATCTTGAAAGTTCCAATATCATTGGCAACATGCTGCAAGGGAACAAAGGGGGCATCAAGGGTTTTCGGAGGCATCAATTGATTGAAGTCTTTTCTCATCTTCTTTGAAATTGGCTCTGAGACTGTAGGCTGAAATGTTGTCAATATGGTCAGTACATCAATTTGTGGGAAAGGGGTAACTCACGTTGCCTAAAACCGGAGCGAGAAAAATCTAACAAAAAACTACGGAGAAAAAACGCGTGCGAGACCGGAAACGGGGCGAACGAACGTGCCGTAAGCCGTTTTTACCTTTACAACTCGTGTTTCTCCATCTCGTCCTGGCGTTGTCTCCATGACTCTTCCCAGTGGCCAAATGCCTCTTGGTGTTTGGTCTTTCAACACCCAAACAATGTCGTCCACTTTGAGAGGTCGATCGTTGCTATTTGACCATTTCGACCGTCGGCTAAGCGTTGGCAGATACTCTTTCACCAAGCGTCGCCATATATGGTTCATCAGCTTCTGCGTGTTTTTCCATGTCTTCAAGCTTGCAGGTTGCTGGTCTCCAAATTGTCCTGGTAGCAAGCTATTGAAGGGACGCTGGATAGGAAAGTGGTTTGGAGTCAAAGGTTCCTCGTTGTCAGGCTGCTCAGCAACGTTAGTCAGTGGTCTGGAGTTGAGGATTGATTCTGTTTCCACCATAATTGTTAGGAAAGTGTCAAAAGAGAGTCTTCTGGATCCTAGAATGAGGAGGAGCGTTCTTTTGGCGCTCTGGATCAAACGATCCCAGACACCGCCAAAATGAGGGCCGTATGGGGGATTGAATTTCCACGTTGTATTGGCTACTGCTAAAGCTTTGTAGATTCTGTCATTGTCCAAGGCTTTAACAGTTTTCTTCAGTTCTTTAGTAGCGCCAACGAAAGTTTTCCCGTTGCCGCTGTAGAGAAGTTGGGGCTGGCATCGACGACTGCAAAATCTTCTGAAGGCATTGAGAAACGTATCTGTATTGAGGTCTGGACACGTTTCTAAGTGAACTGCTCGCGTCACCATGCAAGTAAATATTAGACCATAATGTTTTTCTAAAATGCCTTTGGAATCTTTGATGTAGAAGGGTCCAAAGAAATCTACACCAGAATTAGCAAAGGTGAACTGTGTTTTTGCTGTTGGAAAACGAAAAGTAGGTAATGGTGCCATAATTGATTGAATGTTTTTCGTGTCAAAGCGTCGACATAAGAAACAATGAAACCGTACGCTTGCTAACGCTTTCCGAAGGCCAAACACATGGTAACGTTGTTGAACGAATGCTTTTGTTGGTTCTGTGGACTGGTGAATACATATTTGATGGGCATGTTCCAAGTACAAACGAACAATTTTGTCCTTGGCGTGCAAAATTATTGGACGTTTTTCCAAATTCAGTTGTGTTGGTGCATACTGCAATCGACCACAAGATCTGAGTAATCCGTCCTCATCCAACAGAGCGGATTTAAGCATCGTATTTTGCACTTAGAATCTAGTTTGATTCCACGTTGTAAGGAATTAACGGTCGAATGGAAAAAACTGTCCTGAGATATTTTCAGGAGATAATTTCTTGATAATTGAATGTCTTCAGTTGTGTATTGGTGATTGTTCGTTCGCATTTTCTTTGCACGATTAATTAGGTTGAAAACTGTTGCAACTGTCAGAAGAAGTTTGTTCCATGTTGAGAATTTACTCGGATCGACTATAGGTTTAATTGTCTTGGGACTTCTCGTGACTGCCGCACATGTTGCGCGTGGTTTGTTTATCTCATTCCAGGTCGACTCGCTTTGGCAAAAAAATTGGGGTGGATCCAAACATTTCTGCTGAATTTCGTTTGTCTCAAGACCGCGAGTTCCGTGATCGGCGGGATTGAGATAAGTTGAGATGTGATGCCATTGCTGGGGTGAAGAACTTTTATGAATTTCTCGCAATCTGTTTGAAACAAAAACGTTTTGCTTCTTATTTGAGGCTATCCAGTCCAAAACTACTTGACTGTCGGACCAGAGAAAAATTTGGTCGAATGTCAGTGTCATTTCTCTTTGGATCAGTTGTAGAAGGCGCACTCCTATAACAGCGGCTTCTAGTTCCATTTTTGGCACACTTATTCGTTTAATGGGAGCAACTTTGCATTTTCCCATCAGAAAGCATGCTTGTGGCGGAGTGGTTTGACTATTGGTTGTACGGAGATAAGCAACGGCTGCCATAGCTGCCATTGAGGCATCCACAAATATATGAAGTTGGCTGCTTGTGATTTTACTGAAATTGTGAACAGTTCTTGGTATTCGGATTTCGGGCATTGCAAAGTAGCTGTTTAGAACTTTCTGGAGGTCATGGTGTAGTTCATGTGGTATCAAATCATCCCATTTCTTCCAAGTTTCCAAATCTGCTGCAAAACCATTTTGATTCTAATTGTCAGGGGAGACAACAGGCCGAAGGGATCGAAGATTGAAGATACCAAACTGAAAATTTTCCTTTGTGTGTACACTGTTGCACCTTTAGGAAATTGTTGTAGGGGAAACATGACAAAATCGTCAGTTGTTATGTTCCATTTTTGACCAAGGACTCTTATGATCTCTTTTGTTTCGTCTTTGTCGTCGGAAGAGATTTCAGCAAGTACATCTGGTTGGTTCGAAACAAATTTTGTTAACCTGAAGCCACCATTTTTCAGGCATCTTGTTGTCTGTGATATGACTTCTTTGGCTTCTGAAATTGTTGGCAGGGACTGAATGTAGTCATCCATATAAAAGTGGTGTTTAATAGCGTTCAAGGCGGCTGGAAATTCTCTTTTGTTGTCTTCTGCACATTTATTGAGCACATAAATTGCGCAAAATGGTGAACATGTTGCGCCAAAGATTAATCTGGTGAATTGAAATTCTCGAATGGAGTTGTCTATCATCCAAAGGAAACGAAGAGCAGACTGGTCTTCTTGTCTCACGGCAATCTGCGTAAACATTCCTTCGATGTCTGACAAAACAGCAACCGGTTTTTCTCTGAATCTCAACAGCACTCCAACTAAGTTATTTAGCAAATCAGGACCAGTTAGAAGATTTGAGTTCAGTGATTCACCGCGGAATTTTGATGCTGCGTTGGCAACTCTTCTCCCTTTTCCGGGTTTGTTTGGATTAGTGACTGGATGATGAGGTAAGTACCATATTGACCCTGGGGGTGGTGCTTGCATTTCGACTGGCTTGACAAAATTTTTATCCAAGTCCGTTTGGAGTGTCTGGTTGTACTTCTGATTGAGACCGGGATCGTATTGTAGTCGTTTTTGTAGACTTTTTAGTTGACTGACTGCTGAGAAATAGTTATTCTGGAGTTTCTTTACAGGTTTCCAAGGAAGGCCAATCTGATATCTTTCACCGTTGTGACAGATTGAGTTTTCCATTGTTTGCACTGCTAATTGGTCTCGTGAGCTGTCTTCATTCTGTTCGGGTAATGTACCTTCAGCTTATATTTTCCAGAATCTTTGAACTAATTCGTCCAATGGTTCCTCTTCAGTGTCTTTCCGGCAGACATGGTAAATGAATGGTTGGCGAGGGGGCTTGTTTGCGTTCATTGTTTTAGGAGATAGCTCGTACTCTCCAGCGAGAGTCCAACCAAGCTTTGTTTTCACGCCGAATGGACGGTTTTTGCTACATTGGATTACGTCGACTGGATATGTGAAGGCAAACGTATTGACACCAAGAAGGGCGCCTATTGCACCGTTGGCTATGTCAGGGAAATAAAATGTGACTAAGTTCCTTAAAGGTGTCGCATAATTGATTGAGTTCAAGAACGTTAGCAGGTAATACATTGAGACATGGCGTGCTATAGGCTCTTGCAATGCTGAAGTGTTGATTGATTTTGTCATAAGGCGTTACTGTCACTGTTTCACTAATTTTGGACAGTGGCATTTCATGTTCAGTGTTTAGGTACTGCAGAGTTGTTGATGCTTGTGCTTCGCAGGGAAGCTCAAGAAAGCTAGTAACTTTATCCAGCAGGGAGGTGAACTGGCTTCCGGGGTCAACCAAGGCGTAGGTTTCAAACACTTTACTTCCGTTTACAAATGAAACTGGTATTATTTGTAGTTGTTCATACCATTCAGGAGGAGGAATTGTATTTCGGTTGATACTGAAGTTTTGGGTCGGAATCGAAGCATTCAAACGGGCGCGTTGAAAATGTTGTTGCTGTGATTGTCTTTTACCGGAAAACGATTTACCGCATCTTGTCTGCTGGCTCTTTGTACTGCTGACAGTGTCAGTACTTTTGTTTTGATGTTGTTGTTGAAAGGATGGCTGTGTTTGGGGGCTTGCTAGATTTTGTGTCGGCTGATTGGGATTGCTTGTTGAGCAGGCAGCGGTGGGCCGCTTAACTTGTTTCGAAGGATCATGCAAAGTTGTGTGGTGAAATCCTTTACATGTTTGGCATAGTTTTGTGGACGGACATGACTGCTTAAAATGTTTGTTGCTTAAACAGTTTGAGCAAAGATTGTTCTTGCTCACAATGTCATACCTTTGGTCTGGCGCACATTTCTGGTATTCAGGGCATGTTGCGAGTATGTGACTTCCCTTGCATTTCTCGCAAGACTTGTTTGACTGATCAGCATCTTTACGCGGAGGAAAAGGTGGTTGACCATGCTGGTTTGCAGGGCGACTTGAGTGCAATGAATTCGGTTTCCAATTGTTTTGTGAAGTTTTAGAAAATTGATTCATAGCATTGCTGTTCCTATTATCATTATTGTTGTTAATTCTGCTAATGCTATTACTGTTTTGACCAAAAGTGTTCCAATTATTAAACGGCTTATGAACATTTTCTCTGTTGATTTTGTCGTATACTTGGGCCTGTACTTCAAGCCACTTCTGAAAATCAGAGACGGTTGGTTGATTTCCAATTGATGTTATTATATACTCTGTGCATTTTATCAGAATATTATGTGAAATTTTTTCTTTTGCCTTTTTCATCAATGTTGAACTTTGCAAGTCGGCTTTGAAGGCTAAATATTCAAAAGCTTGCACAAATCATTTGAGAAAAGAAGCAAAAGATACGAAACTCTGTTTGTTGTAGTCATTGTTCGGACGCCAGGCTTCCAGTTGATTGATGAAAGCATTCACAACAATGCTGGGATCTCCAAAGTGATCCATGAGCTCTTTCAAAGCAATCGCGTAGTAAGCTGGGTCACTCGAGTAGACTTGAATTTTTTCTTTGGCTTTTCCTACGACCGAGTTCTGTAAGTATGTTATACGGTGTGTATCCGTAAGGCTAGTATTATTGTGAACTAGGTTGAAGAAATTGTTTATCCACTCATGGTATTTCAGTGGGTTACCATTGAAATTTGATATTGTTATTGGTGGAAGTTTAATGGAATTTTTGTTTGTGGTTTGTAAATTAAAAATATTTTCAAACGGGATTGTTTCTGTTTGTAATTCAGTTCGTGGCTGAAACAGTTACTTTCCGGAAAAAGACCAAATTGCAATTTGTTTCGAATTTCCCGAAATGTTTGGTTGGCTAATATGTTGAGTAAAGGGGGGAAGAATGGCTGTTTGGTAGTTTGTAAAGGGATTTTTCGGAGTAAGCGGACAATTAGGTGGCTGAGATGATGTACAGCAAACAAGGTTGCTACCTTGGTTGTTGAGTGTTATATTGGAGGGGAAAACAATTCCATTGTTTGGTTCTTCCGTTCGATTTCTATTGCTAAAATGAACTCCAGTTGGGTAAAGTGGGTTCTGAAATTGTTGGGAAACGTTTGTTTGCGCTACTGTTGGTATCGACATTGCTGACGCCAATTTTCCGCTGTTCTGGTCTTCACTTACTGGAACAGCTGAAAATTGAGTGTTTCAAACAGTTTGAGCAGTTGCACTTTGATTGTTGTCAAAATGTAGGGGATTGTGACGACTGTCTTTGTAACAAAATGGATTCGGCGTGGTCTCATTTGTCACTCTATTTGTTCCTTTTTCTGAATGAAATTGACGCTGAAGCATTTGCTCATTCAAATTGCATGAAGTTGATGTTTGGTATGTATTGGTTTTGTTAATTGAGCAGTTATATTGAAGTGAGTTTTGTAAATCTAATGCAAGACGTTGTATGCTTTTATCTTCTCTTTTGTTATTTAGGAGAACAGAAGACTTTTCTTTTGGGCTAACTGTGGCATTTGCTGGTTGATTCATTGGCATTTCGGTCAATGTGATCAATTTTGAACTAGAGAACTGGTTCAATTCTCCAATTGACGAGTGAATTAATTCTGGCTGGTTATCAATAGATTCAACAGGAAATAAGACTGCAGGTTGATTCATTGGAATGGAGGGTTGTTGAATTGCAGCAAACTGGTTGAAAGTGTTCTCTTGCTCTCTGAGAACAACTTTGCGTTCTGGGGATTGAGGATTACTCAAGACAAATCTGTCCTGAATGTTTGCTCTGGATAATAGGGTTGATGCTGGTTTTGGGGCTGCTAACAACGACATTGATTGATTTATGTGTTCAGCCGTCGTAAAATTTTTTACTGGTTCTTCAGTCAATTCTCTAGTATCCTGCGCAAATTGGCTATTGCTCTGAAGGAATTTGGAGAGAAGGTTGGGTTTATTTTCTCCTTGCGGAAGGAAAAACGATGGTTTCGCCGGTCTTGGGGGCACTGGAGGGGAGACATTGCTGGCAGGGTTCTTTACTGTCATGTTGTTTTGCTCTGAGTTTTGGGCAGCCGGTGTCAATCGATGCAACTCGAGTTGTCTTCTTGAGGACTGTGAGATGCAGCTGATGTCATCGCGCACTCGAGTTGATGATTGACTCAATTGACCATCATCGTCGAGACTGTTGACTTCTAGTTCCAACTTTTCTAGACGAGAGATCAAGTTCGATTGACGTTTCATGACTGAATTTATGCTACTGTAGCTTACTTTTTCCATCATGATGCTGTCAAGGTTTGTCTTCAGCTCTTCAACGCTCTCCTTGATTTTGTTGATCAACAAAGAAAGAGTGCGGAAGCTTTTTCTCTGCTGGACGGATGTCTGTAAGAGATCAAGCTGATTTTTCATGTTTAGCTCAGTCATTTTGAACTTGTTCAATGCATATTGTAACTTCTGGCTGTTTTCTTTTGTCATCTTGATGAACCGGCTGTAGTCAACTCGTAATGGTTCTGTCGTATTTAAAGTAAATGTAAAGAACGGCTCGAAATTTACGGAGCGACGAGTTTTTTGGTAAATTAAAAACCTCTTAATTTTATGTAGGCTAATCAGCCTAGCTCTTTTCGTTCAAAATTAGCAACGCAACTTTTCACAAAAACAGGAATCCTAAAGGTGTTTTTTTTGTGCTAAATCTAGCTAAAAATTTGCTTTAAAAAAGGAAAAACTAAGCGTTCGCGCGTGTGTACCGTTGATTTGTTGAACAGGACCAAATAATTGCTTTCAATTTTTTTTACATATATGACTTCTCAACAATTCTCCTGTAAATTTTAGTTGTCCTTTAATCACAATCAAAGTACCAGAAAAAATTTTACTGAAGTGTTTTCTTTTTTTGTGTGTGTGGAGTTTTAGGAACAAATAAAACCTAAAATCAAACAAACTAAATCTATATTGATACTTCTTCAAAATAAATTAACTTTTTTTAGAGTTTAAAATGCGGTGCGACCAGGCAACGTGAGCTAAAGACAAGCAGAGAAAACTGGTTGCTTAAATGCTGGGTCTGCTTTGAAGCTCTTTTCCAAGAAATTCTGTTTTGCGATTCTTATGAAGTTAAGGGCAACTGCTACCATTAAACTGCTTGTATTTGTTTCTGGATTTCATCTGCCACCTATGTATTGCTAATCTTTACTTTGGTGACTACTGCGACCCAACGGAAACACACTCCTCTTCAGTTGGTGACTACTGAGACCAAAGGGGAAAAGGGACTTCTTTCGGCAACTTCTGAGACCGCGGACAAAAAAAGAGATGTTTGAGTTTTCCAACTTAAAGGGACTATATGTGTGAATGAATTTGAGTGGGGAATTATTCGAGAGCTTTTGATTTACTTCTTTTTGAGAAAAAAGGAAAATAGATCTTATCTTCTCTTTTTATTTCTCTTGAGAAGGTATTTTCAGTGTATACTACTCAATTTACTAGATGCGCGGCTAGTAGTACGCAAAATGAAAACAAAATAATTGTAAATTTCGGGTTTTCTTAGGAAAGCATACTACACCATTAACTAAGCTCGCGGCTAGTAGTATGCAATTAAGATCAAAGAAAACACAAACCTCTTTGAAGGTTTTTTTTGTCAGAAGCTTTTCAGTAATTTTCTGTCTGTTCTCTTCGGTTTTGCAGAATGGTTATATAGTTTTTCAGCTTTGTTATGAACGGCGGGGGTAAATAAAATAGCTCTTTTTTTGAAAATTGATTGATTTTTTCTTTAATAAGAAAAAAAACGTTAGAAAAAACGTTTTTTCATTTTTATATAACAGAGAAACAATTTTGCCGCTTTTCTGTTGCTTCTTTGCAGTTTTGCAAGGAGATGATATAAATTTTCAGATTGTTTTCAAACAGACAGAAGGAGCTATTTCGAACGCTTTCTTGTTTTCTACTGAAAATTTCCAATAAACATTAGAAAAATGTTTTTAGAGTTTTTTTAAGTAAAAGAAGCATATTTGCAAATTTCAAGTTGCCTCTTTATAAGTTGGTATATTCAATCAACTGATTTTGAAGCTTGTTTTCCAACAAAACAAGGGAGGCTAATCAATGGGTTTCAGTGGAACTATTAAATGTTTTATTCAAAACGTTAGGAAAACGTTTTTTGAATTTTTTGATTCATTTGATTCAAAGAAGCAATTTTTGTCAAAATTGAGTTGCTTCTTTACAAAATTGTGAAATCGATAAACTGATTTTGAAGCTTTTTTTCCAACAAACCCAAGGGGGCTAATCAATAGGATTTTTGGATTTATTAAAAGGTTTTCCCTAAAACGTTAGAAAAACGTTTTTTAATTTTTTGTAGTCAAGGAAGCAAATTTTGTCAAAATTGAGTTGCTTCTCTACAAAATTGCAAATTCGATAAATTGATTTTGAAGCTTTTTTTCCAACGAACCCAAGGGGGCTAATCAATGGGTTTTTGGGTTTAAAAAAAAGTTTTCATTAAAACGTTAGAAAAACGTTTTTTGATTTTTGACGCTCAAAAAAGCTTTTTTTGCGACTTTCTCATCTTTTGAG